>NW_027187338.1:4909599-4927149 GCF_028583685.1 Petaurus breviceps papuanus
AAGGAAGGAAGGAAGGAAGGAAGGAAGGAAGGAAGGAAGGAAGGAAGTAGTGCATGTTGTGTCCCATGTACTCTGAGAGAATATAAGCTCTCTGTTTATATCCCCAGTCCTCAGCACAATGCCTGGGGTGGAGAGGGAGCTTCACATAGTTTGCTGATTGACTAGGATGCTCTCAGTGAATCTGAGTGTTGAGTTGTGATGTTGAGCAAGTCCCTTTTGATCTCTAGGCCTCAGTTTCCCCCTCTGTAAAATGAGGGGTTGGGGGCTGGACTAGAATGTCCCTGCTAGTTTTACAGATCCAGGCAGGGCACAAGGTGAGCCCCCAGAGAGTCTAGAAGCCCAGCAACTGCCTCCTCTGTCACTGAGAACTGCACCCTCAGCTGTCTGTAGAGTAAATCCACTTCCCTGGGATCTTTAATGAGCATTAGAGGTAGCTGGGCAGGGGCCAAGGGGACCAGAAAATTCCAATTTCAAGCCTGGTCTTTAAAGTCAATTAATATCAAAACCCTGCTCCATACTGAGGAAAGTACTGTAGGAATCAATTGGTCCTCATGTTCACAGAACAATGACGATATCATCAAAGTGAGACACTGAGTCTAAATGCCCACTAGAACTGGGGGAGGGGCTCTCTCTCTCTCCACTAAAAAATAAAAAAAAAAAAACCTGTCTGTTCTCAGGGTGAGCTGAAAGGGGGATCCTTGGAGTAATACAGTGGGAAAAGTACCGGTTTCAGAGTCAGAGAGCCTGGGTTCAAATCCCAGCCCTGCTGGTTGGCATCTGGGTGACCTTGAACAAGTCACTCCATGTCAATGGGTCTCAGTTTTGTCATCTGCAAAATGAGAGGGTTGAACTAGGGTCCCTTCCAGCTCTCTATCTCTATATGAGTTGAGGAGGGAGATCCTGAGAGTGAGTTAAAAAGGGAAGATTTCTTCTCAATGTGTTTCCATTTGTACTTAACCCATTGGCCAAAAGCAGCCTTCTTACTGTTCCTCACATCCAAGGTTCTACCCCCATCTCCATGCCCTGGATCTGTCTGCCCCCTGTGTTTCCTCATCTCAGACTCCTAGAATCCCTGAATTTCTTCAAAACATTATTAAGAGCTTTCTACATGAAGCCCTTCCTGATTCCCCCAACTCTTTATGCCCTCCCTCCCCAATCTATCTTGTATTCTTTCATACGTGTGTGGACATGTATACATACGTTCAGTAAATGCCTATGTATGTACATATCTTCTCCATTTGAATGCTAGGTCCTTGAAGGAATAGACTGTTCACTTTTATCTTTGTATGCCCAGCACTTGGCACAGTGCCTGACACACAGTAGGTGTTTAATATGTGCCTGTTGATTGACTGATTGGAGTCAACTGAAAGCAATTCTTGGGGGGAACTGAAGGCAAATACTTGCAGTAAGCTGAAGTTAAAGAGCATCCAGGATACGTGAACCAAAATTGGTCTGAAATGTCCTGGAAAGATTGCCTATGTCACTGTGGTAGGTCAACGAAGCCTGACTGAGCTTACCTCCCTACCCTTCCTCCTAACCCAGCCAGCAACCACCATAATCCTCACCCCAGCTCAATCAATGACTGTTTATTGAGTATCTACCTAATTCCTATACTGAACCAGGGGGGTGGAAAAATACTTGGAAGAAAATTGGCTCTTGATCTCCAGGAGATGGTGACTATAATTGCAGTGAATTTCTAAGAGCTAGAAGAATCCTCAGATAACCCTAACATAGGAATCACCTCTATAATGTTCCAAACAGTGATGAGAAGAAACTCACAACCTACCAAAATAGCCTATTCCATTTTCAGGCAGCAATGATTACTAGGAAGTTATTCCTTTTACTGAGATAAAATCCATCTCCTTGTCATTTTCATCCATTCCTCTGGTTCTCCTGTTTCGTCTTTTACTCACTTTCTACAGAATTTTAACCAACAAAAAGAAATCACCATAACAAAGAGGTCAAAAGAACATAAAGCTTGTCCAACTGCACGGCATCCATAGGAACACTGGTCTAGAATGTAGATGCATTTGTAATATGTTCTAGAGGAAAATGGTGGAAGATTATAAACAGCATTGCAGTGCAAAACAGGAGAGTTATAGAGAGGAAAATGAGTCTCCAGAAAACTTAGCCTGAGACCAATCATGAAACAACTTGGAGTAGTGGATAGAGGACTATCCAGTCCTCTATCTAGGGTCAGGAACACCTGAGTTTGAACCCTAACTCAGACATTTACTAGCTATGCAACTGAGAAAATAATTTAACCTCTCCCAGCCTCAAAACAGAAGATAATAACAGCAGCTATCTCCCAGAGCTATTGTAAAAATCACTTAAATAATTTACGCAAAGTGCTTTGCAAACCTCAAAACATCATACAAACTTAAGTCATTTTTATTGCTATTATATTTTTAACTTTTAGATGAATCTAAGGACATTTATAACTTAAACTGGGAGGTCAACAGACAAAAAACAAAACAGATTCGTCAGAATTTCTGAAATAAATTATTTTAACCATTATTGATGACAGTAGAATCGCTATATTTAGACTAACATTTCAGTGTCCAATAAGAAATATAAGTGCAACACATCCCTTGCTTTGGAACCCCTCTGGATGTATGATGAGCTTTGACTGACTGATAAGAAGCAAGTAAGAGTATGCAAGCAAAGGGGAGAGAGCAGAGGTGGTGTGTCACAAGGTACCAGAATTCCAATTATTTAGAAACTATCAAATTCCATAACTCACACATCAAAAAATTAACCTTCAGGCTAAAAAGATAGACCTTTGTTTCAAAGAGAAGTTTGGGGGCATTGTTGCACTACATAATTTCCCAAAGACAATTGGATCCACTCCCCTGTGGAAGTGTGTGGAAGCAGAGGTTGAACTAGCCCTATCATGGAGATCATAAAAGAGATTCCAGCCCTAATATGGAGGTTGGACTAGTTGCCTTCTGAGATCCCTCTTAGCTCTGAGTATCTATGACTCTCATTCGTAGACCCAGGTTCCTACAAATTCTGCTGATCCCACAGGGGAAGACAGTAGGTTTTCCTTGCCAAAATCAGAATTTCAGAGTCAAAAAGTTAGTCAACAAGCATTTATTAAGTGCCTGTTATATGCCAGACACTGAGGAAAGAACTGGGGATACAAAGGATGGCAAAAGATAGTCCCTGTTCTCATGGAGCTCACAGTCTAATGGGGAAGACAACATGCAAAAACTATCTAAAAATAAAGCATAGACAGGAGAAATTGGAGAAAAGTGAGGGGAAATAGAAGGATTAAGGGAGATCAGAAACAATTTCTTGCAGAAATCTGCAACATGGGAAATAGACAAATTGAGGAGGAAGAGAATTCCAGACATGTGGGGCAGCCAGTGAAAATTCCAAGAGTCTAGAGATGAACTTTTTTTAAAGAGACCCATGTCACTGGATACAAGAGTACACAGGGGTAAGTAAGATACAAGAAGACTGGGGAAGCAGGAGGGGTCAGGTTATGAAGTGTTCTGAATGCCAAAAAGAGGATTTTATATTTGATGTTGGGGATGATAGACAGCCACTGGAGTTTATTAAGCATGTGTAGTGGGGCTAGGGGCACAGGTCATGGTTAGACTAAACTTTAGGAGAATTAATCTGACAAGTGAGTGGAAGGCATACTGGAGTAGGGAGAAACTTGCAGCAAGTAGACCAACCATCAGGCTATTGCAATAGTTCAGGTGCAAGGTGATAAGGACCTGTACCAAGATGGTAGCCATGTCAAAGGGGAAAAGGGGGCATATTAAGAGATCTGACAAATGTTAAAATAGGCAAGACTTGGCACTAGATTGGATATTAAGGATGACAGAGAGTGAGGAGTTGACAATAACACCTCCATTGCCAGTTTGGATGACTGGAAGGGTGGCGGTACCCTAGACAGTAATAGATAAATTAAGAAGAGGGGAGAATTTGGGGGGAAGATAATGATTTCCATTTTGTCATGTTGAATTTAAGATATCTATAGGATATCCTATTCAAAATGTCTAATAGGCAGTTGGAGATTCAACACTAGAGATAATGATGGAGGTTAGAGCTGGATAAGTTGATGTGAGAATCATCTGCATAGAGAAGATAATTGAATCCATGGAAGCTGAGGAAATCTCCAAGTGAAATAATATGAAGGGAAAAAAGAAGAGCACCCAGGATAGAGACTTGGGGGATAGCCATGGGTCTTGACCTACATGAAGATACAGCAAAGGAGACTGAGAAGAAGTGGTCACATAGGAAGGAGGAGAACAAGGTTAGATGCGTACCATGAAAACCTAAAGAGAAAAGAGTATCAAGAAGAGGGTGATCAACAGTGTCAAAACCTGCAGATAGGTCAAGGATGGAGACTGAGAAAAGTTCACCAGATTTGGCAACTACTGCATCATTGGTCTTTCTGGAGTGAGCAATGTCATTTGAATGATGAGGTCAGAAGCCAGACTACAGAGTCAAGAAGAGAATGAAAAGGAAAGGAAGTAGCAGCTTCAATTGTAGACAGCCTTCTCAATGAGTTTAGCCACAAAAGAAAGAAGAGATACGGTATTATAGCTAACAGGAGTGGATGGATCAAGTGGAGGTTTTTTGAGGATGGGGGAGACATGCACATGTTTGTAAGCAGTAGAGAAGCAGTCAAAATACAGGGAGAAATTTAAGATAATTTGAGAATGGGAATGATAAGAAGGGCACTCTTCTCATTCCTCTCCAGGCTGCATGACTGACTTCTTTTACCATGCCCTGTGTCAAATACCTCTGTCTTCCTTCCTTCCCTCTGTCATTTTTCAACTTCCTCTTATGTGTTTCCTTCTTGGATTAGAATGTCAGTTCCTTGTGGGCAGGACTGTATCTTTTTTTCTCACTTGTATTCCTATTCCCAGCATTTAGCAGGTGCCTGGCACATAGTAAGCATTTAATAAATGCTTTTAGACTTTCTGGAAAAGATGGAATGGAATAATATCAATTGTACATATAGAGGGGTTTGCCTTGGCAAGAAGAGTCACCTTTTCATGTGAAACAGGGGTGAAAGAGGAGATTATAGCAGAAAGAAACTCATTGATATGAAATGAGGAAGAGGGGACAAGTGGGAGGTCTCAGCAAATGGCCTCATTTTTTTCAATAAAATATGAGGCAAGGTTCTCAGCTGAGAGGGTGGAGATGGGGAACTTTGGGAGATTTGAAATGGGATGAAAAGGTTTTTAAGAGCTGCTGAGTGGAGTGGGATAGTGAATTGATTAAGAAGGTGTTAAAGGATTACCTAGCAGCAGAGAGGGTCCAGTTGATGTTACATAGCATAAATTTGCAGTGGACCCAGCCAGCATGGTTGGACGATCTTCTCCAGCTTCATTCAGCAAAATACGCTGCTGAAGAAAGGCAGCAAGTGGTGGGAGTGATGGTATTTCTCAAGCTCATAATATTTAAAAAAAAAAAAAAGAAATGTAAATTATGGAATTGGACTAGACCCTATCTAGTGCTAAATTCAATAATTCTGTAAGTCAAGAGTTAACTGAGGAGCTATAGAAAGACAGCTACACCAATGCACTGTTGGTGGAACTGAGAATTGGTCCAATAATTCTAGAAGGCAATTTGGAATTCTGCTGAGAGAGACTAAAATGTCCATACATTCTGACCCTGTGATCTCACTGTTAGGCATCCACTCCACAGAAATCAAAGACAAAAAGAAAGGTCCTATGTACACAAAATACTCATAGCACCCCCTTTTGAAGTAACCAAGAAGCAAAAGCAAAGTCAATGTCATTTAGTTAGGGAAGAACTAAACACATTGCAGGACATGAATGGAAAGGAATATCCCTTTACCATAAAAAACAATGATCGTGAATATAGAAAATCATGGGGAAAACCTATGAACAAATGCAGAATCAGGATCATTACTACAGTCATCCAAATCAACAGAAAAAGCAACAACCAAAAAAACATGCTGAATGTATAATATTAAAGACAAACTTTGGTCCCAAAAGGGAGATTTAAAAAATGTATCTCTCTCCTCTTTACAAAGGTGGCGGGATATGGATGCAGAACATTATACGTACTATCACTTGGGTACTATGTCAGGTGGGGAGAAAATTATAAATAGAGATATGCACATATAATGTACATGTTACATCCAAGTTATATATATACACATATTTATCTGTATGTATATGCTTGTATATGGAAATTAAGGTATGTCCACTTTTAAAAGACTTGATTAGATAAGTCTATTTCTGTCCATTTCCTGACTCTGGGTCCTTTTCTATTGGTGAGGAGAGAGATCTGGGCCACCAGAGGTTAGGGCTTTGCTAGTTATTAGCTGGGAGAGAACAGAAGCTGGCCCAATATCCCAAGCCCTGTCTTTCAGGGAAACCTGTTAGAATAAAAGGTATTCTGATCGAAGATCCCCGTGTGACTCATTTGGAAAAGTCTGGACTCTCTCAGCCCAATAGAAGAAGAGACTATTAAGAAAAAGCAGTGAACCATGTTATAAATCACATCCCCCAAGACTCCAGCCCCCCCTACCCCCAGAGAACAGAATAATAACAATAATTAAGTGTGTCTATTTATGTTTCTGAAGTCAGCAGTTCAGGGCAGCACCTGCCACAGAGGGAGCTGAGCTGGGGAAAATTTTTCAAGACCTTCCCAAGTCTCCTGCACTTAATGAAATAGCCCATGGGAGAGTCAACCCCTTCTAAAAGGGAAAGCACCCACTATTTATAACACCTCATTCCATAGGATCAGAAAGAGGAAGCCAGGATCTCTCTTAAGGGAACTTCCCATTGTGAAATTCAGTGTGTGGTTGGGGCCCATCACTCAGTGTAAGCCACTCAGACTTATTTATATTTTGCACGAAAGAGGGAAATTACTTAGCCGTAGGGATCAATTCTTCAACCCAATGTTTCTAACACGGCAATAAATATATTTCATGGTCTCCCTCTTTCTCCTCCTTTCTTCAGCTTAAAGAACTAAGCCACAGCATGGGCAAGCAAAGATAGGAAGGGACATTAAAGGAAAATTGGACCTAAGAGAAAGCAGGCTTCGGGCAATAAAGAATTTTAATAAAACGTGACAGCGTTGCTCAGAGCAGTGATTACTTTCGATCACAGAGGGTTAGAGCCAAGACCGACAACCTTTAGAGATCACCACCAGCAGGAAGGGCATAGCCATGGGAAACCACACCGTGTGGGCACATTTAAAAGAACACGTAATTCCCTGGAGGCACACTGCAGGGGCTAAGGGAAGGAGGGTTACCAAGCAGAAGTAGGTTGCATGTGTCTCTCAATGGGGATCTGGCAGCCTTTATTCCTCTGGAGTCATTGAAGCTTTGAGAGTTAAAGATGGAGTGTGGACTGAAGACAGAAAGAAGGCAGGACTAAAAAGAAGACAGTCTTTTCAAAAAGACCAAATTAAGAACTTTCCAGAATGTTGGGTCCAAACATAGAATATGTTTGGGAGAAACAGAAGGACTTAGAACTCAGAATTTCAGAACTAGAAGAGACCGTCTGGGTCCTACTACATTAATTTAAAATTGAGGAAACCAAGGCACAGGTTATGGAAGAGATTTGCCCAAGGTCACCCAGAAGGTTAGTATGGGTGTCATAATTCAAATCCAGGACTTACCCTTTCCACCAATTTGATCCTCCTTCCTTTGCTATAAGGCAGTCCCTAGTCAGCCTCAGTGATGGTCAAAGCGCTGCCTGATGATAGGATACCATAGATGATTCCTGCCAACACCTTAATCCTCACAAACTGTATAATTCTATAATAATTATGTAAAATAATATTACAGTAATGTAAATAATAATAGAAATATACATAATAAGCTGTGTGTAAATAGCTCCTTTATAACTGGTAATGGAGACACCTCGAGGATAAGGAGTTAGGACACCTGTGTGACCTTGGGAAAGTCCCTTTTAAAACTCCTTGGTTTAGGGGTGGCTAGGTGAGTAAAGTGCCAGCCTCAGAGTCAGGAGGACCCAAGTTCAGTTCCGGCCTCAGACACTTAACACACACACACACACACACACACACACACACACACACAAATAGCCGTGTAACTTGGGTAAGTTACTTAACCCCAATTGCCCTCCAAAAGGAAAAAAAAAACCTCCTTGGTTTCTTCATCTGTCAAATAAAGAGTTTGGATTAGATTATCTCCAAAGTCCCTTCCAGCAGTGGAATTCTGAGTTCTAAATTCTACAGTCCCTCTGATCATATCCCACTCTGATAAACTTTGTTCTACATTCTAAAGCTATGACCCATATCTAAGGCCCCTCCTGGCTCTGGCATTCTGTGTTCTAAGCTCCCTCCCAGTTCTGACATTCTATGTTCTAAGGGCCCCCCCCCACACTGATATTCTGTGTTCTAAAGGTTCTCCCTGCACTGACATTCTGTGTTCTAAGCTCCCTCGCAGCTCTAACATTCTGTGTTCTAAGGGCCCCCCTGCTCTGATATTCTGTGTTCTAAAGGTCTGACATTCTGTGTGCTAAGGTCCCTCCCAGCTCTGACATTCTGTTTTCTAAGGCTTCTTCCAGCTCTGACACTCTGTGTCCTGCATTCTAAGGGCCTTCCTAACCTGAAAATCTATGTTCTAATGGCCCCTCCAGCTCTGACAGTCAGTGGATTCATGTCTCATCATGAATGGCACGATCATTTTAATCCCCAATCAGAAAGACCCAATTTAACTCACTAATCAAGAAGAGGCAATTTAATCATATCCCTTACAAACAAAAGGAGGCACTTCTCTTATTCACTGTAACCTTGGGAAGAATATGGATTATTCCATTTCATGTTATTTAATGTGATGCAGGTCCTCCCCAATGCAGAGAGAGCCTCGAGTCTTGGGCTGAGAAAGCCGACCCTCTTCATTTGGGGGACAGCAAAATGTTTTTTCAGGTGCTGCTACCTCTGCAAACTGAATGACAGCCCCCTGAGCTTGTCCTTCCCCTTACCACCACCACCCCATCCCCCAACAACAAACCCACTTTATGTTGTAGGATGTCAAAGCTAGAAGGAAACCCAGAGGTCATCTAATCATGGAATCACAAGATTAGAACCAGATGGGATCTTAGAGGTCAGCTAGTCCATTTTACAGGTGAGTAAACTGAGACCCATAGAGGGGAAAAGACCTACCCAAGGTAAGGCAGTTAGCCAGTGCCAGAGCTGAGACTAGAATGGAATGATTTGCCCAAAGGTACACAGCCAACATTTGAGGTAGGCTTAGAATCCAAGTCTCCCTTACTCTGAGCGCAGGTACACCATCACAGCCCTTTGCAGACATTGTATTGTCTGAGCCTTACAGCAACCCCATGAAGCAGGCAAGAGAGGTATTATTATCCCCATTGTACAGATTAGGAAACTGGGGCTGAGAGATGACTTGCCCAAGGTGTCACAATTAGTGAACATAAAAGACAGGAGTCAAATGAAAGCCTCTCCTGACACTTAAGTCTGTAACTCTTCCCAAGGGTTCGATGTTCAGTCCTCCTGATCGATATCTGGCCATTGGACCCAGATGGTACCAGAGAAGGAAGTACACAGCCCTGCCTCGCTTAATCCAACTCACTTGCAGGTCACGGCATCACCTTCCTAACGTCATGGTCCTCTTTGAGAAGAAAGGACATCCCACTGCCTTCCATCCAAAGCCTGAGAGGTACAGGTCTTATTTTCCCCCTTTTATGAAAGCTCAAACTGAAGCTTAGACAGTTTGCATGATTTTTCTCCAAGGTCACAGAACTAGTGAGTGTCAGAACTGGACCCAGTACAGCTGACTCGGATTCCAACCACAGCTCCCTATCTGGAAGCCCTTCTACCCACCACTAGTAAGGAGACAGTGAACTGTGCCCAGAATATCACAGAATTGTGAAACAAGGGAGAATTAGGGCATTGGTAGGGAACTAGCAAGGTCATTCTGACTTTCCTCCCAGATCCAGGTAACATAAAGACCAACATCCAATCTATGGGGGCACTCTCCTTGTTAAGACTCCTCTGAGTCCTTGCTCATATACCTCCCCCTGGAAAGTTCTTCCTTTCAGTTAATTCCACTCCTTTGTGTTAGAGATGATGTCCAAAGGGGGAAAAATCATTCTCTGTAATAACTGGTATGTGAATGTAAAAACTGGAATAGGGTGAGCCTAAATAAAGCAGACTGGAAGAAGGAGGCAGTAAGACCCAAGGCAACCCCCCTTAGCAAAGAAAATATTCTTCTAGAAAATGGAAAATAGATTTTTTTTTAATATTGCCTTCTTATAATTGTCTTCTGTGACAAATAGATCTTGGCGGGAGAGGGGGAGAAAAACAGTATACTTCTCATTGTCCTCTTCTGGCTGAAAGTGTACAGGGCTGGGAACTGGGAGACCTGGTTCTGCTGCTGACTTGCTATTTGATTTGGAGTTTCATTTCTCCTCTCTGAGTTTTCATTTTCCTCATCAAGATGGTTGAGATGGCTGCTTCCAGCCCTGAGATTCTATGATTTACTTGCTGTGTGACTTTAAGCAAGTCTCCTCCCATCTCTGAGCCTTCGCTCCTTCTCTGTCTACTGGGGCTGATAATCTCTGCCCTACTTGCTTCTCGGGGTTATTGTTAGCTACAGCTTTGTAAACCTCAATGTGCCATACAAATGGAGACTGTCATCTTTAATATGGTTAGGTTTCAGGCTGCTGAGCAGTTTTGAAACTCTCATATTCCTGCCTAAGGTGAAAATTAAGCCAAGATGGAAAAGTGTGGAGCCAAGCTCTGGAAAGTTTCCAAACTATCTTTCAAAGGTCACCAATCGCTCAGGTGGCCTGGCTTACTGTGGGTTTCTCTCTTCCCTCCCCCAACCCCATAAGTCTCATTTATCCCAGCCCATTTCAGCCATTCGAAAAATTATCTTCACACACACACACACACACTCCAGCCCCAACTCCATCCATCTTTTGCCTTGCTCTCCCCAGGCTGGTTTCCATCTTCGGCCAGCCCTACCAATGTCAAAACACTTTAGAGATTAAGTTAAAGCCATATCTACAAAGTTATAAAGAAAACTTAGCAGGAAGCTTGAACCACCATAAATCATCCCTTTTAGCATCTCCCCCCATCTTGAGTTAGGAAAAAGGACACAGGGAGTCAGGGGCAGCACCAGACTAGAACACGTCTCCCCAAGAAGAATTATTTCCACTGAATTGTACCCCACACCTATAGTATAACTACTAATTATGAATGATCAGAGTAATTTTTCTACCTCCCCCAGAAGACAAGAGCAAGACAGATACCTGAGGGGACAGGAATCTTTATTAAGGCACTCATTAAGGTCAAATTGTTTACTTCTTATATATGAAAATGGTATCAGTATTCTTTTTATATTTTTAGTTTTCAACATTCATTTCCACAAGATTTTGAGTTACAAATTTTTCTCTCCTTCTTTCCCCTACCCCACCCCAAAATAGTAAGCCTACTGAAAACCCCATCCCCCAATGTGTTCTCTCTTATATCCTCCCTCATTCCCCCCCTAACTTTCTAGTAGGGCAAAATGGATTTCTATACCCCAGTGCCTCTACATCTTATTTCCTAGCTGCATATAGAAAGCAATTTTTTAAACATTTGTTTTTAAAACTTTGAGTTCCAGATTTTTCCCCTTCTTACTTCCTCACCCACCCCCACTGGGAAGACAAGCAATTCAACATAGGTTGTACATGTGTAGTTGTGCAAAACATTTCCATAGTAGTTATATTGTGAAAGACTAACTATAATTCCATCCATCCTATCCCACCCCCCACTTATTCTATTTTCTCCTTTGACCCTGTCCCTTTTCAAAAATGTTTGCTTCTAACTACCCTCTCCCCCAATCTGCCCTCCCTTCTATCATGCCCCCTCTTAAACCCTTCTCCCTCCCCTATTTTCCTGTAGGGTAAGATACCCAGTTGAGTGTGTATGTTATTTCCTACTTAAGCCAAATTCAATGAGAGTATGGTTGACCCATTCCCTTTCACCTTCCTGCTCTTCCCCTCCATTGTAACAGTTTTCCCTTACCTCTTCTATATGAGATAATTTACCCTAATCTATCTCTTCCTTTATCCTTCTCCCAATATATTCCTCTCTCACCTCTTAATTTTATTTTTTTAGATATCATCCCTTCAGATCAACTCATTCTATGCCCTCTGTCTATGTGTACATGTACATACATATGTACACACTCATATGTATATATTTATACACACATACACCCTCCTATACATACATATATATGAATGTATACATATATAATATATATTCCCTTCAACTATCCTCATACTGAGAAAAGTCTTATGAGTTACAATGATCATTTTTCCATGTAAGATTGTAAATAGTTCAACTTTAACAAGTTCCTTATGATTTCTTTTTCCTGTGTACTTTCTCATGCTTCTCTTGCTTCTTGTATTTGAAAGTCAAATTTTCTGTTCAGCTCTGGTTTTTTCATCAAGAATACTTAAAAATCCTCTGTTTTGTTGAATGACCATATTTTTCCCTGTAGCATTATACTCAGTTTTTCTGGGCAGGTGATTCTTGGTTTTAATCCTAGCTCCTTTGATCTTGCAAATATTATATTCCAAGCCCTTTGATCCCTTAATGTAGAAGCTGCTAGGTCTTGAGTTATCCTGATTGTGTTTCCACAGTACTCAAATTGTTTCTTCCTAACTGCTTGCAGTATTTTCTCCTTGACCTGGGAACTCTGGAATTTGGTTATAATATTCCTAGGAGTTTTCTTTTGGGGATCTTTTTCAAGAGGTGATCAGTGAATTCTTTCCATTTCTATTTTGCCCTCTGGTTCTAGAATATCAGGGTAATTTTGCTTGATAATTTCTTGAAAGATGTTGTCTAGGCTCTTTTTTTGATCCTGGATTTAAGGTAGTCCAATAATTTTTAAATTCTCTCTCCTGGATATATTTTCCAGGTCAGTGGTTTTTCCAATGAGATATTTCACATTGCCTTCTATTTTTTCATTTGTTTGGACCTGTTTTATAGTATCTTGATTTCTCATAAAGTCATTAGCATCCATTTGCTCCAATTTAATTTTGAAGGAATTATTCTCTTCAGTGAGTTTTTGAAATTCCTTTTCCATCTGGCCAGTTCTGCTTTATAAGGCATTCTTCTCCTCATTGGCTTTTTGGGCCTCTGTTGCCATTTGGGTTAGTCTATTTTTAAGATGTTATTTTCTTCAGTGTATTTTTGGATCTCCTTTAGCAAGACATTGACTCACTTTTCATGATTTTCTTGCATCATTCTCATTTCCCAGTTTTTTCCTCCACTTCTCTTACTTGATTTTCAAAATCCTTCTTGAGCTCCTCCATGGCCTATGATCAGTTCATATTTTTCTTGGAAGCTTTTGATGCAGGAGTTCTGACTTCATTGTCTTCCTCCTGTTCCATGATTTGATCCTTTTTGTCCCCAAAAAAGGTTTCTATGGTCTGTTTGTGCTTCCTCTGCTTGCTCATATTGCCAGCCAATTACTTGACTTTTGAGCTCTTTGCCACACTAGAACTCTGCTTCCAGATTGCAGAGACCTATGTCCCAAATTTCTGGGGTTTTCACCACTGCCAGAGATACTAGAGGGTACCCTCTTTGCAGCCCCTACAACCTCTGGCACACTAGCCACACACCCCAGGACCACCATCCAAGACCACAATCCAGATCCAATCAGGTTAAAGCAAGAGTGATTAGCCTGTGAATGGTCTCTTGGTCCCCCTACAATCTGCAGGCCAGGTGCTCTGAAGGCAGCCACAGGGCAGCAGCTGCAGCTGCCATGCCTCCATCACTTCTTACCCCAGGTGCAGGGGCCAGACCATGCTCTTCTCCACCCAGTTCCAACAGAGTTCCCCACTGACCTTTTATTTTATTTTTGGCATTTATGGGTTGAGAAGTCTGGAAACTGCCACAGCTGCTGGTGATTCACTCTCCTGAAATCTGCTCTGGCCACTGCTCCTTGGGGCCATCTTGGGGGCAGAACCATGTGGCTCATATGGGACTGCACTTGGCTCCCAGCATGCTGTGATAGACCCTTCCTGCTGGCCTGCCAGGCTGCCTTCAGTGGAAGAGTTGTTTCTCTCTGTCCTTTTGTGGGTTCTCTAACTCTAAAATTTGTTTAGAGTCATTTTTTTACATGTATTGGAAGTGATTGGAGTGGGAGCTCATGCCAAGTTCATGCTTCTACTTGACCATCTTGGCTCCACCCCCTCAGGACAGGAATCTTAATTCATGTAAGTAAGCAGGTAGGATAGACAAGCAAGAGTATAAAAAAGAAAATGAGGAGGAGGAAGATGAAGAAAAGGAAGAAGGGGAAAAGGGAAAAGGAGAGAAGAAGAAACTTTAGAAAAGTGTAATCAGGACTAGAAAGGAAACAAGCTTCTTAAGCAGCCCAAACAATGAGGTCTATGACCTGGAGACTGAAGCAGAATCCAGACATCTCATGGAGGCAAGAAAAGGGATCTTGAGCTTATCATTGGCTGAACTGTGGAGAAAGGATGAAGGCAGGGGAAGGAGCATGGCAGATTAGCCAGAGTAAAGCAAAGCTAGACCCTGCTGGACTGGCTCCTCATCTATAAAATGAGGAGGCTGGACAAGATGATCCCAATGGCCTCTCTCAACTCTTATACCTTAAAATTGTCCTTTCTATTCTTCACTTCCTACATCTTTTAAAAATGACCAGGTTAGTCATAATCACAATCATATAATTTTAGAGTTGGAAGGGACCTCAGTGACCATCTAGTCCAACCCATAGCCCCCCCCCAACAAAAGGATACTCACTATGACTTACCTAATAAATGGTCAACCAGACTCTGCTTGAAGACCTCCCAAGGAGGAAGATCTCCCTAAGTCCCAGTTCAATCCTTTTCACTTTAGACAGCTCTTAACATCAGGAAGTTTTTCCTCTCACCAAGCCAAAACTTGTGTCTTCACAATTTCCCTGATTTTTCCTTCTGCAGCCAAACAAAACAAGTCTAATCTCTTTTCCAGACAAAGTCCTTCAAATATTTGAAGACAACTATAAGACCTATATCCCTCCCCCTTGCCCCAAGCCATCTCTTCTCCAGGCTAAACACCTCCAGCTCCTTCAAACAAACAATCCTCATTTGTCATAGATGACCCCTCACTATTCTCCATCATAATCAACCTCTTCTAGACACTTTCCAGCTTATTAAGTGTCCTTCCTAAAAGGTGACACCTAAAACTAACATAATGATAATAATCTCACATTTCTGTAGTGTCCTATTATTTACAGAACACTTTTCCCACAGCAGCTCAGAAACCAGGATACTACGAATTCACAGACTCATCAAATTTCAGACTTGGAAGGAACTTCACGTTATCTAGCCCAACCCATACTCCAAGACATTCATCATCTCATCAGGGTTGGTTTTCCCTCCTATTACAATGTGTCATGTGGAGCCTGAGAGTTGAGATAAACAATTACTACACTGAAAATGTTCAGTGACACCCAGGTAAAAATATCCCACAAGGAAATTCTATGTGATCTTGAAATAATACATAGAGTACTCAATACATACCAAAATATTTATAGCAGCACTTTTGTGATAGCAAAGGATTAAATCAAAATAGATTTTTATCAATTGGGGAATAGTTATATAAATGGTAGTACATTAATATAATGAGATATTATTATGCTGGAAGAAACAATGAGCATAACGAATACAGAGAAGCATCTAAAGACTTACATGAGCTGATGCAAATGGAAGCAAACAGAGCCACCAAACAAATTCTACCATGATCACAATAATGTAAATGGAAAAAAAAAACAACCACCACAAAATAACTGAAAAAGAATTTAGGAAAATGGAATTGGCTAGGTGACACAGTGAGTAGAGCGTCGGCCCCGGAGTCAGGAGGACCCAAATTTGGTTCCAGCCTCAGACACTTAACACCCACACAAAAATACTAGCCATGTAACCATGGGGAAGTTACTTAACCCTAATTGCCCTCCAAAAAGCAAAAAAAAAAAATTTAGAAAAGTGACAAAGAACAGGCTTGGCCCCAAGAAAAGGTTAAAGACACCTTCTGCTACTCCTTTGAAGAGGCATAAAACATTGTCAAATTTTTAAATATATCAGCTCTGCTGGGTTTTTTTTGTCTTATTTCTTATATCTTTTTTTAAAAATTCTGGCTTGGGGTGGCTAGGTGGCACAGTGGATAGAGAACCAGCCCTGGAGTCAGGAGGACCTGAGTTCAAATCTAGTCTCAGACACTTAACACTTACTAGCCATGTGACCTTGGGCGAGTCACTCAACCCCAATTGCCCTGCCTTCCCCCCTCCAAAAAAAAGCAAAAAAAATTCTGGCTCTCTGTGGAAAAGGAGGGATATAGAGGAAATTTTAGACAATGTAGAAACAAAAAATATCAACAAAAATATATTTTTAAAAACAAAATAATATGTAGAGTAGTCCTTATATACTCCTTGTCCAAAAGTCCCACAGCTGGGTTTCAAGCAAATCTACCAGAGGAAAGTCTGATTCAAACTGCCCTTCACCTGATCTGTAATCATAACTTCCTGGCTCACAGTAGCCAATGTGGGGGTGTGGGTGAGGGTGGGGAAGAAGAGGGGCATTAAACTCAGAACTCGAGCTGCCTTGGGACTGAATCACAGCATCCAAGTCCACACTGCTTCCACTGATATAGATTGAAATTTTAATAGATGATTTATGGACTTACAGATCCAGGGATGAAAGGCACATTAGAAACAATCTAGCCCAACACCCTCACTTTACATATAAAGAAATTGAGACCCATGGGGGTTAAATGACGTTTGAGGTCACATGGGCAGTTCCTCACCAGATCCAGTGTTCTTTTGGGTAATTACCTTATGTTTAATTTGATGATGAGAAACCAACCCATATCTAAGCCTAAAACACATTCTATGACATACATCCCAGGCAAGTGATCACCCAACCCTCATGTGTATAGTTCCTGTGATGGGGAACTTGCCATGCACAGGGCAGTCTGCTCCATTGTGGAGAGGCAATATGGCAGATTGAATCAAGTGCTATTCCTGGAATCAGAAAACCCTGAGTTTAAATCTTACCCTTCACACAAGAACTACATGATCCTAAGCAACTGATCAACCAATTCTTTTTTTTTGCCTTTTGGAGGGCAGTTGGGGTTAAGTAACTTGCTCAAGGTTACATGGCTAGTTTTTTTTGTGTGGGTGTTAAGTGTCTGAGGCCAGAATCAAACTCGGGTCCTCCTGACTCTAGGACTGGTGCTTTACTCACTGCACCACCTAGCCGCCCCGATCCACCAATTCTTATTAAGCACTAACTACATACCAGCCACTGTGCATTAGTTTCCACATCTCTAAAATGGGGGTAATACCTATCTTCCCACACAGGGATGTTAAAGGAGCAAATCAGTTTACGTATATAAAATGCTTTATAAATCTTAAGCAGTATAGAAATGATTAGTAAATGTTATTATTGTCACTCCTTCTCCCTTCACAGTACATTAGATAGATAGGTACATAGGAATATACATTGGTAGGAAAATAGATAGATAGATAGATAGATAGATAGATAGATAGATAGATAGATA
>NW_027187338.1:4927159-4931377 GCF_028583685.1 Petaurus breviceps papuanus
ATAGATAGATAGATAGATAGATAGATAGATAGATAGATAGATAGATAGATAGATAGATACATGATAGATAGATGACAGATAGATCAAGCATTTATTAAACACTTATTATGTGCCAAGCACTGTGCTAAGTACTAAAAACACAAATACAAGCAAAAAAATTGTTGATATCCTCAAGGACCTTTCATCGTAATGGACAATTATAAAACAGAAGAGAGAGTTGGAAAGCAGAGGGAGGTAAAAGAAGGAAGAGAACAAGGTAGAAAGGTCTTGGAAAGTCAAAAGCAGTTCTGAGAAAGAAAAGTGAGTATGGGTGACCTGGGCACTTTAAATGGTGGATCTGGGCAAGAATTGACCAACTGGAGGAAGAAACCTGCAAAGCTGAAGATATCTTTAGCATGCTGGGACAGAAAGGAGCCAGCAGAGTTTATTTCATAGAATCTTTGACTTTCTTGGTAAATTTTTAAAAGCTACATAAATGTCAGCTACCATTGCTGTTGGACAGCTCCAGTCCCTCAATGGAGTAAGATTTGGCCTCTTGTAACTTCCCTCCATTACTACTAGTTCTGTCCTCTGATGCTAAAAAGGCCAAGTCATATCCCTCTAACTCCAACACATGGCAGCCCTTCTAAATACTTAAAGATAGCTCTTATTCTCCCTACTCCTCCCATTTCTTCTCTCCTCCAAGCTAACTATTCCTAGTTCTTTCCATTGATCTTCATGTGATAGGGTATCTAGTTCCCTCCTCTGTTCACCCTCCTCTGATCATGCTCTATTTTGTTTCTTTTGTGATTCCAGAATCTTATTCTATGTAATTACCTTAATTGTAATAGTTAGTGCCTTCATTATACTCCCTGCCTGTAACAAAGCTATTTGTTGTACTCAGAAGACTGGCCTCAAATGGTCTTATTGTCCTCCCAACTTTCTAGGGGCAGGCTCAGAACAGAAAATAAGAATCAAACTTTGCCCCTGAAGCTCTGATATAACCCATCTCCACCCCCAAGTCATGGTGCTGTCAGAGAAGGCTGGGAACAGGCAGCTGTTGAGATGCTATATGGCCACATTTCATGCTCTTTTCTAGTCCTATCCTGAAGACAGGAGAGAAGAAAGAAACTTGCTAAAAGCAACCATGAATAATTGACACATATCCCATATCATTGTTCTAAAAGAACCAAGCAGGGGTGGCTAGGTGGTGCAGTGAATAGAGCACCACCCTAGAGTCAAGAGGACCTGAGTTCAAAACCGGCTCAGACACTTAACACAAAACTAGCCGTGTGACCTTGGGCAAGTCACTTAACTGCAAATTTCCCCCTCCAAAAGGCAAAAAAAAATAAGAGCAAGTAGTTTGCTTCAATCTACATTCAGACTCTATAGCTCTTTCTCTGGATGTGGCTATCTCTTTGGGGCAGCTAGGTGGCACAGTGAGTAAAGCACTGGCCCCAGAGTCAGGAGGACCTGAGTTCAGTTCCAGCCTCAGACACTTAACAACCACATAAAAAAAAACTAGCCGTGTAACCTTGGGCAAGTTACTTAACCCCAATTGCCCTCCAAAAGGCAGAAAAAGAAAAGAAAAGAACCAAGCAATGGAATGGCAATAAGTTGGTCAGAGGGTCCATTCTAAAGAAGCTACCAGAGGTTAAGTGAGTCCTAAAGATACTGCTTTCCTTTTTAATTAAACCTTCTTGGAGCTATATCTGCTTCTAGGATACAATAGGGGTCTCTGATTCAGAGACGCTGAAAGGGTGGCCAGAGTTGAGCCATTTGGGCAAGATGGCTGGACCTATATCGATCAATCAATCAACAAATTTTTATTAAGCCACAACCAACTACAAAGCCCTATACTACAGAGTTGAGATACAGAGACAAAAAATGAAACCATTCCTGCCCTCAAAAGAACTTACAAGCTATCAGAGGAAACACTAAATGAATAAGTAACAGGAGTAATCAGGGGAGAACCTGAATTTTCTAGACTGAGTCTTTCAGGGTTCATTCTATGTGTAGAGCTGAACTTGAACTCTGAGCCCATCTGATTGGGCCACTTATGGTGACACATATGCTCTGGCCCCATGCTAAAGAGCAAGGGACATTAGTTAACACAATCATTAAGTACCAGGCATGAAGTCAGGAAGACCTGAATTCAAATCCAGCCTTGTACACTTACTAGCTGAATGACTCCAGACAAGTCATTTCATTTCTGTTTGCCTCAGTTTCCTCATTTTTAAAATAGGGATAATAATGGCACCTAATTTCCAGAATTGTTGTGAGGATCAAATGGGATAATAACTGTAAAGTGCTTAGCATAGTCCCTGATACATAGTAAAGACTACATAAAAGTTAGCTGCTACTATTACCACTACTACTACTCTAAAGAGTATGTGTAGACAGAAACTCCTTGTTGATCCTTTGGTTTCCATCACTGGGGACTATACCAAAGATGATTCACAACTGAGCAGGAAAAGTTTCCCAGTCAGTAGACTTCATTTTTAGGCAACCAGAGTTAAGTCACTTGCCCAGAGTTATACAGCTAGTAAGCATCTAAGGTCAAATTTGAACTCAGGTCCTCCTAAGTATAGGGCCAGTGATCTCTCCACTGCATCACCTACCTGCCCCATCAGTAGACTTCAAGAGAAATGACATCTATCTCTCTACTTCTCTTCCCCCACCTTACTCTAGGTCTCCAGTTAGCAACATAGCAAATTGAATCAAGAGCTGGGTCTGAAGTCAAGGAGATCTCAGTTCAAATGTGATTTCAGACACTTACTAGCTATGTGATCCTGGGCAAGTCACTTAACTGAGGCAAGTCTGTATCGGTTTTCTTGATTGTAAAATGGGGCTAATAATGACAGTAACTGTGTCCCAGAGTTGTGAAGATCAAATGAGATAATATTTGCAAAGTGCTTAGAACAGTGCCTGGCACATAGTAGCAGCTTAATAAATGCTTGTTTCATTC
Organism: Petaurus breviceps papuanus; assembly: GCF_028583685.1. Classification (NCBI taxonomy): domain Eukaryota; kingdom Metazoa; phylum Chordata; class Mammalia; order Diprotodontia; family Petauridae; genus Petaurus; species Petaurus breviceps. The sequence continues at coordinate 4,930,107 of NW_027187338.1, forward strand.
TCTCCTCTTCCTCCATGTCTGTCTGTCTGTCTCTATCATTTATCTCTCTTTCTATACCTCTCTCCCAACACCACCACCCCTCCTCTCTTTAGAGTGGGGCAATTGGGACTCAAGCAGCCTCTCCCTTGGAACCTCATTAATAATTGGAGCTCCTGTGTGTAAGTGGTAGTTACCAGCAGGTGTCGATCCCTGCAACAACTTCTTGGAGGTGACAATGACCAGATCAAGAGGATACTGTATGAAAGCACTAAGGAAGCCCCCAAACAAAGCATGGCTAGCCAGAAGACAGGGACCTTGAGTGAGATGACAGGAAAATGTAGATCTGGGTAAAACTGAAATGCCTGCTCAATACACCCACAAATCACCCAGGAATCTTTCCCTTTCAGGAGAGCAACAGAGGAGTTATAGATTACAGTTGCATGTTTTAAGTATTTGTCAATGTATACTTATTAGTCTTTTGTGTTTTAAGCATTTCTTTTGTAGTAGAGGAATAAATAACCATCCTATACAGCATATATTTCATACACTGAATGCCTTTCTTAAAGGAACCCTGTTAATCCCTTGTAGTGAAGGAATAGATGAGTAAAATCAAACCTTTGTTTATAAGATTTTCCCTGGAGTTTTGTTCTGGGATGGGAGTGGAATGAGCCCGACCCCTTCACCTTGTGGTCTAGCTCCCTAAGACGAGAATCCTATTCCCACGAGTACAGAGCTGGGGCCCTTTGGTGGAAGGAGGACAATACCGCATCATCACCACCCATGAGTCTCACAATTATAGATAGGTGCAAAGACTGGACCTGTGATTTTATTGGTATAGGAAGGAAAGAAAGGAATAAGCATTTATTAGGTACCTATTGTGTTCCAGGAACTATGCTAAGAGCTTTACAAATACTGTCTCATTTGATCCTCACAATAACTCTGGGAAGTAGCAAGAAACTGAGGCAGTCAGAGCTTAAGTGACTTGCGTTCACAACAGGTAAAGAGGGGGAGGAATTTGGAACTCAAAAAAAATTTTAAATTAATGTTAAAAATAAGTAAATAATAAATTAGGAGATAAATAAATAAAATAAAACTCAAGTCTTCCTGAACCTAGGCCCAGTGCTCTATCCACTGTACCACCTAGCTAAAGAGGTAACTCCCTCTATGTATGCAGATCATCACCTTCTCTGCAATTTACAGCCTTAAAGAGTACGGGGAGAGGGGGGGGGGGGGGGGGGGGTGGAGGGGGGGAGGCAGACGCAACAAAAGCAGCGATGGTGGGGAGGAGACAG
>NW_027187338.1:4931477-4940286 GCF_028583685.1 Petaurus breviceps papuanus
GGAGGAGAGTGCAAGGAGGCTGCTGATCCCAACACCAAATTGAGAGTGATTAGACCAGGATCACACAGCTGATATGAGTCAGAAGCAGGACTTGAACCTAGATCTCCCTGACCTCAAGGTAGGTTTCCTAGCTGTTATGGCACATTGCTTCTCATATTTACATAATATATGTATATATATATTTTTTAATACAAAGTCATTTTTAAGAAGAAGACAGTAGCAGCTGGGAGGATCAGGAAAAGGCTAATGTAGGAGGCAACAATTGAGATAAGTTCTGAAGGAAATTCCCAAGTTCTGAAGGGATTTGAAGATTCTGAGGGGAGGAAGAAGGATTCTAGACATTTGTGTGAGTGGAAGCAAGACGACCAATCAGCCGGACCCAAAAGTGCATGAAGGCGGATTAAAGCCACCACGGTAGGAAGGGCTTTAAACACCCAACAGTTGGAATTCGAGCCCAGAGGTTGACTTTTAGAACAAAAGATTATCTAGTCTAAACCAGCCATTTCACAAATGAGGAAACTGAGGCCCAGAGAAGGGAAGGGACTTACGCCCAAGGTCACACAGTGAGTGCCCATAAAGCACAGGTCTAACCATGTAACCCCCTTACTCAACAAACTCCAATGTCTCCCTATCACCTCCAGCATCAAAAACAAAATCTTCTGTTTGAGATTCAGAGCCTTCATAACCTAGCCCCCTCCCCACCTTCCAGTCTTCCTACACCCTCCACCCCTACCCAGATACTTGTTGATCCAGTGACAGTGATCCTTTTGGTTCCACTAACATGATACTTAGTTCTCTGCTCCCATCATTTTCTCTGGCCATTCCCCATGCCTGGAATGCTCCCCCTTCCCTCCTCCAACTCCGGGGTTCCCTGACTTCCTTCAAAGGCCAAGCTAAAACCCTACCTTCTACAGGAAGCCTTTCTTAATCTCTTTCAATTCTAGTACCTTCCCTCTGTTGATTATTTATTCTGTCTATAACTTGTTTGTACATAGTTATTTGGCTGTTGTCTATGCCATTAGATCATAAGGGCGTTGAAGGCAGGAGCTGTCTTTTGCCTTTCTTTGTATACAGTGCTTAGCACAGTTCCCATCACATAGCATTTAATAAATGTTGATTGATTGACTGACAGAGTCAATGTTGTTGTTGTTCAGTCTTTTCAGTTGAGTCTAACTCTTTGCCACCCTTTTGGGGTTTTCTCGGCAAATATACTGCAGTGGTTTGCCATTTCCTTCTCCAGCTCATTTTACAGATGAGGAAACTGAGGCAAACAGGGTGAAGGGACTTCCCAGGGTCATATAGCTAGTAAGTGTCTGAGACTGGATTTGAACTCTGGTCTTCCCCTGCCTCCAGGTCTGGCACTCTATCCACTATGCCACCTAGACAATAATTATTCTGACCCAACTAATGTAGTGAAAAAAATAGACTATTTGAAGGCAGATATTCAAATCCTGGCTCTGCCACCTTACCTCTGTGAATTTGAAGCAATCACTTAACCTGTCTGGGTCTTGATTTCCTTATTTATAAGACCAAGATGGGAATAGGGTGACCTCTTAGATCCCTGACAGCTGTAAGTCTTCATGCCCACATCCTCGCTAAGCCTTCCTATGGTACTTCTCCCTTTACACTTCCCCTGGTTGGTTGTAGGGTCCAATTAATTATGCCATGTAATTAGATAAAGAATATTCATTTTTCATTAATGACTGTAAACTCTCCCTCTGTTGTTAAGTTTCTTCTGTTTTAATTAAGCAGTGCTCCACAAAGCCGGGCGGCTCCTCCACTAGGCTCTCTCCCAGTGAACAGTCAGTCACTCAGCATTTAAAGAAGTAAAGAATTCCTTCCCTGAGTTAATTACCTCCAAATTAGCTTAATCACAGCTCATTTAAACTTACCTAAACAGCAGCACATGGAGCTCCAGGAAACAGGTTTCAACTTTACTTGTAAAGAGACAAAGAAAGAAGCCCAAAAGGTGACCCCCATCCTCCCTAGCCCCTCCTCCATCTATGACAGTGTCCTTGAAAACTGCACAGGCTGGAACCCAGAGCTTGAAACAGATGGTCCTGGGCCAGCAACAGACAACCCCAAAGTAGCAGCACCAGCAAGCCGCCAAGGCCAAAACTGTCTGGACCCTGCCCGCCAAAGCTTGGGAGTAGGACTGGGACTTCGTTGCTGAGGCCTAAAGGACTCAAGCGCTAACCTTGCCCTCTTCCCCCTTCCCTCTCCCAGCCTAGGCCCTACTCAGTGCAAACAAGTCCCAGATAGAGGCAGGGGGAGGGTTGAGTGGGACAGGAGAATGAGTGCCAACCCAAGGAGTGATGGGAAAAGGGAAGGGTCAGTCATCAGACCCTATCTGGGCTGCTGTGGCTGATTCAGAGGCCACATTTTAGGAAAGACATTGACAAACTGGAGAGTGTCCAAAGGAGGGCAACCAGAAGAGTGAAAGGCCTTTAGTTCATGACATATGAAGATTAGTTGAAAGAACCCGATATGTTTAGCCTGCAGTAGAGAGGAATCAAAAAGAACTGTCTCCTAAGTATTTAAAGGGCCGTCTTAGGGAAGAAGAATTAGATTTGTTCTACTTGGCCCCAGAGGATAGAACTGGAAACAATGGGTGGAAATTACAGGGAAGCAGTTTTCAGCCCCCCATAATGAAGAGTTACCTAATAATTAGAGCTGCCTAGAAATGTAATGGACTACCTTCCCAATGGAGGCAGGTTGACAAATATTGTAGAAGGCATTACAAGTCTGCATAGCCATCACTAGAAGCCCTCCATGGTCTCTTTAGTCCTTGAGGGTCCAAAATTCTTTGAAAGAACTTAGAAAAAAGTATTTTGAGGCAAGGAAACAGTCATAATAACAACAATATTAATAACAGAAAAGTTTCAAGCTTTTCAAAGTATTTGAGCTTCTCACAATAAGCCTGTGAGATAGGTAGTGCAGGTATTATTACCTCTATTTTAGAGATGAGGAAACTGAGTCTCAGAGAGCTTAAGTGTCTTCCCCTTGATCACACAACTTGTAAGTTTGTGGGATTTGAACTCAGAGAGACTGCCTCTGAGTCCTCCATCCATTACACACACCACACTATCATGGCATCTTCAGTTTCTGACACCTGGAGAGGATAAAGCCTGGCCTGCCTTGGAAAACGCATTCTGGCATTCCCTGGATGTCAGAAAAATGCAACTGAAACTAGGCTTGCAGACAATCACTGGCCCTGATGCTGCAGGCTGGTAACTGAAAATGTTCAGGGTAGTGATTTGTCAGGTCAGTAAGCATTTATTAAGTACCTGTGATGTGCTAGAAACTAAGGAGATACAAAGAAAGGCAAAAATCAGTCCTACGTTCCAACGAGGGGTGGGGGGGAGGGGACAGGTGTGTTAATAATTAGGTCCATACAAGATGTCAACAGAGCAAATGGAAGGAAATCTCCAAGGGGAAGGCACTAGCAGCAGGGATGACCAGAAAAATGCTCTTGTAAAATGTGGGGTTTGAGCTGAGTCTTGAAGAAAGAAACCAGGAGTCAGGGGAGAGGGCAGAGCACTGTAGACATGGGGCACAGCCAATGCAAAGACATGGAGAGGGGAGATGGACCATGGTGTGCAAGGAAGAGCAAGGAGACCCATGGAGCTGGATTTCAGAGTACATAGAGGACAATAAAGTAAAAAACAAAAATACCAGAATGGATGAAAGGAGTCAGGTTGTCAAAGGCTTTCAATGTTTGCATCCTTTAAACTCTCAGATTGTAAAGTCTGAGATACAGGAGGAGGGGCCAACATTCCTGTGGGGCTTTAGTCTTACAAAGCATGTTGACATCTGTTATCTCATCTGATCTTCACAAAAGCTCCATATTAACAACAACTGTTCCCTTTCATGTATCAAAATGATTTTCAAATCCAATATCCCATTTGATCCTCACAACCTCCCCATAGAGAGAATTTGATTTGGACTAGGAGGACCTGGGTCCACATTCCTGACTCTATTACTAACTAACGGTTGGATCTTGAGCAAATCACTAGGGCTGTTTGGGTCTCAGTTTCTTCATCTGTAAAATGAGGGGGTTGAATCAGAGGATCCCCAAAGTTCCTTCTTGCTCTAAGTCTTTGATCTTAATATGTTAAATAATGTTACCCACATATATAGAAAAGGAAAGTGGGATCCACAGAAGGGAAGTGACTTGTCTCAGGTCACACAGCTAGCACGTGTAGCAACACAGGTCTGCTAATTCATCTGAATCAGGAGACTTTTCAAATCCTGACTCTGGAAATTGCTAGCTGTGTGACCACAGGAAAGTCACTTTTCCTCTTAAAATCTCTTCATCTATAAAGGAGGAATCATGGCATACTAGATGATGAGCTAACCTTGGAATCACAAAGGCCCCTGACCCATACTAACTGTGTGACCATATGAGTCAACCTAATGACTCTTACTGTCCCCACAGCCCATCTTCCCTGCTTCCCCAATGAGTACTGCTATGTCAACATCTCCATGATGGTAAAACAATGAGTAAAAGTCTACTCTCTCTCCCTTCCTTTCACAGCGAGTTCAAAGATAGTGGAGCCACCCTAGGATGGGCCAGCAGTGGGTTCTCTCTCTCCTTCTTAACTGAGCATGTATATACTTATCTATGTACATGCTGTATCCTCCCAGTGGGACAGAAATACCTTGATGAAGGGAACACTTTCTCATTTTGTCTTTGTATCTTTAAATCTAGTACACACTTGACAAAGCTTGCTGAATTGCATTGGAATGAGTTGGATTGGATTGGATTGGATTGGATTGGATTGGACTGGATTGGACCATAAGCAAGTCATTTAACCTCTTCACACTCTGGGCAATTAAGACTAGAAATTCGAGATCAATTGCTGACCCTCATGGGTGGAGAGAATTCCCACACCAGGAGTTTCCTGGATGGATGAAATTCACAGATCCAAATCTAACAAAAAAAAAATGCACAAAAAACCCAGCCTCTGTTCTTGCTCTTCCCACTTCACAGGGTTATTATGAGGAAAGCACTTTGCAAACCTTAAAGCACCAGGAAATTGGGGGTGATTGCTATTCTTTTCAAATTGCTCGAGCTCATTTACTTCTAGACCCTCGCTCAGTCCTGTTTTGCCAGCCCATCTTCTTTCACTTGCCAACTCTTGGCAAGAGTGGCAAACGTATTCAAAGACTAGGGGAGGGAGGGAGAGAGCGAGGGAGGTGAAAGAAGAGTTTCCCAAAATACACAGCAGAGCCCCCCCCCTTCTCCTGGTGGAGATGAATGACTTTGGCACATCCCACCCTGCCTGCCTTCCTCCCTCCTCTTCCACCCACCTGCCCACCCGTGAGGTCAGCAAGGGGTCGGCAAGGACCCTGGTAGCTGGCCACTTTCCAGCCCTTCAGAGTAATTATCAAAGAAGGAAAAGGTGGTCTCACCAATGAGACATCCTATAATTTAGACTGTCACTACCTAATTGCACATGCCATACCTCCCTGCAGAGGCTCCCAGCCACCCTCCCCTCCCTCTGCAGGCCAGACCTGCATAATGTACCAGCTCTGAAAGGCTGCTTCTCTCTACCCCTGCCTCCTGATGCCTCCTGCTCACTCTGGCACAATGTACCTGATGACAGCGGGGCTGCCTCTCCCTTTCTCTCCCGTCCTCCCGCCTGCTTTCACCTCCCTCCCCCTTCCCTTTCTCTCTTTTTTTAAATTTCATAATCATCATAATTGTCATAATCACCCCCAGAGTTAAGCGAAGGTGCCTGGAACATTTCAATCAACTGAGGCGTGACCTAATAAAAGGGCAAGAAGAGAAGAAGAGGCCCTGGTGGGGAGGAGGCACAAACACAAACACTCCTGTACACACACACACACACACACACACACACACACACACACCTCCTGAAAAGCCTCAAGTCTGACAATTAGGGAGTCAGAGAGACAGGCAATTTTCTCTCCGCCCAACAGAACAATAAGAGAAGACACATTCTATGGGAGGGACCCTGTTGATCACCTGAAACTGTCATGTAATTAGCACCAACCCACGTGACCAGGGACCAAAGGACAATGGTGGCAGCCCTAAAATAATCACAGCCGTGGAATGTCAGTGCTGGAAGGGACCCTAGAACATAGAACAAAGAAGAGAGGAGGGGAGTGGGCTTAGAATAGAGAACGTCAGAGCTGGGAAGATCCTTAGAACACAGAATATCACAGCTGGGAGGGGCCTTAGAACATGGAATTTGGAGGTGGGAGGGCTCTTAGAACCCAGAATGTCAAAGGTGGGAGACCTCCATTCTCATCTAGTCTAGTCCCTTCCTTTTACAACTGGGAAACGGAGCCCCAGAGACATTGAATGACAGGTGAATTCAGAAAGATAGTGAGTGACTGAGCTGGGACTGGGTCTCCAGAACCTTTATGCCCTTTCTCCTCCAGCATAGAAAGGGCAGCTCCTCAAAGCACTTCCATATTGATGCTCTCCCACAACGACCCTGTGGTACTTCTGATTACTTTTCCATTATACAAACAAGGAGACCAAAGCACAAAGAGGACAAAGACTTGTCCAGAGGTCACAGAGCAGGTTAGTATCAGAGCCAGATCTAGAAACCTTGCTGGGCCTCCTTGCCCAGTGAGATTCCCAGCAAATCAAGGTCAAGGTGTCCTGAGCTAAGACAGGCAGGCTGAAAGAAGTTTAATCAGCTCTCTGGGGTGGTGCTCTTTCCCCCTTGGCCCTCATTAAAACCCCAAGAAAACTCTGTTTGTCTGGGGTCTGAGCATCCCTGGGGAGGGCTGACGTAGCTGTGCCTATCAGTCAGCTGTTACATGGCACAGAGTCCAATGAGGCAGGTGTGTGAGAGCAGAGAATGGGAAAGAATCATTCACAGCATTGGATTAGTTAATGCCCTATGGCTACTGCCAATGGAAGTCATGGAACAAAGCATAGGCCCTCTGCTCACCCTGCTTACCACTGGCCTCGGATGGGCTAAGGCAGCTCCAATCACATGCCTATACAACCACTGGGAATTACACTGACAGTCAGATGGGGTAGTCTCTGTCACATGTGAGGAGGTGCCAGAGATGGGAGCAGCGTTCCTAAGGCACTCCTAGGTTTTCAAACAAGGGTGATCGGTATCCTTGCAGTTTGTCTAGGCCACGGGGCAAAAAGAAGCCCCAGAAAAAGACCAAAGAATAGAAGAGTAACAGGATCTGGGGGCTTGGGCAAGGGAGGAGGAGTGCAGAGTCAGTCTCTAGGCACAATACATGGATAGCGTTTTGACAATCAGAGATGGGATATGGGTAAACTTCAGACAGAGGGAAAGGTATGAGCCAAGTTTCAGAGCTAGACAAGCTTGGAACATATTTAGAAAATAGTTCTAGTCTGACTGGAGCAAAGGGAAGAGAGGGCAGCACTACCAGCAGATAAGGTTGGACAGGTAGGATGAAAGCAGATGGCAGTAGGCACTGAATGTTGATCTAAGATGTCTAGATTGAATTCTTTAGGAAATGGGGAAAGTGAAGTCTTTTGAGCAAGAGAGGCATATGGTGGCAGCCTTGTATTAGAAAGATTGCTTCAGACACTGGTATAAAGAATGGAGTAGAGAAGTGAGAGACAGGAGGCAGGAAAACCAGTTCAGAAAGAAGTAAAGAAAGGCTGATTAAGGGCAATGGTAGTGAGAGTAGAAAGGATGAGGGAAACGTGACTGACATTTTGAAGGTAGAATCCACAGTATATGTAATCTGACAGAAACCAAAAGAAAAGGGATGCTCAAGAAGGAGGCATGGTCAGTAGCATCCTGAGTCTTGGAGGAGTCAAAGAAGGTGAGCCCAAAGAACAAGTCAGACAATTTCTAGGAGATAAAAAGCCACCAGAGAGAAGCAACTGAAGGATCTCATAGATAACCCCCCTTGACCAGCAGTTTGCTGAGTTTGCTCATGGTGAAGGTAGTCATGAGTAGAAAGCCATCTTCTAAAATCACCACGAATGGGATGTGAGCAGGAGAGCACAGGGGGCAAGTCTGTGTTCTCTGTTCAATCACTGAGGCCCAGAGAGATGAAATATCAGGCCCAAAGCCACACAGTAGATCAGTAGCAGAACTGAGATTGGGACCCAGATGAGCCGATTCCCAGTTAACCAAACCCTGATGCTTCCTTGTCTGCCACAGGAAATAGAATGCATTGAACTGATTGTCAAGAGGATATATCATACATCTTCCCTGGTTCACCTGCTCATGAGCCTCACCAATGAGGAATGGAGGCAGAGTATGGAACACAGTCCCTTAATGGTCTTGATTTCTAAGTATCACATCACTAACTGTGGGCTTCCTCCCTCAACAAAGCAGAGGAAGACAAAGGATACATGTTCTTTCTTATCCACCAAACAAAGATCCAACTCCCCACATTGGCATTGAAGGTCCTCCTACCTACATCTCCTCAACTTTCCTGTCTTATCTCTCCTTCTCACCTCCTTTTCACATATTCTATGTTCCAGACAAACTCAAATAGTCCTTGTCCTTTAAATATGTCCCTTTGTTCATTCCCTTTCCTACATCTATACTACCTTCCTCCTAATCTCCAACAGTCAGAAACCATTGTTTTTATTCTTCTCCTTCTTCTTCCCCTTCAACTTCCACTTCCCCTTCCCTTCTTCTTCTTGTATTAAAGGCCAAGTCTTCTGAGATTTTTGTGACTACAAGTGTAGCACTCTATCCTCCATACCAGAGGAAAGGAGTGAAGGAAAAAGGGAAGGAAGGGAAGAAAAGAAAGAAAGAAAGAAAGAAAGAAAGAAAGAAAGAAAGAAAGAAAGAAAGAAAGAAAGAAAGAAAGAAAGAAAGAA
>NW_027187338.1:4940296-4949893 GCF_028583685.1 Petaurus breviceps papuanus
GAAAGAAAGAAAGAAAGAAAGAAAGAAAGAAAGAAAGAAAGAAAGAAGGAAAGAAAGAAAGAAAGGAGGGAGGGAGGGAGAGAGGGAGGAAGGGTAATGGAGCTCAACTCTCTGTTAAAGGCTCAAGTTACTAGAATCATCGGATCATAAATTATAGCTTACTGGCTGACTGATTCCCATTCAACTTCATGCCTTCATCTCTCTCCAGCCTAGGGGGGCAAGCCACCCTTACTTGGGCTCTAGCCTGATCCCACATCCTCCCTGGTTCCCTGGTTCACCTGTTCCTGAGCCTCACCAATGAGGCATGGAGGCAGGGGGTAGAACACAGCCCTTAATGTTCCCGATTTCTAAATACCACATCACTAACTCCAGGCTTCCTCCCTCGACAAAACAAAGGGAGGCATAAAGCACTTGGGGAAGGCAGAATATTGTCCCTAATGGAGATGAGAGAGACACCACCCCCAGCTCTCGTCTCCCAGACCTGATTTGCTACCCAATTATCCAGGCACACAATCTTCCATGGTGCTGGGAGAGGAAGCCGTCTTAATGGCATCAACAGCTCTTCCCTGCGACAAAAAGCAGCAGAGCTTGCCCTTGACTGAAGGGAGACTTTCCCTCCTTTTTGTTTCCTGGGTTCATGGCTTCACTCTCAGTTACAGCTGGACGGTCCTCCCAGTAAAAAGGAGGAGAAGCTGGGGCTTGACTGTCCTTGGAATGCAGCACTAGATCTGGGGGGATTAGGTGGGTGGCAGCTGCGTGGGAGGGAGGCAGCCCCAAATCTGGAAACCTCAGTAACATTGGAGCTGTGAGAGTTCATGTCTGGGTGGAAGATTGAGCATTTCTGGATTGCAGAGAAATGCCAGCAGAACAGCTGGCCTTTTTGAAAGCATTTTTTTTTCTTTTGCAGAGATGAGAATAGGCTCTGCATTCCTGGGGACAAAGGAAGGAAACTTGCCAGACCAGGAAGTACCTGCTATGTGCCAGGAACTGTCTTAGGAGCTGGGGACATAAAAACAAAAAGTTCTTGACCTCAGGGAGTTTACAGTCTACAAGGAACAAACAGGATACATTGAGATCCTAGGATCTCAGACCAAAATAGTTGATGCTGAATAAACACCTCCTCTGTGCAGAATCCCAGTCCATGTTTACCAATTCTAGAGATACAGAGATAAATAACCCATGATGCCTGCCTTCAAGGAGCTTACAGTCTAGTGGGGGCAGCAGGGCTCCTAGCCCAGATAATGCTGCTCTGGAGATAAGGGACTCTAGCAAACATTATCCCAGAGTTCACCAATTGTTGATCTCTTTTAAATGACTTTCTGGAACTGTGTTTTTGGAAAATTCTGGGAGAGAATCTCTTGTCTCCATAGCAATGCTGTCTAGGCTTGGAGCCTGGGAACTCAGGGCTACACAGGTAACTATAACACAAAACTGAACATGTTAAGTGTACAAAAGAAGTGCTGAGTACCAAATTAGGTCCAAGGAGAGAGAAATCACTTCTTTCTGGGGACAGGGGTAAATGGGAAGGGAAAGGGAGGTGTACCAGGAATCTAGGAAGTCTTTACAGAGAAGGTGGCATTTGAGTTGAGCATTGAAGAGAAAAGTGTAAAAGGAAATTGGTAATGAAGGTACATTGGCAGGAGAGTGCATGATGAGAAGGGGAAATTGCAAGTCATCTAATGTGGCCAGGGAGTAGTGGGAGATAAAGTAACCAGCTGAGGCCGATTAGAGCCAGAATATGAAAAGTTTATAAGCCAGGTTGAGGAAATAGGAAGGCATAAAGGTTCTTGAGCTGGGAAGTGGTATGGTTAGAGCTATGTATTAGGAATATAGCAGTGGTGGCATGTTCAGGGTAGATTAGAGGGAGAGAGCCAGGAGACCAGTAAAGAAATTATTGAGATAGTCCAGGTATGAAGTAGTATGAATCCCTAAATTCAGGTTCTGGCTATAGGAATAGAAAGGTGGAAACTAAAGGCAGTTCAGAAACAGATTCAACTGGAAGCAGTAACTGATTGGAAGTAGACAGTGAGAAAAGGGGAGAGAATTTCAGAGAATTGTGAGGACCAGGTGATTAGAAGCAGCAGTAGTACCTTGGACAGAGCAGGGTTGGTGATAGAACCTTGGACAGAGCATGATCCATGTGATGATGATATGGTCGACTCAAGTCAACAATTATTGATTAAGCCCTTGCTATGTACCAGGCACTGCCTTAGGAGCTGAGGTGCAAAAACAATAAGAAAATAGTTCCTGGCCTCAGGAAGCCTATAATCTGCAGGGCACTAGCAGAATGCTGGAGATAATAGAATCCAAGATCTAGAGTTGAAAAGGACCCCAAAAGCTATCTAGTCCCAGCCTATCATAATCAAAAAATACAAAACATATTTAAGGAAAATACCAATTAATAGGGGGAGGGGGGAAATAACCATTGAGGATAAGGAAAGTCTTCCCGTGGGAGGTGACATTTGACTCATGCCTTTAAAGGTAATGAGAGGTTCCAAGAGGCTGAGATGGGGAGACAGAATATTCCAGGCATACAAAGGTACATAGGCAAGAGATGAGATGTCTGATATGGGGAGCAATAAATAGGCCAGTTTGACCAGAATGTGGAGTGTAGGAGGGGGAGCAATCTGAATTAGTCTAGAAACATAGGCTGGAGCCAGGTTGAGGATAGTTTTAAATTCCAAACAGAAGTATATGCTTTATCTTAGAAGCAATTGGGAGTCACTGAAGTTCCCTACCTAGGAATGGGGAATTGGCAGGCCAGATTTTGCAAGGTGAAACATCCCCAACTTTTCAATCCAAAATCACAAAGATGAAGATAAAGTATTTGGAGTGATACAATGTTTAAAGGATATAACTTCCCAAACAGAGACTTCCCTATAGATTCCCCTAACGAAGAACTTCCTAACCCTGGGAAAAAATTGCAATTTTCCCTGACAGAGAAATTCTCAAAAGTGAACCAAGCTACACACTCACAGAAATAGGTCTTTTCTCTGCCAAACTAACAAATGAAGGTTCAGAGTCAGGGCCAGCTTACCTGGGAGGGGCATTGTCTAGAGTTAGGGAAGAAGTTGATGAGGCTATTCAGTAGTATCTTAGGGGGCTGACCAAGATAGAAGGCTTGGGCAGTTGACTTAGAGGCCTCTTTCTCTGGCTAAGTTTAGTGTCAGACATATTAAGCTTGAGTGGCTCACTGCCATATCCCTTCTGTGATATCCCTGACAAGCAATCATCCAGCTAGCTGGGTGGTGCAGTGACTGAAACACTGGTCCAGGAATCAGAAACCCTTGAGTTCAAATCCAACCTCAAATCCTTACTAGCTGTGCAACCCTGGGCAAGTCACTTAACCCCTGGTCCCTTAGTTTCCTCAAATGCAAAATGGGGGTAATAATAGCTCCTACCTCCCAGGGATGCAGTGAGCATTAAACAAGATAATATTTCTGAAATGCTTAGCACACTTATGGTACATAGTAGGTGCTTATTTCCTATACCCTTCTTCCTTCCCCTGTCTTCCATTGCATCCATTAATAGGGAGCTCACTGCTTATTAAAGCAGTGAGTTCCATGTTTACAAGGCTCTGACTGTCAGCGATTCTTTGTATAGAGACAAAATCTGCCTCTCTGTAACTTTCCTCCACTGCCCCTGTCCTGTACAGCCAAGCAGAATAAATCTAATTTCCCCTCTTCCATGAGATTCTTAGAGAGAGACTGCTAAGCATGGTTCTTTCTTAAGTCTTCCCTACTCCAGGCTAAACATCCCCCAGTTCTTTTAATTCACATGGCACAGTTTCAAGTCCATTTCCCATCTTGGTCACTCTCTTCTGGACATTTTCCAGTATGCCAAGGTCCTTCCTAAAACATCTAGAACAAAGCATAAATCTCCAGGTGGGGCCTGACCAGGGCAGGGAGATCATTACCTTCCTCACCCCAGAGAATTCTGTACCTCAAAAGTTCCTTCCTACAATATATTTATTAAGTAGGAAGAAGAAACGGAGATTTGCAAAGCATTTCACTTATATTAATTCATTTGACCCTCACAATGACCCTGTGTGGTAGGTATTATCATTCTTATTACCCCTATTTTACAAATGAGGAAATTGGGAATGAGAAAGGTAAGATCTTGCTTGTAAGTTAATGAGGTAGGATTTGAACTCAGGCCTTCCTGCTTCCAAGTCCATCACTCTAGCCACTGTGCCACCTATGAAACCTGCTTGGGAGTGTTGAACATTCTCCCTTTGTGAAGCGTTTCCATTGTGAACCAATTGGAAAAGCTTCATTTTAGTGGGGGTCGGGAGACTTGGATTCTAATTCTCAGCCTGCAGCTATGCCATTGGGTAAGCGTGTGCTCTCCCCCTTCCCTTTTCTAGGCCTCAGTGATTCCAATCTATACAATGAGGGAGGTTACACATAAGGCCCCTTGCAGCTCTGACATTCTAGGATTCTATTGAGAGAGGGAGGGGCCATGCCCCTGGGAAAGGGTCCCCAGAGCCCTGCTTGCTGTTCCAGGCCTCGCTGATAAGTAGCAGTAAACGGAAACAAAAGATGAAATATAAAAGACGTTGGCGGCCATAAAGAGAAAAAAATAGCTCAGCAGAAAGCGGTGAGCTGTTTATCACTGGGCTCCTTCCTTCTCGTGTCTGCAGAAGTGGCTTTTTAAACGCACTCAAATTCATTTGCATCCACACAGCCCTTCTTTTATGTTACTCGGGGTTGCCAAGAAGATCAGAGCTGGTTTTAAAGACATTGATAAACCATTTGTACCCGGGGAATAAAAGTTTTTTGGGGAATGGGGAAAAAAAGTTTTTTTAGAAAATAATCCATTTCGTCTGCAGAGTGATGGGTAAGTGATTCTGCAGATGTATTGGATTCATAAAATGAAGTGAAGAGTTTGGTTTAAATGTGCTTCCTGCAGATGAGATGAGCAGTTCATTCATTTTGCAGCTGAGTGGAGACCTTAAAGTTTCCAGAGAGAGTGACTGGAAAAACTGCAAAGGCTGCCAGCCATCATGTACGTGAGCAGAGGGCAGGGATGAGGGACTGTGCCTCTTCTACCCAGCAGGTCTCCTTCAGTCAAGAAAGATGAGGCTGGGGAGGGCTTCAGAGCCTCACTTTCATACTCAAGTCCAGTCAGACCAGCTTTTGTTAGTGATTCTTTTCCTTGGAAACTGGACCAGAGTAGTCTAGACTCCTGCCTATCAATCATGGACCATGCATAGATGAATGAGACCCCCACAAGAAATCTCTGCTCTCCCAAAGTAGTTAGGTGGCACTGGACCTGAAATCAGGAAGACTCAATTTCAAATTCAGCCTCATATATTTATGATCTGCATGACCCTGAATCAGTCATTTAACTTCTATCTGCCTCAGTTTCCTCATCTGTTAAATTAGGGTAATAATAGCAGCTACCTCCCAAGGTTATTGTAAAGATCAAATGAGATAATATTTGTAAAGTATACAGTGCATGGAACATAGTAAGTGCTTAATAAATGCTTAATTCCTTCCTATCTTCCAGAGACATAAAGGAAAATACTCATTTCCCCTGAGGTGCTGAATCCAGGGTGTGGTGGGGTTATTCAGTGGCTTCTGCAGGGTTTCAGTTCCTCAGGTGACCAGGTCTTATTCAGCCTTCCTCATTCCCTCTGTGCAGATATTCTGCCCTAACTCTCCAGCAAGACTAGAAAGAACTGGTCAGAAACACTGTCACTGGAGATTTGGGGGTAACTCTATCTCAGGCAGATCAAGCTAAAAGGCAACAGCCTCACAATTAGGCATCCTAAATTAAAATGAAGATACCCACTTTTATGGATGTGAAGTTTCACCATCCACCTGAACTGGCATCCAAAAACCATAACTGACCCAGAAGAGATCTAGTTTCTTCTCTAGAATGGGTCCTAGAGTCCAAGTTCAGGGTCAGATACACAGCAGAGAAAGAGGAGTAAAGGGCTCTCTCCCTTGCATGGCCCATCAGCAGCTATCAAGTCCTGTGGATTCCACCTTCACAGTGTCTCTTATTGCATCCACACAGACCATCTTTCACGGTGGCTCTTCTTCATCCCCACAGTCACCTTCCTATTTCTTACCTGGACTATTAGAATAGCTACCCACTGACCTCTTGAATCCAATCTCTCCTCTTCCTGTCTACCCTGCATAAGCTACTAGGCTAATGTTTCTAACATTCAATTCTAACTCTCCTTCTTAGAAACTTTTGGTGACACCCCACTCCTTGCTAGATAAAATGCAAAATTCTTAGCCTATCACTCATGTCTCTCCACAGTTTGGGTCCAAGTAACCTTGGCAACCTTACTTTACATTCTATGGGTCAGTCAAAATAGATAAATCACTGACCCAAACTTGTCCTGAGCTTTCAGGTCTCCCAGTCTGTTCACACTATTCCCTATAACAGGAATGAATGCCCTCCCTTTCCCACTATAATAAATACCTAGTAAAATCTTATCCCCTACCCCCCCACCTCTACCCCCCACCCCACCCCCACAGGGTCCCACTCAAATGCTACGCCCTTTGTAGAGACTGTTCTGACTGCTGTTCCACCTCTAAACTTCAGTAGATGAGAAAAACTGGAGAAGACAAAGCCTTGTGTGAGAGTTTGTGTATGCACGTTTGTCTGGGAGTGTGGGGTGAGGGTGTGATAGAGGCCTACAGTGAGAGCTCAGATGAGGGCAATCACTTCTTAAAGGGCAGGATCAGAGATCTTCCAGGAAGAGGCATTTGAGCTGGGTTTTGAAGGATAGATAGGCTAATACCATTTTGACAGGCATGGGAGAATGGACCAAGCATGAGAAAGGCATTCAGGCAGGAATGTGCAGGGCATGGCTAGGGAACAGAGAGTCATTGGGTTAGGCTGCAGAGTCTTGGTAAGGGAATTGTGTTAGAAGGAATCTCTAAGGTTCCAACCCCAGGACAGGAAGCTCTTGGGTTGGGTGAGGAAAACATTCACACAGTGCCAAACTTTTAAAGGGCTCTCTCAGGCAGGGGAATGTTGGTCTTCAAAAGGCCTCCTTTCAAGATACCTAGAGAGGGTAATTCCTAGTTCTGGGTGGGTTTGCATCTCTCTGGACTTGTTTTTTAAGACATACATCAGGTAAAAAAACATCAAGGGGAGTGAGTTTTGGTCAGGAGCCCAGATCTCAGGGGGAAAGCATAGAGACAAACCCAATAAGACATCTGCCCACAACTTCCATGGAAATACTTAGAAAAATCAGTTTTCTAAACACAAGCATTTAACTGATACAGTAGAATCACAAAAACCTTTCAGAGACACAAGAGGAGAAACTTGTCCCTAGGTCCCTCCAATACAGAGTACAGGAAAATGAGACACTCAGACTGAGCCTGAGAGTGTGTCTCCCCCAGGATTACAGGGGCTGGAATTAAATTGGAAATAAAGTAGGTGCTGATGTCCACAGCCAGGCATGTGGGCTTTAGCACAATTC
This sequence comes from Petaurus breviceps papuanus, assembly GCF_028583685.1. NCBI lineage: Eukaryota > Metazoa > Chordata > Mammalia > Diprotodontia > Petauridae > Petaurus > Petaurus breviceps. Next base: position 4,947,744 of record NW_027187338.1, read on the forward strand.
ATCTTGTAGCTGTCAGAAATGCCCGGCAGCCCCACCCTGGTGCATTGGAGCGACAGGCTGAAAAATGGCCCCAGATTCTGCAAATGGAAGTTGCTGTCAGAAAATAAACCAGGGCCTTTGGTTTTACTTCCAAAGGTCCCCTCAAGCTGGACCCCTGAAGCTGTACTGTACCTGGAGCATATATGCATGCACATGCCAAGTATTTTATATCCAAGCATGTACACAAGGTGCATGTGAAAGGGGAGGGACATTGTGTATGTCTATAGATATGGGTGTGATGCCTGAGCACATGTATCACTGGTGTGGGGGTAACATGTTCATATCTGAGTAGACATTTATGTGACTGAAGTTATGTTCACACATGGTCTGTAGAGTCACATATGCACATGCCTGTGTACAATTGATTTGATATGAGGGGGAGGAGAGTACATAGTATGTGCATACTTGTACATGGATGTGAGGAGGGAGAGCAAGTGTGGGAACAATTCACAAGACATAGAATGTTAGAGCTAGAAGGAGACTTAGAGATGTCTAATCCTCCCTTTTACCCACACCACCTCCTGCCTCATTTTACAGCTGAACTCCAGAGAGGTCTGTCCAAGGTCACCCAGAGAGTTAGTGGCAGAGTTGGGAATCCAAATATCAGGTTCTCCCATATTTCACTGGGAGATGGAGTATTTGCATGTGTATAGTCGGGTCCCTAATCAGAGAATCATATGATTACAGAGTCTGAGAGGTAGAAGGTACCATCTCGTCTACAGGTACCAAATGACATAATGAAGATTGAGTCAATGAATTGAATCTTCCTTTGCCTGGGTTCCCAATGAACAGTCTTGAATTCCAGAGTCAATGGTACCCTCCTGGTTTCTGAAAGGTGGAGCTGGGGCTTCATGGAATTCACCAAGTCAGTAGAATATGTCCTAGTTCACTGAGAGAACTACCAGCAAGAGAGAGAGAGAAATGACATCTGGACCACAGACACTTCCTAAAGTATATCCACCAACCCTCCTAGCTTCCCAAGATGCAGTGAGTCTGGGCCTGTTGATTTGAATTCATTAGAGGAAGTTAGGTATTTTCTTACCATCTTTCTATGTGTCATGCTTTGGCAACTCCCTATCAGCCATTTTTGTTCTGACCTTTGCAGTCCAAAATCCACTCTCTCTAGCACAGAAAACAGAAGCTAACCAAGAGTTGAGTAGTTCTGCCTTCTCTATATAATCTGTGGTCATCGTTCCATCTATTCCAAGAAGTGGTCTTATCCCTTATTTTAGTCTTCTCTCTTCCCCAATATAGCTTTTTTTTATGCCCTTTTATTGTGCCTAGGATTCCTTTTCAGTCTTATCTCATTTTGCACTTTAGCACTCCTGACACTATGTTCGTGAAAGTATGCCATGCTTTCTTATTTATCTTCTGTTACTTAATTTTTGTTTCACCTTCTGTACAGGTGTTTTTAACATCTAAGTTGGTCATTGAGTTCCTCGTAACATCCATATTGGTCTCTTTAGACACTTTCCATTTCTCCTCCCCATGGAAATGCTTCTTTTTGTATCTTCAGAATTTCATTGTTGAATGCTTCGCATTCCTCTTGAGATGAGAATCACACCATTTGAGATTCAGCTAAAATAAATGGAGATGTTTAACCAACTAAACTAAAGATACAACTCAGTTGGACATGAGAGCTATAGCTTCAAGTATTTGAAGAGCTGTCATATGGAATTAGTCTTAAGTATGCTTGGTCCCAGAAAACAGAACAAGGACTTACGGGTGGAAGTTGCAGTGAAGCTAAATTAGGCTTAATATATGGGGGGAAGGAATCTTTAAACAATGAGGAGCATTCAGAAGTGGAATGGGCTGTCTCAGGAAGAAAAGTGGATTCTCCTTACTAGAGATCTTCAAGCAAAGACTGGATGACCACACATTGGGTATGTTGTAAGGGGTATGCCTGGTCAGGTTCTGGTCTAGGTGGTCTCTCAGGTCCCTTCCAACTCTGATATTCTATGATTCTAAGATAGCACTGCTGCCAGCACTGTCCTTTTTATGTGAAATTCCAATCAACCTGGAGGAGAGAAAGAGAGAGAGAGAGAGAATAGGAAGGAAGGATGAAAGGAAGGAAGGAAGGAAGGAAGGAAGGAAGGAAGGAAGGAAGGAAG
>NW_027187338.1:4949903-4969444 GCF_028583685.1 Petaurus breviceps papuanus
AAGGAAGGAAGGAAGGAAGGAAGGAAGGAAGGAAGGAAGGAAGGAAGGAAGGAAGGAAGGAAGAAGGAAGAAAGATGAGAGAGGAAGGAGGGAGAGAAAGATAAAATAAAGGTTGATAATGGTACAGAAATATAAGATGAGAGTGGGATAAATTTCCTTCATTTCTTGTGTTCCTTTAACCCCACCCTCATCCTTCTATACATTTCTGGACCATTGTCAATGGTCTCTTGTCTTGGAAAAATCCTGGTTCCCCTGTCCTTTGCTTGCTTTTGTACCATGTACTCCATGGTTCTTTCCTATCCCTGTATTCCCTCACTGTTGGACATTCTGTCTACTCAGTTCTGTCTTAAAAGTCCCTGCTATCCAGCCTCTTCTAGAAAGCTCATCTATACTCATACTTTCTATCATGATTCCTGAGCCTCTGCACACCCATCCTCCCTTCCCATGGGCAGTCCAAGACTACACAGCAGTCACAGGATCATGTGAAGCACAGGTCTCCTAGTCCAAGTATTGAAAGTCCTTCTTTGACTTGTCCACTTGTGTGAGTTAGTGCATCTCTCTCACACTGAGGCCCAAAGAGGGTAAAGGACCTACCCAGCATCACACAGTTTTAATCAAGATGATTCTCTTCACCTATCTGAAAGCAGATGTGATTCAGAATATATTTCAAAAACTAACTGATTTGAATGTCCCAGTTTCAACTTGGAAAGAACCCCAGACTTACAGATTAGTCAGAGGACCCAGGTTCAAATCCCATCTCTGCCCCTGATGCCAAGTCACCTATGTAACCTCAGGAAAATTATTTCCCCTCTTTTGGCTACAATTTCTTCATTGGCAAAATGAGGGCATTGAACCTTGGTCTCCAAGATCCCTTATCAGTCTATGTTCCAGTTGTGTGTTTTAAGAACCTGTTCCCAGTCTCCCTACTCTATTGTTGCTTCCTGTTCCGATATCCAGAAGGCTAAAACCACTCCCATATCTAAACTTATGGTTCAAGGGGGCTGACTAGTGCCCAGCCCCCCTACATCCTCCCCCTCACTCAGTTCTCCTCCCACCAGCACCAACATCAGAAATGTCAAGTTGAGGGAATAGGTTCCAGTTCCCGGCACCATAATGAGAAACGATTTCATTTTTGCTCAGGATCAAAAGACTGCTGGGAGCGGCGGCTGGTTCGAGGAGAGGCCTGTTTTCTCCTTGAGCAGGAGGAAGGATGAATAGGAGGTGCGGTGAGTTCATGAATAAAATCGCTTCTATTTTTGTGTACGTTTGGTATTGGCAGCTGTATAGCCACAAGATTTATGTCAAACACAGCCGGGGAAAGAGATGCCAGTTACTGATGAATCTCAATAAGATATTCTTCTTGTGATGCAAGGGGTGGGGAGGAGGGGGAGCTGATGTTTAAATGCCTCATACAGCTCTCCCCAGAAAGGAGGGTACAGCAGCATGGGGTGGTAGAGAAGAGTCTTACCTTCAACAGAGAAGCAGATTTCAGCTTGGCTCCAATTTCAACTTGCTACTCAGGCTCAAAAGGTTTGGAGGTAGAAGTGACCCAAGCAATCATCTCCTCTCACTCACTCACTTTACAGATGAAGAAACTAAGGCTAAAGAGGGGAAAGGACTTACCCAAGGTCACAAGTGACCTAAAGAAGGTTAAGAAGTCATGTTCTGGGGTGGCTAGGTGGCACAGTGAATACAGCACTGGTCCTGGAGTAAGGAGGTCCTGAGTTCAAATCCAACCTTAGACACTTAACACCTACTAGCTGTGTGACCTTGGGCAAGTCACTTAACCCCAATTTCCCTGCCTTCCCCCCTCCAAAAAGAAAAAAAAAGAAGAGAAGAAGTCATGTTCTAAGAATGTAAGTTGCAGAGAAGGTACCAATTCTTTGGTTAGGAAGTTCCTTACCCTAGTTCCCTATATTGATGAAATCATGGGTCTAAGGGGAAAGAAATTCTGGGTCATAAGATTTAGAGCTGAAAAAAACCTTAGAGATCATTGAGTCTAATCTCCTTATTTTACAGATGAAGGGACAAGCCACTTGGCTAAAGTGCCACAGATAAGGAGTTACTTTGGAATCAGAGGGCCAAAGAATTTTATAGCTAGAAGGGACCTTAAAATCATCTAATTCAATTTTCTAAGATAGAGTATTTCAAATTTTTCCCACAAACAAGTTCTGGGCCTGGGTCATCCTGTCCCCTTCTCCCTTACCACAAAATGCCAGGCAGAACTTCCACATTCTTCCCTCATATTAGAGCTGGGGGTGGGAGAGGGGAGGGGAACAGTGCTATTATAAATAAGAGAATAGGACTGGGAAGGAGGAGGGGCAGGTGGGAGGCCCTCGGAGAGCTCATTAGAAGGAAGCCTTCTTCAACTCGTTACCTTCTGGTCTCCCAGCCCAGCTTCTCTCAAATATTCAACCACAGGGAAAGGAAAAAGAGGAGCCAGAGAGATGTATTTAGTTATTTACGGCATTCTGGACAGGAGAGAGTTAAGGAATCAAGAAAGGGCAGAACTGACAAGGTTGAAGACAAGTAATTATCAGAAGTAGATGGACAAAGCCAGCTTAGATTTCCTGAGCTGAGATACTGCTATCTGCTGCTAATGTTGTCTTAGTTTTGGGCTAGGAGCCTGTCCATGGTCCTAGAGGGATAGACTCCCTCTCCCCTGCCCCCCAAAGGATCAACTGACCCAGAAAGGGAAAGAAAAAAATCATCCTGACAGGCCCCTACACACCAGTCGGGCCAGAGGATGAAGGTTTCATTCTGGTGAAGAGCCCAAAGGGTCCTCCAGAGGGTAGAACAGGGGTCCAAGATCCAGAAGGACTGTTTTACATTCAGTAAATGATATTCAATTCGATTCAATAAACATTTTCAGGAGCTTACCATGTTCCAGTAACTAAATTAGGAAGGAAAAGAGAAAAGGAAGGAAACAAGCATAAGTGTCTACAATGTGCCAGGCAATGTGCTAAGCACTTTAAAATATCTCATTTGATCCTCACAACAACTCTGAGAGGTAGGTGTTATTATTATCCCCATTTTACAGTGGAGAAAACTAAGGCAGAGATTAAGTGACTTGCCCAGGGTCACACAGCTAGTAAATGTCTGAGGCAGGATTTTAACTCAGGTCTTCCTGATTTAAGGCCCAGCATTCTATCCACCGTATCATCTAGATATTAGGTGGACATATAAAAATGAAAAAAAGAATCCTTGCCCTCACAGAACTTATGTTTAATTAGGGGAGGGAGATAAAACACACAGGCAACTATAATGCAAGCTGAGGGTGGGGTGGGGTGTCCAGATCTGTGACTTCCACAGTTTGAGGAACTCCAGGTATGAAAATTCCTTCTATTACTGCAGATCAGCAATTTATCCATTACTAATAGTCTGAGCAGTTAAGTGATTTATCCATTTCACAGCTAGTATGTTCCAGAGTTGTGTGTGGACCCAGGTCTTTCTCATTCCAAAGCCAACTCTCTATCCATACTTTCTCTCAAAATGTGTTAGAACACCAACGATGTAAAGAAGAAGGCAGAAAATTATGAGTGATCTGAAAAGGAAGAGTTCACTTCTCTCTGTTATGAGTAAGGTGAGATATCCATAAAGCAAGGATAGAGCCAATCAAAAGGGGAGGTGAGGAGGGGAGGGAGCTCTCCAGGGTACTGGGATTGGTCTCTTGCTCGGGGTCTATCTAACTCTCTGAAGCAGAACACTGTTTCTATATGATCTACTTACCATATACTTGTATATCTCGTGGTTTTAACTCCCCAATACAAGCTACCTTTCCTGACTATGCCCAGCCTAATCTCAATCATTTCTTATGACATCCACAAGCAGAATCCTCACCCTACCACACCCTTACTTGAATGTACTTTTACTAATACATTGCTTAGCTTTAGCTGGAGACCACCAGCCTGGTTACCCAATCAGGTTCCTAACAGCTTGGCTATAGATGGTGATTAAGCTACAGATAAGATCTCCTTCAGAGTGACCATAATGGAGTCAGACCATAATTGGACTGCTTTTCCAAATACAGATCAGGGATATGCTGGGGCAAACCTATGAGGAAAGGCATTCCAGGCAGAGAAGATGTCCTGGTCTGGGGGCAGAAAGAATGTCCATATGGGGCAGGGGAAATCTGTTGAAGCCTTCCTCAGAAGCTTCCCTTCAAAAGAAATCCTTGGATGAATAGTTTGGAGGTTGAGGCTGGCAATTTACCAAAAGTCCCTCCAATAAAGCATACTGGAAAATACAACAGGGGGGATGAAGTTAGGGATCCACCATAATAGAGGAGGATCTCAAAGCATTTAAAGCCAGATCAAATCAGGAAGGTGATTACTGAGAAGGACTGGCCATGGTACAAGATCTATAGAAGAATAACATAGAGAATAAATGATTCTGGAATAAAGTTCCTTGAAACTAAGGATCTAAGCCATAGAGGAGGGTCTAGGGTAACGGACTGAGCAATTGTCTGAACACTGGGAGATAAATATTTTATCTATTCATCAGTGCGATGGGTAGACGCGACTTTAATGCAGCAGGTGGTTCCATCAATAGGACTTGGCATGTCCTTTCAGGGGACTGCCATTTACAAAGCCAGTAGGACTATATCCAATAGGTTGGGTCTCAGGGCACAGTGTCCAGGCACTCTTGTTCCTCTTGCTCCATTTCCCCCACAGAGTCAATAGGACTCAGACTCAGACCCTTTGCTTCCTCATTCCCTATTAAAAAATGATAGGGCAACAGTTGTCTTCCAGGTAAGTTAGGAAGTGTCCAATCAGATGACCAGTGTCTGAAGATCACTCAAGTGCTGACTTAAGCTGAGCTAAACTCAGAAGAGAAGTCAGTCAGTTGGTCAATAAGTATTTATTAGTGTATTAGCAATTAACACCTGTCCCTACTAATAATCTGAGTGCCCTTAAAGTTAGGGGAAGAAGAGGGAGCTAAACTAGCCTCAATAAATAATTGTGAAATGGAATGGAATAGAATCAAAGTGCTGGGCCTTACCTTCACCCACCAGCTCAAAATCTTATCTACAATACTTAAGGAGCTTAGAAAAATGCTGAAGCCAGTAGCCAGGCACTGGCTGAGCTAGAGGAGAGCAATTTTTCATTGAGTCCAGGCATGGACCTGCATGATGAAGATAATTGTGAAGCCTCCAGTTCTCTCTGAACTAAGCCAAAATGGACTCAAAAGTAAAAGTTAGGACTATAAATGAGGCTTGTTAGCGGATGCGGGTTCTCCCAAGGACAGTGAATGGGACATGTGCCAGGGACTGGGAGGCCAGGCCAGACTGTTCCTTTCCCTGGTGGGAGAGAGCAAAGGGTCTAGGATTGAAAGGTCATCTATCCTGTAGCCTGGACTCCTAGAGAGAGGTCAGCCTAAAGGATATTGCAATGCATTACTCCTTAGAAGAAAGTCTCTAATAGAGTGCCCCATGCATTTATTCTTGTGTTTGTTCTGTTCAATATTTTTACCAATGACTTGGAAGATGACATGTATAGCAAATTTGCAAAGGATGTGAAGCTGAGGATAGGTGTAGATAGCACATTAAATGACAATCAATACCCAAAACAATCTCAACTATACTGGAACTCTGGGGCAAATCTAATAGTATTAAATTTACTTGAGGGCAAATGTAAAATCCTGCATTTGGGTTCAAAAAATCAACTATGCATGTAGTAGGTAGAAGGGGAGCTAGACAACAATTCATGTAAAAAAACCTCATGTTTTAGTGGCCTGAAAGATCAATAAGAGTCAGCAGCATGACATAATGGCCAACTAAAAAATACATATAATCTTAGACTACAAAAAAAATTAGCGTCCACAATGAGGAAAGATACCACTAGTACAGCAGATATTACTATTATCTGTACTTATCAATTCTGGGCTCCACATTTTAGGAAAGACATTTGCTGATTGAAACATGTTTTGGGGAGAAGGAGGAATGGCCAAAATGGTGAGAGAACTCAAAATCATACTGTACAAGGTTTTGTTAAAACAATTGCGGATGCTCGACCTGCAGAAGAGAATGTTGACAGGGCACGTGACAAGTGCCTTCACATTGGTGAAAGTCTGTCATGCGGAAGAGAGGTTAGCTGTCTTCTGCTTGGCCCCAGAGGGCTGAACTAAGAGCAATAGGCAGAAGGTGCCAGGAAGCAGATTTTGGCACAGTATGAGAAAAACTTGCTTACGGTAAGAGCTACCCAAAGTAGAATGAGCTACCTCAGTAGGTAGACAGCTCCCCATCATGGAGGTCTTCTGATAGAGGCTGGATAGCCACTTGTCAAGGATGCTGTAGAGGAAATAGCTATTGTTACAGATTAAACTAAATAGTCTCTGAATTCACTGCCAACTCTGAAATCCTATGATTCTGAAGCAACAAGCAAATCAAATGTGACCTTGGCCAAGTCATTTTCTTCTCTGCACTTGTTCCCTCCTCTATGAAATGAGGGGGTTGGACTCTATAGTCTCTAAAGATCCTCCCAGCTCTAACATTAGTACTCTCCAGTATTAAAAGGCATTGGGGGGGCGGCCAGGTAGCACAGCAAGTAAGAGCACCGGCTCCAGTGTTGAGAAGACCTGGAGATCGAATCCCGGGCTCAGACACTTAGCACCCACCCAGAAATACCTGGCCGTGTAACCTTGAGCAAGTTACTTAACCCCAATTGCTTAAAAAAAAAAAATTTAAAAAAAGGCATTGGGTCACAGACAAGGCTGACCAAGTTAGGGTCTGAGGGGGAAAGGATTCAAGGAGGCCATTTGTGTGGGGTATTTTTTTCCCAATCATTTGGGGCAGAGAGCACTTTCAAGATGCTGGATAATGAGTTTCAAACCAGCTGGCCCAACTGGTGTGCACTTTGCTGCTCCCTCCAGAGTATCCTGATGATGGGGGGAAGGCATCCATCTGCTGATCCCTTCAAAGTGATCCCCTCCCAACAAATATACTCCCCCTCTTAGTAACAACTCTGGCCATATGGTGCACCGGGCACAGGGACTCCCGGTTCAGGGGTTCCAGGTGCAGATGTGGCAGATGACAAGAGGTGGCAAAAAAAATTTGTCTGTCACAACCAACAGAGCCATGTAATATATGCAGTGCCCCATAAATAATTAAATAGGATGGAAGCAGGCTTAGCCTCCCCTACCCCCTAAGCCCTGAGATCCCGGAAAATGTTTGCACCTCATGGGAACTCAGAAGAAATGGATTTTTGTATTAATTTCAAACCAAAGCTCTGACCTGGTATGAAATAGTGTCATGCTGTTCTCAAGGGTCATCAAGAAGCTTATATGACATCAGTAGGTATGTGGCACCTGGCTCTGTACTAGAGAAATCAAAAAAGAAGGAAATATAGGCTCTTGTCCTCAGGGAGCTGCCAGTCAGAGAAGGGAGGTATAGCCCCAACCTAGGAGGTCTAGATGAAAGCACAGCAGACACTGCTATATGTGTATTGCTTTGTTTCTGACACCCAAGACCTTGGTACTCTCCTTTATGTCTACAATCTCAGAAAGGTAGCTGTCTCCTCACTCCCCATTTTCTTTACCACAAAACACTCCCAGGACAGCTTTCTTGAGGGCAACAAAGGCTACTTGCCTAAAGGTGTGAATAGAAGTGGAAAAACTCTATCCAGGGCAGTAATTACAGGTACAACAAATAGAATCATAGTCTGACATTCACCAGCTTAGAAAATGGATCTTGCAGGGGCAGGTAGGTGGCTCAGTGAATAGAGCACCAGCCCTGGAGTCAGGAGGACCCAGGTTCAAATCTGGCCTCAGACACTGGACACACTTATTAGCTGTGTGACTTTGGGCAAGTCACTTAACCCCAATTGCCTTGCTTTCCCCCCCTCCAAAAAAAAAAAAAAAGACTATGAGAGCACATCTGAGGTCTACAGGGAGCTTGATATTCCCAAGGAGTCAACCTTACTCAAATCATCAGGCTCCTGCCTAGAATCTATTTCTTATGTCAGATTGGGGGTGGGGAACTGCTTACACTTGGAGGACTTGGAATATGGTGCTTTGCTGACCATATTTTGCTGGCTACAGTCTTGTTAATGATGGCAGCATTGTATTGTGTAGTGAAGGGAACTAAACCCGTTGAGAGTTGATGTGTCATAGGAAAGTAAAGGAGTTTTCACCCTGACCTCATCTCTGCAAAATGAAACTTCTTCCCCCATCTCAGACGAGGTTGTAGGGGTTCTGCCTCCCTTCCTGCTTTGCTGAGCTGTCATTCTCTGGCCATCCAGGTAGGGCGTGGCAAATAAAGAAAGCCATCACTGGTAGTCTGTACCTGATTGACAGATCAACAAGTCAATGACAACGGGGAAGGGAGTATAGTCACAATGCATTCTGGGACTGTATTAGTATGAAATTCCTAAATGTGGCCCCAAGTGTGAGTGAATTTTAAGGGAAGTATCTTGATAAGCCAGAGTTAATCCATTCATTCTACTTGATTAGTTAAAATCATATCTTGGATTTTCCTTCACCTGGGACCAGGGAGCTCAGAACTGACCTCTTCATTGCTCTGCTAGACAGGTAAAGGTAAAGGGTTGATTTTTCAGCTTATTAACTGTGACCTTGGATAACTCACTTCACCTCTCTTGGCCTCAGTTTCCTTGTCTGTAAAATCAGGGGATTGGGCAAGATGACCACCTAGGTCACTAAGACTACGAGTCTCTGATCTTTCCACCTCCTCCCTGAACCTACCCCTCTTCCCAATGTTCATCTTTCTGTTCATGATGTCACCATCCTTTTAGCCATTCAGGCTCAAAATTTCAAAGATGACCTTTGCTTTCACTCTCTGCATAATAATAATAATAGTTATTACTTATATAGCACATTAAGGTTTATAATGCACTTTAAATCCATTCTCCCATCTGAGCCTCATAGCAACCCTATAAAACAGTAACTAAGACAATTTGGTTGTTGTTCAGTCATTTCAGTCAGGTTTGACTTCTTGTGACCCCATTTGGGGTTTTCTTGGAAAAGATACCAGAGTAGTTTGCCATTGCCTTCTTCAGTTCATTTTACAGATAAGAAAACTGAGGCAAACCGGGTTAAGTGACTTGGCCAGGGTCACACAGATAGTAAGTGTCTGAGGCTAGATTTTAACTCTGTTCTTCCTGACTCCAGGCCCAGCCCTCTATCCACTGTGCCACCTCGCTGCCACTATGAGGATTATTATCCCCATTTTACAGATGACAAAACTGAGTCTCCAGGAGGTTAAATGACTTGCCTCTGGTCATAAAGCTAGAAAGTATCAGAGGAATAGTCTTCATAGTCTCAACTCCAGCACTCTATTCACTATATTGTACCATGCTCCCCTCTAGATCAAATCAGTTGCCAACCTGCAATCCTCCTTCCTCCTATATACCTCTTCTATCTTGTATAACTCATCACCCCCACTCCCACCACCCTCATTTGAGTATTTATCACCTCTCACCTGGACCATCATAATCACCTTCTAACTGATCCTTGCCTTCACTCTCCCCATTCTAGTCCATCTTTCACATAGCTGTCAAATTAATCTTCTCAATGCATTGTCCTGACCGTGTCACTCAAGGACCTTCAGGGATTCCCAGGTGCCTATTAAATAAAATACAAATTCCTCTTGTTAAAAACCCTCCACAACTTGGCTCCAATCTCCATATCCAGCCTTATCTCACACTGCCTCCCTCCTTCACATTCATCACGTACTAGCCAAATTGAATTACTTACTGTTCACCAATCTCATCCTGCCCATTTCCTCTCCATCTCTACCTCTTAAAATTTAAAATTAGAAAACTTAAAATTTACCTCTTCCTTAAAGAACCCAGCTCAGGAGCCATGGCCTCTTGGACCTCTCCTGTGCAGCACCCCCAACTAGCAGCAATCTCTCTCCCTTCACATTTTCCTGAGGGTTTACTCAGCTGTATTACATCTCGCCAATGCTGGCCAAAAAGGGAGGGGATCATTGAAGGTGAGGACAGTGAGTAAAAGGTGGCTTGGTCAGGTAGCAAAAGCAAGTAAGCAATACTATAAGGATAGCCCAAGGGGCCATACTGGCATTCACCATCTCTGAGAAGAACCAAAGATAGTGTGGTACAGTGGGAAGGGAAGCATCCCAGATTTGAAGTTAGAGGATCTGAGTTCAAATCCCAACCCTGCCATGTGTAACCTTGGACAAGGTACTTTTCATCTGTGGGCCTCAGTTTCCTCATCTGTAAAATGAGACAGTTTGACTAGATGGCTTCTGAGGTCCCTTGCAGTTCTCTGATTTTAATATCTAAAGTGCATTGGGAAGATACTTCATGAAGGATTTCTAGAAAGATGTCGGAAGGAAACAAGCATTTATTAAGGGCCTACTGCTTACCGGGCAAGCAGTACCAAGTACTTTACAAAGATCTCATTTAATCCTCATAACCACTCTGCAAGATAGGTGCTATTATGGTCCCCATTTTACAGTTGAGGAAACTGAGGCAGAAAGAGGTTAAGGGAAATCTACCCAGTAAGTATCTGAGGTCAGATTTGAACTCAAGCCTTCCTGACTTCAGGTCCAATGTGCCACCCAACAATAGAGTGCATTGAATAAAAAAGCACAGAGAGGTTGCAATCTCCACTGGCAGAAGGAGCATGTAATTTCATAAGCAGTGAAGGCAGCACTTTGCCTGGACTTCCCCTTTGTCATCATTACATTTTACATTACCCCATCTTTATTTGTGTGCATGGCCTTCGCCCCTTTCAGACTGCAAACTCCAAGAGGGCAGGGCCTATGTTGAGCCAATCTTTGTGACCCCAGTTGGGAGCACAGAGCTTCACGCACCGTCACACTGAATCAGTAAATGTCTGCTGAGCTGAATTGAAAACGTCCTTTCTTGCCTGGTTGTTGCTGTGCGCTCCAGGAGGCTGGAAGGACTGATCTTGCTAATTAGGAAAACGCATTAAGAGCATGACTTACAGATGGTTCTAGAGACTGCACGTCTCATTTGCATTGAGCTGTTATCTTATTGATTGTGTTAAATTAGGAGATCGTCCCACTGTCTGAGACACTCCGCCGTAACTATGAAATCAGTTATTATCGAGAGGGAGGCAGCTCGGCCCCAATCGCTCTTGAATCACCCTTCTGAAGGCTGCCAGGCGACCCCTGATAGCTATAGCTGAGTTTCAGCTAAAACCACAGGCATCAGCAGGATCTGCCTTGGTAACTCTCACCGGCACTGGGGCTGGTGAACTCGCTCTGTGTATGAATGTTCACATGAGTGCTTGCTCACACATGGGCAGCAGCTCTCTGGCCAGCTCAGGAAAGATGTTCTGTGTCGCTTTGGGTAAGTCACTTCTCCCTTGGCTTCAATTCCCTCATCTAGAAAATGAGAGGGGTAGACAAGATGGTCTTTTCCAGTGCTAAAATACCGTGAACCATCAGGCACAACAGGGAGCAGGTCTCATAGCCCTGCCCCAACCCCAGCTATTCCTGGGTACTTCATATCTTTGTGGCAAGGAAAGTTAGGTGGCACAGGGGATAGAGCTCTGGGCCTGGAGTCAGAAAGACCCCAATTCACCTCCGACCTTACTACCTTACTAGCTAGAAAGGGGGGGGATACTAATAGTACCTCCCTCCCATAGTTGTTGTTAGGATCAAATGAGGTGATGATTATAAAGCACTCGGCACAGTGGCCTAGCACATAATAGGCATTATATAAATGTTGGCTACTAGAAATATTATGTGTATCTCCAGCACTTAGCATGCCTGGCACATATAAAGCACCAGAGAGATGTTAACTATTATTTATTATAATATAGAGAGATAAAGAGGGCCTTATGAGATCAGCTACTCCACCCTTCTCATTTTATAGTAAAAGAAATTGACTAAGAGAGAAGGGACTTGCCCAAGGTCATGTAGGTAATAAAGGTAGGATTAGAACCCAATTCCTCTCACTCAAAATCAGGGTTCTTGTCATTACATTGAACCAACCAGGTCAACTCCTCTTCCTTTTCCCCTCATTCAGAGCATTATTTTACATAGGGCAAAAACAATTGAGAGAAGAGATAGAGGCAGAGGGGATTATGGGGCTACGGACGTATTCATGCCAGGAGAGACAGTAGCCCATCCCCAAAAATTTCCTGAGTGTCCCCCTACAGGTGTGGGATAAAAAGCAGGCCCCAGGACTGAGATACCAAGGGACTCTGGGGGTAGTGGTTCAGGGTTCAGTGAGGGAACAAGCTCCTGATGTTGCAATGGTACATGAGAGAACCACAGAGAAGAAGCACATGCCCTCTGTGGATATTAGCAGCCTGGGGAATATCTGTGGTTGCCCCACCCTAGTTACAGCCTTGATTAGGATGACAATTCAAAGGCCACCACAGCTGTCACATATCTTGGTACAGGTGTGTACAAAGGTTTTTGTCTAGCTCATGGTACTGGTTCCTCTGTAAATACAAGAAGGAGGGGGGAGGAAAAAATGGAAGGGAGAGAAGAAAGCTTAGGGGGAGGAAAGAAGAAAAAGGTAGGGAAAAAGTGAAAGGGAGGGGGACAGGGAAGAATCATAGTTCTCCTTTAGGATGATTACAAGGGTGAGCTGTGATGAATGGCTGTAACCTGGGAAGGAAGACAGCAGAGACCTCCAGGCAACTGGTCACCAACAGAAGGAACCAGCAAATTCATCATTCAGTTGTCAGAAGGTGACCTCCAGCTGCCTTTGAGGCTGGTTTTTACTCCCAGCTCACATGGGAATGGGCACTGCCAGCAGTGGGCATCATCAATGACAGGACCACCTCGGCCAGCCTTTCTACCTCCTACAGACAGGAAGAAAGTGATTAACTCAGTGCTGTGGACCATGGGCCCCATATCCCCTAAGAGAATGACAGAGCCCTTGAGAGGTCCTGGAAAACTACAATGTGTATCTCCCATTTTCCTCCTCTTCCCCCCAACAAAAACCTAAATCCTGTGCTTTCAACATCAGGATCCCCAGCCTGCTATAGCTGGGTATTCTAACAGATGCAGCTTTAAAGCTCTTTCCCTCCACTGGGTTTAAGCAATGTTTCTACTGAAAAAAATTTATGAGGATGAAAGGGTTTAGAGTAGTTGTGATTGACTGCATTGGTGTAGAGAGTGAAAAAGCCCCCACTTACATACTGCTATAGAAAGTGCTTTACACACATTATCTCAGCATGACCTCATTAACAGTTCTGTGAAGTAGACAATGCAAATAGCATGATGCTTATTTGACAGTTGGGGAAACTGAGGCTTCCAGAGAAGAAGCAACATGAAAAGGGAAGGTCATAATAATACTTTTGCTACCTATCCCACAGGGTTATTGCAAGGAGAGCTTTGGAGAACTGCAGCTTCATATTCACAGTAAATGCCAGAACCAGTACCCAAATCCTGGTCCTCTGACTACAAACCTTTCCATTGCACCATTCGAGCAAGTGAAACCCTGAATCCAAAATGACAGAAGATAACAGGATTCAGGGAGGCGGGTACTGGGTGAGAGAGGGGAGACTTCAAGATGTCATAGATCTAAAGTGGACCTCAGAAGTTATCTAGACCAACTTTCTCATTTTACAGGTAAGGAAACTGAGGTCCAGTAAGGTTAAGTTACTTGTCCCAGGCCACACAGGTGGTGAGTGTCAAAGGCAGAATTTGAATCCCAAACTTCTTACTTTCAAGTCAGTATTCTTTCAATTGCATCACACTACATTCTTCTCAACAGAGAAAATCTAGAAACACAGATGAAACTTGATCTAGAAAAGTGTTCATTAGATATGGAGCTCCTAGTAGGTCAGTCATAGAGTTGAAAACTGGAAGGTGCTGGCCTCAGAGGGCATCTAGTCCCACCTGTCCCTAAAGAGAACCTCCCTCTACAACATTCCTAACTAGTGGTCAACCAGTCTTGCTTGAAGACCTCTAGACTAGAGTAAAGGCAGGGTGGACTGAGCAAATCAATAAGATCCCCACCCCCACTCCTCACTCCCTTTCGCTCCCCCCACCTCCTGGCCTAAAATAAAAGTATGTATCAACACATGGTGTGAAAGTATTTGGATTGAATCAAATCAAAAGAATTCCAACTAAGTGTGAAAAGATTTTTCGTCAATTTAGATGTCTCTGATGAGTCATTGGAAGAATTGGAGTGATGTTGCATAGGAAGAAGGTTTGGACTGGTTTGGCCATATCCTAGTAGGGTGGGGGGGGGAGGAATCTTTGTAGCAAATATCAAGCTATTTCAGAATTGAAGTTATTTGAGAGATGAGTAAGAGCACAGTTTTCCAGCAATCAATGAGCAGGAAGGGGCAGCTATCTGGTTCAGTGGACAGAGTGCTTTGGCCTCGAGTCAGGAAGGCCAGAGTCTAAATCTGGCCTCAGACACTAACTAGCTGGTAACCTTGGGTGAGTCACAACCTCTGTTTTTTAATCCACTGGAGAAGGAAATGGCAGCACACTCCAGTTTCTTTACCAAGAAAAACCCACAGACATTACTGGTGTGCTATGGCATATGTGGGGTCAGGAACAGTCAGACATGATTGAACAACAATGATAAAGGAAGGATTTGGGAGGAAAGAAGAATCCCTTGACTTTGGCTTCAGCTGACAGTACAGCAGAACTAGATTCAATGTGGGAAGGCAGATTTGGGACCCAACAAAGAAATTACACCATGTCTAAGGGGAATTTCTTAAGTACCTCAGGAAGTGGAGAAAATTACTTTTATCAACCAGGCACTATAAGATAATTCCATGCTACATATGCTCTCTAAGATCAAGCACACTTTCCCCTGGACTCTGTATGTGCTTGTGGGAAATTGTGTCACAGAAATGGGGGAGAGGTTAGGTTAGTTGTACCAATATACTTATTGTACAACCTTAAGGAATACCCCTTCCTAAAAGCTACTGATTTTTGACTGATCATTTTGGAGGATAACACACTGGTAGGGACCTTTAAAAATGGAATAAAAAGGGCTAGGTGGCACAGTGAATAGAGCACTGGCCCTGGAGTCAGAAGGACCTGAGTTCAACTCTGGCCTCAGACACTTGACACACTTACTAGCTGTGTGACCTTGGGCAAATCACTTAATCCCAATTGTCCTGCCTTTCTCCTTCCAAAAAGACAAAAAAAGAAAAAACCAAAATGGAGGAAGCATTTATATGGGGTCTACTATGTGCCAGGCATGTGGTATATGCTTTACAAATAGTATTTAATTTGATCTCACAACAACCCTGTAAGGTAGATGCTATTACTGTCTCCATTTTGGGAGGCAAATAGAGGTTAAATAACTTCTCCAAGGTCACACAGCTATTAAGAATCTAGAGTCAGATTTGAACTCAGGTCTTCCTGACTCCAGGACCATTGTTCTATCGACCGCACCACTTGGCTGCCTCTATTATAACTACACAGAAGCTATTATGATACCAGGAAAAGACCCTGTAACTTCTTGAAGCTACCCCTGAAACCTTGAGAGAATGTGGTAGCCCCATCCTGGGGATCTGATGAGATACTTCCCTCATCAGTGTGAGGGCAAGCCAGAAAGTTTGCTTTAAAAACATGTTCAGTCTCTCAATTCAGACAACTTTCTTTTAGTTCTTGTTGTTCTGCCCTGCAATGTCATCAGTTTGGGGGATGACCACTGTGGAAATTCCCTCCACTAATGAAAATCAACTACTCCATAACTTATAATCATAGAGTGGCCTGGTACACTGAGAGGTTAGGTGACTTGTCAATGGCCACACAACTAGTTTGTGTGACAGAAAGAACTTGAAACTACAAAGAACTCCCTAACTACAAAGCTATCTCCCTATCCAACAGAAGTGTCAAACATGAAGACAAAGCCCTCCCAAGTGCAAAGGATGCACATTAAAACATAATAGGGAAATGTTTAACAAATACATAAAAATACAGTAGAACGTAGATAATGTTAATATGTGATTTTCTAAGTCAATATGCCCATCTTTGTATACCACTTGGTGGCCCCCTTTCAATTTGAATTGGACACCATTGCCCTACACATAGATGACTTTTCCTCATTCATTCCTTCATTTATTCATAAAGGAACCTTGGATATCATTGAACTCTCTTATTTCTTCCTGAAAGCTAAAGTCAGTAGTCTTCCAACCCAGCAAAATGACAAGCAGCAGAAAGGTAGGGGATGGAAGAGTGATGATTGGTAAATTTGAATAGACTAAGTTTAGATTGAGTGGGACTGTGTTTCTCTAAGCTTTGAGCCAGGAGTACTCTCAGATGGGGAATGGTAACTTAGCAGGTGTCCTTCCCCCTCAAAAAAAAAAAAGGAAATTCAGCTTTGAAAGAAAAAGAAACAAGTATTTGCTTTTGGCTATTGGAGGAAACTAATAGACTCCAAGGAAAAATGTCATCTGTTCTTGGGGTCACATGGCTGCTAGTGAAACTAAGTTGTGCTTAGAATGATAACAGTGTAAGTTGGCAAACAAAAAAAAGTCAATAAAATCTTAAGATACATTGATAATAACCACTGATTTTGCATGAACAAAACTAATGCAGCTAAGACAAAAAGGGAAATTGTAGACTGGGGAGGAAAATCTTTGTATCAAATAATTCTGGTAACAGTCTGGTATCCTAAATATGTAGGGAATTAACACAAATATATGAGACCAGGAGAAATTGCCCAACAGATGAATGGACAGAGGATGTAAACAAACAGTTCTTAGATTTGCAGACTATTAACAACCATGTGTAAGATTGTTCCAATTCATTAATAGGAAGAGAAACACATATCAAAACAACACTGAGGTTTCACCACATATCCAGCAAATTAGTAAAGGTAGAAACAATGAATTTTGGAAGGATTGATAAAGACAGATACACACATACACTGTTGATGGAGCTATGAATTGGCTACTCGTTCTGGAAAGCAATCTAGAATTACGCTAAAAAGAAGTGACTAAAATGTCTGTACCCATTGATGCAGAGATCCAATTATTAGGCAAATACCCCAATGAGGTTTAAAAAAAAAAAAACAAAAAGAAATGTTCCCTATTCACTGAAATGTTCATGCAGCACACATTGTGGTAGCAAAGGACTAGAGACAAAGTAAGGGCCATCTGTTGAATTGAAGCTCCCTGAGGACAGTGCTATTGCATTGTCTATATCCCCAGAACCTCGCTTAGTGCTTAGCAGGTGTCTAATAAATGCTTGTTAGCTTATTAATTGCCTTGGCGGGATGAATAAACAAATTGTGACATAAATGTAATGAAATATTGAACCAGTGAATATGAAAAATTCACAGAAGCATGAAAAGACTTATGGGAACTTATGCAGAATAAAATAAACAGAGCCAGAAAAACAATACATACAAGGGCTACAATAACATAAATGGAGAGACCAAAATTTTTTAAATGAAACTAAATACTGTGCAATTATAATGACCAAACTTGGCTTTAGAGAAAGGGTGAGACAAATGCACTTCTTCTCTTTGTAAAGAGCTAAATGTGTGGAATATTGTCTAGATTATCAGACATAGGGGAAATAAGTATAGCTAAGTATTGATATCTCTGAGCTGCACCACCCTCCTCAAGTCCCACTTGCAGATTGGGCCTCAGATTCAAGGTATTCTGTAGGTCTGAACTATACCATATCTATGGGATATACTATGGGAACTATATCAGCTATAGCTCACAAGACCCTGCTGGTGTACCTACCTTTAATAGTCAGTAGATACAATGAACTCAAAGCAAAGGCATTTACTAAGGCAGCACCACAAGAACAATAATAACAAAATATTTCCATTATAGGCTTAGGAAATACTCTCCCACCACCGCACAAAGTGCCAATAAAAAAGAGTAGACACATAAACTGACGATACCTTTGGAAAGGCATACACTTAGGGAACACGTGTAGTTAAGACAACTGGAACTTAGGGCCCATCCCACCTTAGGGCCCCCCCCCCCCGTAGCCTTTCCCTTCTCATGGTATGCTTATACTGTGTTCCTTAAATGTAGCATCTTTGCTGGGCAGATCACTGAGTTGGGCTCCCTGGGCCTGTGTCTCTCTGAACACAACTCCCAATAACCAGGGCTGACTGTTTTCTTAATTCCCAGAGCTCACACACTCCTAAGAGTTCTCTCTTATACCAACTGCCCACTAGAGAGTGTCTGGTTTTTTGCTTTTTAAAAGGCCATGAGGGGTATCACTCATTCTTCAGTCAATCAATAGCTAGCTACTTTTTAATTCCATCAAGCTTGAGTGGAGAGCTTCACACCTCATAAAGGGGACATAAGACAGATATTTTGTTGAATATCTCATTGTATCTGTTACCAATCTCTTACCCCTTCTGTAATTTCATTAGCTGGGGGCAGAAAAGGAGAGAAATCAATTGATCAAGGGTTTACTGATCAACAATCTATCAACTACCTGCTACATATCAGTTATTTTTGCTTAACTACTTTTTAAACTTTCTTTTTAAATCTTTCCTACCAGAGATGGCTCCATGAGTAGCAGAAAGGCTATATTCAGAAATAAAGGGATATAGAAACAAAAGATATCAATAAAAAAAAATAAGAAAAAAAAACAATAATAGTTTGTATCTACAGCACTCTAACGTTTCCTAAACACTTAACATTCGTTATCTCATTTGATCTTGAAAACTACTCTGTGAGTGGATTATTATCCCCATTTTACAGAAGAGGAAACAGAGACCTAGAAATGTTAAACAACTCATCCATAGGGCGGCTAGGTGGCACAGTGAATAGAGCACAGGCCCTAGAGTCAGGAGGACCTGAGTTCAAATGTGGCCTCAGACACTTAACACTTACTAGCCATGTGACCTTGGGGAAGTCACTTAACCCCAATTGCCCTGCCTTCTCCCCTCCAAAAAGAAAAAAAAACCAACTCATCCATGTAACACAGTCAGTAAGCTCCAGAAGAAGGACTCAAAGCTGGATCACCCCTTTCTCCATGTTCAATTTTCTTTCCTTCATACAATGTTGACTTGCTGCATAGAGTCCAGAACGAGGAAGGTGATTGCACTCCACCCCTCTCAGGTCACATCTGGAGTACTGTGTACAATTCTGTATCCATTGTTCCATGGACACGCTCAAGCTGGAGAGTATCCAGAGAAGCGTAGCCAGTATGGAGAGGAGATTGGAGTAACCCAGGATGTTTAACCTGGAGAAGACTTTGTGGGGAACATGATATCTGTCTACAAGTGTTTTGAAGGTTGTCATATAGAGGAGAGATTAGACCTGTACCACTTATTCTCAGGACAGAACTCAGAGTAGTGAATAAAAGTTTCAGAATAATCAATATCAGCTCCATGAAAAGATAAGCTCCTAACAACTAGAGCTGTCCAAAAGTGGGGTGGATGATGGCCTCAAGAATTGACAGACAGATACCCTGTCCATAGAGGTCTTCAAAGTATGTTTGAAATCAGAATGGCTGCAGAAAGGATTCCTGTTAAAGTTGCCATTGGACTAGATGAGGCCCAAAGTTCTGAGGTCTTCAGTCCTGAGATTCTCTGGATAATAGATGAAGGATCCAAGCTTACCCAAGGGGTAAAAACAACTTAGCAACTGAATTGGTAAATATGCTTAGGGCAAACTAATTGGGATGG
>NW_027187338.1:4969844-4980108 GCF_028583685.1 Petaurus breviceps papuanus
GGCAGGGTGACCCAATGCCCAAGGGAAGGAACTTTGAGACCATCCCACCTAGGGACCAGGGACCAGAGCAGATCAAGTGAGGCTAGTCAACTGCAGGACAGAAGTCCAGCCTAACTCAAAGAGTAGCTTATACACCAAGACCACCTGACTTATCAAGACAGAAATAAGAGGTCAATGTTTTTTCTGGTGAGTGGCAATTTCTCCATTATGCTTATATATACATGATGCCAGAGCTAAAAGGCCCTTAGATAGCACCTAGTCTTACTGTATCATTTTATAGGGAAGAAAGTTGAATCCCAAAGAGCAGAAGGTACTTCTCCAAGATGACACAGGGAGTCAGTGGCACTGGAACTAAGACTCAGGTGTCCTGACTCCAGTTCTTGGCTCTTCTGAACTCACTCAGAGTTCATGCAGTGTTATGTTCACACCTCTGTAATGTGATCATCGTGTATTATGTATATTCTAGTTATCTGCCTCCATGAAAGCAGAGACTATGTCATTTTTTTATTTTATGTCTCCCTTTGTCACATAGCCCAGTGTTCTCTCCAAGTAGGTGCTTAACAGATATTTGATGAATTGGATTGCCACCATGCTACATTGCCACTTTCTGGTTCAATAACTCTAGGCCAAGCAGCTGGCCTTAGACAAGAGACACTAACATGTAGCTAGAGCGAAGACGTTGAAATGATGTTTGGAAAAGGTTAAGAAGAAACAGAAAATCAGGGGAAGGAAAGGTGTTAGCCAGAGATGTTGGTTTTGATCCTTTGACCCTCTCCATTGATTTATACATAAATACACACATACACACACACATGCATGCACATATAGACATCCTTTCCTTCTTTCATTGTTCCTTCCCATGTTGACACTGCTATTTCATCAAAGATTCTGCTTTATGGTTGGCAGGGGTCACCACAGGGCACAGTGCCAACTCACACTGCAAAAATGGTCAAATAGGATGACCTGCATATATCCCTGCCCCTTTTGGGGTAAAAGGCTTCACTGGGAACCAATGTAGACATGGCCTTGGTTTTTCTAACTCTACCAGAAGATGAGAGGCTTTATTCCAAGTCTCCCACCACACAGGTTGACTTGGGCTAAAAGCACAAGACTGGGATGAGTATGAACTAAAAGCTGTTGGGTCCCACCAATTCCTTAAAAAGTTACTTTTTCATTCCAAACTTAATTTAATGATTTAATTTTAATTATTTAAAACATTAAATAAAATTAGTATATCAATATACAAAAGGGAACATAAAAAAGAGGATTTTAGATGACATCATGAATCTCTAAGTAAAGTTTTTCTCTTTAAACACAATAAATTGATTTTTCAAAGCTATCCTGCTTTGTGGTTCTTTTTGGCATTCTTTCTCTTCTATTCTATGTATTCTTTTAATACTTCTATCCTCTCTTTCCTTTATTTTTTTGCAATTCTCTCTCTCTCTCTCTCTCTCTCTCTCTCCCTCCCTCCCTCCCTCCCTCCCTTCCCCCAAAAAGAAAAAATTTTTTACAAGTTTACTTAGTCAAGAAAAACAAGTTTACACATTGAACAGGTCTGAAAATGTATGTCTTATTCCACACCTCAAGTTTCATAATTGGCCCTTTGCAATTGTGGTTGAACATTGCATTGATCAGAGCTCTTAAGTATTTCGAAGTTGTCTTCAGAATGTTATTGCCACCATGTAAATTGTTCTCCTGGTTCTGCTCACTTCCCACTGCATCATTTTATACAAGATTTTCCTTCCCAGGTTTCTCTGAAACTATCCCTTTCATCATTTCTTACAGCACAATAATATTCCATTACATTCATATACCATAATTTTTTCAGACAATCCCCACATGATGGATACCCCTAAAGTTTCTAGTTCTTTGATATAACAAAAGGAGTGTTAATATTGTTGTACTTATGGGTCATTTTCCTCTTTCTTTGATCTCTTCAACATGCACTCCTAACCTAATACCTTCTCTGGATATCAGAGCCCTCCTCTATGCCCTCCTCCCAAAGGGAATGAGGAAAGAGCTGTACAATAATGAGGTTCTGAGCCTCAGGGCTAGGGGAGGCTCTGCTTGGGTAATTTGCCTACAATATTATAATTGAGAGGCATCATGGTCTAGGAAAAGGGCCTTGGTCTTTCAAATTTTTATTTTTGCTAGCATTTATCTTCCCTGCTGACATCCTCCACAATTAAAAAATAAGGAAAAAACCCTCTCATAATACATGTTGTCCAGCAAAACAAATCCCTATATTGACCATAGCCAAATCTGTATGTCTTCTTTTGTATTTTAAGTCTATCACCTCTCTGGCAGGAGGTGGGTATTGGGTTTCATCTTAACTCCAGGACCTTGGTGTTTTGATCAGACCTGAGTTTAAACCTTTCCCCTCATACTTGCTAACTGTTCAATCCTAGACAAGTCACTCAACCTCTCAAGGTTTGAGTTTCATTATCTATAAAATGACAATAATTCTGTTTTACTGCCTACTACATAGGGTTGTTGTGAAGATGGTATTTTCAAAACTGTAAAAAAAAAATGAGTTATAATGGTTATCATAAGCCCAGGAGGCCTGATTTAGATACAGGCCTATGTCATACCACTCCCCAAAGTCATTGAAGGAGACTCACCAAGCTCTTTCTACCAGTAGATTCAGGTTTTAAAAGGAAATCAGTAAGCAAATTGACAAAGATAACAAAAAACTAAAATAGTTTTAGGAAGGTAGAAGAAGACAGGCACACTAATACATTGTTGGTAGAGCTGTGAGTTAGGGTGGGGTGGGGAGGAGACAGTTCAGTATTATGTGAGAAATGTACCTGTATGTAATTGTTCAGACCCTTTGACTCAAAGATCTAACTACTGGGTACATATCCTAAGGAGGCGAAAGACACAAAGATCCACTATATCACAGAATCTGAGTTGGAAAAGAACATAGTATCTGTCCGATTCAATTAATACACCACAGTAATTTTAATACATCCAATAAATTGTCACCCAGCCTCTTCTTGAAGACATCCAAGGAGAGGAAGCCCACCACCTCCCAGAAAAGCCCATTCCAGCTCTGAACAGATCTAATTATTAGGAAGATTTTCCTGAAATCAACATGAAGTTGGTCTCTTTGCTACTTCTGCCCATTGCTCCTGTCTGTCCTCTGAGGCCACACAGACCAAGTCTAATCCTTCTTCCACATGACAGCCACGTAAATACTTAGAGAGTTTTTATACCCTATCCCCAGTCTTTTTTTTCCTCCAGAGTAAACTTGTTCAATTCCTTCAACTAGGGCTCATATAACATGGACTTTTCATCATCCTGTCTGTCCTCCTCTGGACACTCTGCAACTTTCATTGTCCTTCTCAAGTGGTGACTCCCAAAACTCAACACAATACTCCAGATGAGGCATAGAGAGTGCAGAGAGCAATGGGACTATCACCTTTCTATCCCTGTAATCTATGCTCCTCTAACTGCAGGCCAGGACAACATTTATGTTTATTGGTTACCACATCAAACTACTGAATCTTATTGGGCTTGTGTCCACTAAAACTTCCAGATTTTTTTCAGAACAACTGTCATCTAAGTATGTGTCTCCTGTTTCATACTTACATTATTGATGTTTAATACCCAAATGAGCGTTGCTAACACTGCTTTTATAGGATCGTTCCCACTCATATTCATCCTCTTTTACTTATCCTTGCTTCTATTTTCTGTAAATTTCTTTTTAAAATTCTGAGTTGGTTAGTGACTTCCCTCTCTGTTCCCATAAATTTCTTCAAAGAAATCCTATTTTTTGTCTTCATTGGAATTGTGTGTTTTTATGTCCAGAATTTTATCCTTAAGCACCTCCTGCCCCTCCTAGGCTGACTTTCCCTGACAGTTTATTCCATGGCATCCTACCTTGTCTTTCCTTGGATCCCATTGAAATCCAAATCCAGACTGCATAGATCTCCTCTGTTTCTCTATCACAGACTCTAGGAGTTCTCACACCCCACCCAGGCTTCTCATCATTCCTATCCCAGTAACCAGTTCTTCCCTGTCAATGATAATAAGATCTAGAACAGAATTTTCCCCTTTTCCATTAGCACATTGTTGATGGAGTTGTTAATTGGTTCAATTATTCTGGAAAACAATTTGGTATTATGGTCTCATCTACAATTTGAAGGGTGAAAGTATTACTAAGGCAAGTGAAGAAGTTATTACCATTCTTACTTTTGGTAGAAAGAAACCACCAGCAACTCTCTAAATAATTGAAATCCTCCATCACTTCTATATTATGCCTCTATTTTAGGTCTGTGATCTGTTTCCCAAAATCCTCATCTATTTCCTCTTTCTTTCCAGGTGGTCTATAGTATACCGGAATGACAAAATCACTTCTGTTTTCCACCACCTTTGAACTTCACCTAAATATTCATCATGCTATCTACCCCTAGTTCCTGGATTTTCTCAATTGAGCATAATTTAACATGTAATGCTAGCTCAACCCACCTTTTTTTAACTATCTTTTTTTACTAGAAAAAGAACAAATTAAAATACTCAATTAAACACCAAATTGGAAATCTTGAAAATCAAAGGAGAGATTAATAAAATTGAAAGTAAGAAAACCATTGACCTAATAAATAAAACTGGGAGCTAGTTTTATGAAAAATCCAATAAAATACACAAATCATTGTTTAATTTGATTTTTTTTTAAAAAAGAAGAAAACCAAATCACCAGTATCAAATATAAAAAGGGTGAATTCACTGCCAATGAAGAGGAAATTAAAGCAATTATTAGGAACTATTTTGTTTAATTATGTGCCAATAAATCTGATAATCTAAATGAAAAGTATGAATATTTACAAAAATTTCAATTGTCCAGATTTAAAAAAGAGGAAACCGGATACTTAAATAACCCCATCTTAGAAAAAAAGATAACTACAGACCAATTTCCCTAATAAATATTGATGCAAAATTTTAAAATAAAA
The DNA here is from genome assembly GCF_028583685.1 of Petaurus breviceps papuanus. Taxonomy (NCBI): domain Eukaryota; kingdom Metazoa; phylum Chordata; class Mammalia; order Diprotodontia; family Petauridae; genus Petaurus; species Petaurus breviceps. The sequence goes on from NW_027187338.1 coordinate 4,974,794, forward strand.
TACTAGCAAGGGGGTTACAGCAATATATCACAAAGGCCATACACTATGACCAGGTGGGATTTATGGCAGGAATACAGTGTTGGTTCAATATTAGGAAAACTATCAGCATAATTGACTATATCAATAAAAAAAACAACAAAAAAACATATAATTACCTCAATAGAAGGAAAAAAAGGCTTATGACAAAATACAACACTCCTCCCTATTAAAAATATTAGAAAGTATAGGAATGAATGACGTTTTTCTTAAAATGATAAGTGGCATCTATCTAAAACCATCAGCAAACATTATCTGTAACAGGGATGTGTTAGAAGCATTTCCAATAAGAACAGAGATGAAGCAAAGATGCCATTATCAACACCATTGTTCAACATTGTACTAGAAATGCTAGATATATCAATAAGAGAAGAAAAAGAAATTGAAGGAATTAGAATAGGCAACAAGGAAATAAAACTATCACTCTTTGCAGATGATATGATGACGTACTAGAAAATCCTAGAGAATCAACTAAAAATCTAGTTGTATAAATAATTAACAATTTTAGCAAAGATGTAGGATATGAAATAAACCAACATAAATCATCAGCATTTCTATGTATCACCAGCAAAGTCCAGGAGCAAGATATAGAAAGAGAAATTCCATTTAAAATAACTACAGACAATATAAAATATTTTAGAGTTTACCTGCCAAGACAAACTTAAAAACTATGAGAACATAGCACTTAGACTTACAAAACCCTTTTCACACAAATAAAGTCAGATCTAAACAACTGGAAAAAATTCAATTGCTCATGAGTAGGCCAAACCAATATAATCAAAAAGATAATTCTACCTAAATTAATTTACTTATTCAGTAACATGCCAAACTACCAAAAAGTCTTTTATAGATGTAGAAAAATTCATCTGTAAGAAAAAAAGGTCAAGAATATCAAGGGAATTCATGAAAAAAAAAGATGTGAAGGTCTAGTTGTACCAGATTTCAAATTATATAACAAAGAGATAATCATCAAAATAATCTGGTGCTAGGTAAGAAATAGAGTTGTGGATCAGTGGAATAGACTGGATACATCCACAGTAGTAAATGACCATAGTAATCTAGTGTTTGGTAACTCAAAAATCCAAGATTTTGAGATAAGAAATCACTATATGACAAAAACTGATGGGAAAACTGGCAGAAAGTAGGTAAAAAGAATAGAACAGGGGCAGCTAGGTGGCTCAGTGAGTAGAGCGCCAGCCCTGGAGTCTGGAAGACCTGAGTTCGGATCCAGCCTAAGACACTTACACACACAAAAATACTAGCTATGTGACCTTGGGCAAGTTACTTAACCCCAATTGCCCTCCAAAAAGCAAAAAAAGAATAGACCAACAATGTACACCATATGCTAAGATAAAGTCAAACTGAGTACATTACTGAAACATAAAGAGGGATACCATAAGCAAATTAGGGGAGCATGGAATAGTTAACCTGTCAGATCTATGGATAAGGGAAGAATTTATGACCAAACAAAAGATAGAGAACATTAAAGGATGCAAAATGGATAATTTTGATTACATTAAATTTAAAAGGTTTTATACAGACAAAACCAATGCAGTCAACATTATAAGGAAAGCAGAAAACTGGAGGAGGAGGGGTTTACAGCAAGTTTTTCTGATAAAGGCCTCATTTATCAAATATATAGAGAATTGAGTCAAATTTGCAAGAATATTAGTCATTCCCAATTGAAAAATGGTTACATGATATAGACAGGCAGTTTTCAGATGAAGAAATCAAAGTTATTTATAGTCATATGAAAAAATGTTCTAAATTACTCTTAATTAGATTGCTTTTGAGATAGATATGTCCAGGTTGGGAAGGAACCTTGGGAGATTGGGAGGTCTGGAGATCTTGGGTCCAGTTGTTGGAATTGACTGGAGGAAAGGGAGTTTCTACATTGGAATGGGCTCCACAAATAGGTAGAAGAGCTCAGCCTTTGACTGGTTTATCAGAAGATAAGGTCCCAGTGGAAACTCTATGGAAAGCACTGAGCTGAGGTGCTTGTGAAAACACCTACCTGCAAACTGGTCTTGATGTTATATAATAAGGACTTAATAAATGCTTATTCATTCATTCATGCTTTAAGGACAACCAGTCTCTTGGGTGAGTATGATGGTAGCTTTGCTATTAAATTGTGCTTGTTAATTTTCCTGTCGATGTATTCTTGTGGGTCTTGTGGGTGTCATATATTTCTTTTGTGTAGAGGAAATAAATAGCTGCCTCTTCAAAACCATGCCTTACTGCTGTCTCTTCCTGAAATGTCCCTCAGTACCTGAGGCTTTCTCTCTCTGGAACATCCTACTTCTCGTGATCATGGAATATTCCTCTGAAAGGCACCTCTCCCTCCCCCTTCTCCTACTGGGAGAATAGGCTCCTCTTGGACTATTTCATGAAGCAGTCTAGGTCAGCCTGCTTCAGCACCTTTCAACCCTGCTTTTGACTTTCTGGACTTCAAAAGCTTCCTCTCTCCTCCACCCAGCCTCTCCTGTCAGCTCCCTTTTACTGTTGTCTTTACTCCTTCAGGGTAAAAATTGTCTTCTTCCTCCCTCCCTCCCTTACTTCCTTCCTTATCCTCAAAGGGATAAGTGGCATCTATCTAAAACCATCAGCAAACATATCTGTAATGGGGATGTGCTAGAAGCATTTCAAATAAGATCAGGGATGAAGCAAGGATGCCCAGCAAGGATGCCCATTATCACCACCATTGTTCAATACTGTACTAGAAATGCTAGACATATCTATAAGAGAAGAAAAATAAATTGAAGGTATTAGAATTGGTAATGAGGAAACAAAACTATCACTCTTTCCTCCTTTCCTTCCCTCCCTCCTCCCCTCCTTCCTTCCTTCATTTCATTCTTCCTTCCTCCCTCTCTTCCTTCCCTCCTTGTTTCCTTATTTCCTTCCCTCCTGCCTCCCTTCCTCCCTCTCTCCCTTCTTCCTTCCTTCCTTCCTTTCTTTTTCCCTTCTTCTCTCCTTTCCTTCCCCCCTCCCTTCCTTCTTTTCCTCCTTCCTTCTCTCCTTTCCTCCCTTCCTCCCCATCCTCCCCCACCTTCCTTCCCATACTATACAGCCCCTCCCTCACTCAAACCAAAGTCAATTGCAAGTCATGTCATCATTGGCCTGATGTCATGGTCCTCTTCAAAAATGAAGGACACACACAACAATCCCAAACTGTAAAATGTATGCCTTTCTGCTCTTTACTTTGAGAAGATCCTAGGTCTGAGGCAACTACAGATTGTTTTCCCCCCAGGACTCTGGGTTAGGAGTTAGAAGCCTTTGTGTGGTGTGAGAAAATTACCTTCTCTCAGTAGAGCTCAGCTCCCCTAAGTCTGAGTCTGGGGGCCCAGAGCAGAGAGGCTTCTGACTGGAGGGGGAGGATTGCCCCAGGCCTTGGGCCTAGCAGCAGTCTGTAACTATTCCACAAGGAAAACTAAGGGTTGAGAGAGCACTGCCATCTAACTCTCCTGTCTGTGCTGTCTCCTCCATTTAGAGTGTGAGCACCTTGACCTCAGAGACCCTCCCACACTCTATCTGTATGCCCAGCTCTTAGCCCAGGAGTCCAGGTGAGAGCAGATGAGGGGCCGACCTAAGCCAGTGGCCAGGTGGGTGAAGAAGACACATGGCAGAGGTGTTTTGGGGGTACAATCAAGGAGACTTAATAATAGGTAGCATTTACCTGACTCTAAGATTTGCAAAGTACTTTACAAATATTGTCTCATTTGATCCTCAGAACAACCCTGGGAGGTAGGGGCTATTATTACCCCCATTTTATACATGGGGGAACTGAGACTGAGAGAAGTGACTTGCTCAAGGTCACACAGCTAACTAAGCATCTGAGGCTGGATCTGAGTGAGGGTCCCCCTGACTCCAGGTCCAGCGGTCTGACTCCTGTGCCACCTAGCTGCCTTGGCAAAGGACTGGAGATGAGGGATGAGAGAGGGCACATCCTGGAAGGGCATGTTAAGGGCTCTCCTGAGCTTGTGCTTTTGAATTGGCTGGAGGGAGGTGTCTCTCCCCTCTGTGCTCCCTCCATAGGCCTCCTGGGGTAACCAGACAAAGTGGGTGGGTTTTCTCCTCTCTTTCTTGTGTTGTCTGGGACCATACAGACTCCTGAGCTTGAAGAAAGGACTTTAATGATCTTGTGAAGAATTATAATGGAGCAAAGCAGCTGGAAATACCCTGACCCTGTGGAGCCTTCTAGAATCGAATGTAAGCCCAGAAGTCAGAATTTATGTCCTCTTTGCGAGAGGGAGAGTCACCCTTCAGGAATCACTCCAAGTCTTGTTTTATTTCTGTTTTTTGGCTAACGTGGGCACGCCCTAAGGGCTTTCCATTCCAGCTGTCTGTGCAGTGGGTGACGAACCTCTCCACTGGAAAGAGTCATTGAGACTCTGATCATGAAGGGAATGGCTGTCATAGAATGACACTGTGAAAAGTAGTTTTGGGGGGTGGCTAGGTGGTGCAGTGGATAGAACATAAGTTGCTGGAGTCTTAAGAAGACCTGAATTCAAATCTGGCCTCAGACACCTTCTAACTGCGTGACCCTGGATAAGTCACTTAGACCCAATTACTTCCCCTCCCCCCCCAAAAAAAGTAGTTTTGGGGTGGTGGAAAGAACACCAGCTTTGAAGCTTTCAGATTTGAGATCCAATCCTGTCTATGGCACTTAGTAGTGGGATAACCTTGGGCAAATCACTTTGCCATTGTGGGCCTCAGTCTCTTTGTCTGGAAAATGGAGCGGTGGGAGTCTATAGTTTGAAAGAGCTGAATTCCTTTGCCCAAGTAACAAGTCTACTAAATGATGAACAAGCACTAAAAAAAGTATTGATATATTTCATTTTTATATCATCTAAGTTTCTTGATGTGTCTGTCCCTCCCTTTCTACTCCCCCAGAGACCTGTCTCTCATAATGAGGAAACATAAGGGGGAAAAGTTCAGCAAAACTAATCTAACAAAAAGGTTGGATACATGTTGTGTTCCATACCCATAATCCCCCACCTCTGCAAAAAAATCTAGCAAAGTGCATTCTCATATCTTTCCTGTGGGGCCAAGCTTGGTCATTATAATTTTGTAGCATTCAGTTTAGATTATTTTGTTCTTTTTCCATCAACAAGCATTTATTAAGCCCCTACTTTGTGTCAGACACTGTACTAGGTGTAGACCCTGTCCTCAAGGAGCTTACAGTCTCGGGGACAGGATGTATGTACTCCTAGATGAGCAAATTCCTTAGATCAATCCAGGCCAGCATTTTCTTGGCAATTGAAAGTTGTATAGAGTTGTCC
>NW_027187338.1:4980508-4997873 GCF_028583685.1 Petaurus breviceps papuanus
TGTGAGATTCTGGTGGAAACACCCAAGCAAGCCCTTGTTGCTGACTTCAGTCTTCAGTTAGTACAGCTTGGGAGGTAGGGAGTGGGGTTAGAAAGTGCTTTCCAAATAGTCCTATGAGGTAAGTAGTTCAGCTATCAACATTACTATTTTCTAATGGGGAAGAGGCACTAACTCTTACAGCTGGAAAGCTGCTTAGAGTCAGGAGACCTAGTTTCAAACCCCTCCTCTGAAGCTTAATATTCATTTATAGTCTAAGTGCAGGCGGGTTCGGCCGCAGGCTCGGAGCAGCCTGGGCCTGCATGGCAGCAGTGGTCCTGGGGGAAGACAAGATTGGTCCTGAGAGGATCTTCCCAAACCAGAATGAGGATCTGGGGCAGCACCAGGGCCCCACAGACGGCACAGGTGACTGGAGCAGTGAAGAACCAGAGGAAGAACCTGAGGACCTGGGGTCAGGCCCAACAGACTATTCCTACCAGCCTCTGAACCAGGACCCTGAACAAGAAGAAATAGAGTTGGCACCAGTGGAAGGCATTGGAGATGCTGTCACTGACATTCAGGAAAGGATCCAGGCCCTGGGGCTGCACCTGCCTGACCCTCCTGTAGAGAGTGAAGATGAGGAAGAGGAGGGAGCTGTAGCACTGAGCAGCAGAAGTTCCATACCCATGGACCCAGAACACGTGGAGCTGGTGAAAAGGACAATAGCTGGAGTAAGTCTGCCTGCCCCAGGAGTCCCTGCTTGGGCCCAGGAGATTTCAGATGCCCAGTGGGAAGATGTGGTACAGAAGACTCTCCAGGCTCGACAGGCAACCTCTACATGGAAGTGACTGCCACTGAGAACAGCCTCATTTCTTTTTTCCCCAGTACCAAACCTTGTACCACCTTGATACACAACTGGATAAATTCATGGTCCCAAATTATTTGTTTTTCTTACTCCCTTCTATATCACAGGCAAACTCGGACTTCTCTCCAGAGACCCACTTTATTCAATTCTGTACATATGGGGACATCTGCCCAAGCCCAACCCACCTCAGCATGTAACACTTTGCAGAGAATAAAGCACCCTATGTACATAGCTAAAAAAAAAAATTAAAAAATATATATATAGTCTAAGTGCAGTTGGGCAGCCCCTTATTGACTAAGTCACAGAGAGATCATATGTATAACCTGGAGTTCCCCACTCTGACACACTCACAGAAAGAGGAAATGGCTTGATTGCAGTCACCCACAGCTACTAAGAGTCAGAGCCAGCTGAGACAGCAACCCAGGTGCCCTGACTCCAAGAACTCCCTTTCCTTGTACCTGGAATTTCTGAACTCTGCTCTCCTTATGATGACTTGGGAGGTAATTCCCCAACTGATGAATTTTCAAAGGATATGAACAGGCAATTTTCAGATGAGGAAATCAAAGCTATCTTTAGTCATATGAAAAAAATGTTCTGAATCACTATTGATTAGAGAAATACAAATTAAAACTACTCCAAGCTACCACCTCACACCTATCAGATTGACCAATATGGCAGAAAAGGAAAATTAATAAGTGTTGGAAAAGATATGGGAAAATCGGGACACTAATACACTGTTTGTAGAGTTGGGAACTGATTCAACCAATCTGGAGAGCAATTTGGAACTATGGGCAAAGGGCCATATAACTGCTTACTCTTTAACCCAGTAATACCACTACTAGGTCTGTATCCTAAAGAAATTTTAAAAACAAGGAACATTACATATATATACAAAAATATTTATAACAGCTCTTTTTGTGGTGGCAAAGAATTAGAAATTTAGGGGATGCCCATCAATTGGGGAATGACTGAAGAGGTTGTGGTATATGATTGTCATAGAATACTATTGTGCTAAGAAATGATGAGCAGGATGATTTCAGAAAAACCTAGAAAGATTTACATGAACTGATACAAAGTGAAATGAACAGAACCAGGAAAACAGTGTACACAGCAACAGCAATATTGTGAATGATTTAACTTTGCTTTTCTCAGTAATGCAAAGATCCAAGACAAATCCGAAGGACCTGTGATGAAAAATGCTATCCACCTCCAGAGAATAGCACTGATAGAGTCTAAATGCAGATCAGAGCATACTATTTTTTATCTTCTTTATTTTTTCTTGTAGTTTTTTTGGTCCCATGTTTTCTTTCACAACATGACTAATATGGAAATATGTTTTGCATTAAATTACTAGCCTTCTCAATGAGGGGAAAAGAATTTGGAACTCAATTTTTTTTTTTAAAAAAAGAACTAATGTTAAAAGTTGTTTTGACATATAGTTGGAAAAAATAAAATATTTGAAAATTTACTATCTTTTTTTGTTTTGAATAAGAGACGCTCATCCAGAACCACAGTCCTACTATGTTCTTCCCACCAAGTCTCAGTGATTCATATGAAGTCAAATTTGCCTCCCTGTGTTGGAACATCTAGTTCTTTTCAATTGTCTTTAGGGATTTGTGTATAGGCATTTGAGTACAAGATTTTTCCACTGATCCCACTCTTGGATTTTTGTGTTCTGTGAATTTCTGGGAGACAGAAAGTCCCCCCTTTCTTGCTTGAACCTTCTCACTTATATGAAGGACCAAGCTGCTTTGCAGAGTGTTAAGGTATTATGGTCATTACTGCTCCCTGAGCCTCAGGGTTAAACTATCAATGGTCCCTGGTACACAAGGCCTGAGTTCTCTTCCTCAATGCCAGCACCTCCCAAATCAATCCAGTCTTGCTCTGAAGAGGGACCAAATCTACCACTTCTGATTCAGAATGAAGCAGGGAATAAGTGGCCCCTGACCATGTGCCAGCCCTGGTATCATGGACCCACCTCCCTGTTCTGAATCCTAAGAAATGCTTGTGCAGGGTTCCTCTGGAAGCCTCAAACCCCCATCCCATGACTTATCCCATACCTCTGCCTCCCAACCTAGCTTGGACCTCAGAATTCTGACCCCTGTCCTATGCCCCTTGGCCACACCTCTTCCATTGTCCCAACAGGGTCAATCTCCTATGCTTTACACATCAAAGATGGATACTTCCCCTCACCCCCCAGAAAAAGAGTGGGTTTCTGCATGGAATACAAATAGGAGTCACTGAACCTGAGTAAGAATATGGACTTTATCATCTGGAGGACAAATTAATGACCAGGCTAAAACTGATCATTCAATATACTCAGTCATCTCTCCCTGCTGCAGCCTCTCCTGGGCTCCCCTCATGGAAACAGGAGCCATGAGCCTGGGGGGGGGGGCAGTTTGTGGAGAGTCTTGGGGGTTATGTTCCTCCTAGATGTAACAGAAATCATTGTTTTTGTCAGAAGGGGGAATGTTTAAAAATACCTTGGAGGTATCTCTGAACAAAGACCAAGGAATTCTTATTCTGAATCATAGTGTATGACAGCTGGTAGGGACCTTAGAGTTCCAAAACGTCCTCAAACCCTCGGATCTATGACACAACTGCAATTTACCCAGATAGAGGAAATGACTTGTCCAAGGTCACAAAGGGGCAAAACTGGGGCTTAAAACCTATTTCCTACTCCCAACCCAGGCATTTTTCTGCTATGCTACTCTGCCCCCCAACTCTGAACTCAGCCATTTCATAAGATCATAAGTCTAGAGCTAGAAAGGACATTAGAGGACATTCATTGAGACACTAGAAACAAAGACTAAGAGAGGTTAGGTGACTTGCCTAAGGTCACAAGGCTGGCAAATATCCAAGGCAGGATTTGAACTCAGGTCTGCCTAATTCCAAGCCCTGTGTTCTCTCCACTTCAACCCTTCCCCCATCCTGTTTGGTCTAAAACTCTGAACTCTGGTCTCAATTTTACCATTGGATCCACAATAACTGCTCATCCTCAACTTTTAGACCAAGGTTCTTGACCTTTGTGTCATAGATGCCTTTGGCAGTCTGATGAAGCCTATGGACTACCCTTTCTCAGAATAATGCTTTTAAACAGATAAAAGAAATGTTAAGTTTTAGTTAGAGGTTAGTGAAAATAAATGTTATTTTCCCCCATTTGATTTCGTGGGCCCTCTGAAACCTATCCATGCCTTCCTGGGGTCCAGGGTAAGACACCCTGTTTGAGACAGCCATATATGCCAAGCCAACTATGAGCCTGGGCCCCTCCCATCTGGCCCTGAGTCTGTGGCTAGAGCTAGGGAATCACCCAGGCCCTACTTTCTCTGTGGCTCTAGTCTTCCTGGGGCTCTCCATAGCAGGCATAGCAGGGGTTAACGCTCTCCTACCTGTGACTGGGGTGATTTCAAGATTCCATCCCTTCCAATCAGACAGAAGTTCTTGTCTGAGTTCCATCCCTATGGAATACCCGTCTCTCCCTCCAGCCAGTCCCTCTCCCACAAAAAAAAAACCCCTGGCTGAGTCCCTTCCACCAATCAAGGGCTCTTGTCTCCCCCAAGGGAGTCCAGGAATGCTGTGGCTTATCCCCAGTCTGGAATGGGTGGTTTTATCCTAGCTATCAATCTGTCCTCTGGCTGATAAAGTCCACTCAGGCCCAGCGGTTCCCATCTGTATTCTGTGCACAGACCCACCTGGAATAGAATCTATTTCTGGGGTGGGGGAAGCCAGGGCTTTAAAAAGCTCTGTGTAAATGCAGTGCTTTTCAAATATGTAAATAGCTGGGATGTGGGAGCCAGCGAGCTCTCTGCTGCTTCTCTCCATGAGTCCATCCAAAACTGACTGTGACCTTCAGCAGCCCTATTCCCCTCCCTGCCCCCTGGACCCTGGTCTTGCCCACTAGGGTTCAGGCTTCCTCTTCTACAGGGATCTGCAGCTGCATCCACATAGCAAATCTAGAATCTCTGCAGGAGGCTTAAATAATCCCTGATAGAAGTCCTCCTGAAGGGATATGAGCACTGCCTGGCTCTGGGGTCTACTGTTGTCTGTTGAATTAATGAATGGATAGATGATTGGATGAATGAATGAGTGAATAAGTGGATGGATGGATGGATGGATGGATGGATGGATGGATGGATGGATGGATGGATGGATGGATGGATGGATGGATGGATGGGTGGATGGATGAATGAATGAGCCTGCTATGTGTCAGGCACAATGGAAGGCATTAGGGATACAAAAACAAAAGTGAAAATAGTCCCTCTCTTAAAGAGCTTATACTCTAAGAGGGGCCTGTTTGTTGTTTAGGCATTTTCATTCAACTTTTCATGATCCCGTTTGGGGTTTTCTTGGCAAAGATACTGGAGTGGTTTGCCATTTACCTCTCCAGCTCAGGAGGAAACTGAGGCAAACAGGGTTAAGTGACTTGCCCAAGGTCACACAGCTAGTAAATGTCTGAGGTCAGATTTAAACTTAGGTCTTTCTAACCCCAGGTCCAGCACTCTGTCCATTGTATGCTCTTTAGCTGCCCAAAGACAACATATATGGGAAAATGATGGCTAGGGAAGGAAGCTTTGAAATGTCGAGTCAAGTCAACAAGCATTTATTAAGCTCCTGTTATACACCAGACATTCTGCTAAACACTAGAGACACAAAGACATGCATAAACAGCCCCTGCCCTCCAGGAGTTCACAATCTAATGAAGAAGGGACTGTGAGTTGTAAGGTGATCAATCATCACCACTTTGCCCATAGTCATGGTAATATTGATTTAATGACTACTCCCAGAGCAAGAGGTTAAAAGGGAGGAGGAAGATTATGGGACTGGCAAGAGGGCAGTTGGCACAATGCTCACACCAGCCTGGTCTTCTGGTGGGTGAAGACACAGCATGGGAAGAAGCTACAGTAGGTTGAGAGTTTTCACTCCCTCGCTGTTATAAGGGGAAGAACTACACAATCTCTTGGTGAACCATTGTTTCTGAAAGGCTGACCCTAGAGAAGTATTCAGTATTGCCTTCTCCTAATTCATTCCCACTTTGGAATTTACCTTTTGAGTAATTTACTTTTGGTTTACCAAATAGATAAGAGAGGAGTGAACCCCATAGCTCAAAGAACTTACAGAATGGCTAGAAGAGTCCTGGACTCGTGGGCTAGAACACTTGCACTCGAATCCTGCCTGAGACACTTCCTAGCTTTGTGACCCTGGATAAGTCACTTAACCTCTGCCTGTCTCAGTTCCCTCATCTGTAAAATGGGGATAATAATAGCTCCTACTTCCCAAAGTTGTTGTGAGGATCAAATGAGATATTCATGAAAGCATTTTGTAAACCTTAAAGTGCTATGTAAATATTAATTAATATTATCATTATGCTGGAGAGAAAGCAGGTGGGGGTGATTTCATTAAGGAAGACCTTGACCAGCTTTGAAATACTGCCGAGGACCTGCCTTTTCCCTGACTTGAGGGGGAGCTGTGCCTCCCTAAGGTCACATGATGGAAAGAGCACCAGCAAAAGGTTTCTAGCCCCCTGAGAAACCTGCTTTAGAGGCCCATAGACCATCCCCAGGCCATGGCCTATGTCAGCCACAGGGAAGCAGTGGGGTAAGACACTCCTAAGTGCCTTCAAGAGGCTAGAAGCATCCCAGGCACACAAAGAATCATTATTCTATGTAATTATTATTTGTATATTTTGCATAATTGTCATAATTATTATCATCAGCTCATCAAGCTTCCCAATCTTGGCTCTTAGCTCTCGGGCCAGAGTCCCTGAAACCTTGTCACATGACCCATTCATTCCTTTTTCTCAGAATCAGCTCCCTGAGAGCCAATAAGAAAGAAATCATTCAGTCAGATCATCGAATTAGAGTTGAAAGCGTCCTTCAAGGCCATCGGGTTTCAGCCCCCTCCTTTTACAGATGGGATAACTGAGGCACAGAGAGGCTAAGTGATTTTCCCAGGCTTGCACTGCCTGATCGAGTCACAGGACAGCACCTGGTGTGAAGAGCAGGTGAGGAAGAGGAAAGTGAAAGACTGGTCTGCTCTCTGTGCTTCCAGGTCTCAAAAAGAATCTAGGTGTCAAAATCAACAGTGCAGCAAAAGGAGTCAGCCCACCTGGGCTCAAATTTCAGTTCTATTTCATAGGATCTAGAACTGGAAAGGACTCCATTTTTTTTTTTTGGCTTTTTGGAGGGGGGAAGGCAAAGCACTTGGGGTTAAGTGACTTGCCCAAGGTCACATGGCCAGTAGGTGTTAAGTGTCTGAGGCTGGATTTGAACTCAGGTCCTCCTGACTCCAGGGCCAGTGCTTTATTCGCTGCACCACCTAGCCATCTCGAAAGGACCTCATTTTAAAGATAAAGAAGCTGAAGACCAAGGAAGTTAACAAATTTTACTATGGTTTGTTGTTACTGTTGTTGAGTCATTTCAGTCCTGTCTGACTCTCCCTGACCCCATTAAGGTTATCTTGACAAAGATACTGCAATGGTTTGCCATTTCTTTCTCAGCTCATTTTACAGATGAGGAAACTGAGGCAAACAGGGTGAAGTCACTTGAACAGGGTGACTATGGTTACAGAGATAATAAGTGTCATAGAAGGGATCTGAACCCTGGTCTTTCAAATGCCAAGACCAGTACTCCATCTGTTGTGCCAAGCTCTCTCTCTCTTTAAATACCTGTATGATCTTGGTAAAATTACTTAACCTCTCTAACTTTCAGTTTCCTCATCTGAAAAATAAAAAATAAATATAAATATATATAAATAATATAATTAAAATATAAATAAAATAATTTAAAAATTTTTTAAAACCTTCAGTTTCCTCATCTGAAAAAAAAAAGATGACATTTAAGGACCCCTTGAGTTCCAAACCTATGATCCTACATACACATCAATGAGTCCAATACTCTCTCCCATATGTTCTTCTCTGCTCTTTTAGTCTGGAGAAGAGACTACTTGTAGTATCACTGTCTCGATGCATCTGAAGAGTTGTCCTTGGGAAAACTCCTACTTGGCCCCAAAAGGTAAAATAAGACACACGATTGGAAGTAACACTAAGGCAAAGTTCACTTTTATTTAAGGAAAAGTCTCCCAACCACAGATGAGCAGTCATGGAATGGGCCCCAGCAGAAGCAGAGGCTCAGCCCTTACACAATGCTGTCAGTGGATAGGGTGCCAGAGTCAGGAAGACCCGAGTTCAAATCTGGTCTTAGGCACTTTTTAGCTGTGTAACCATGGGCAAGTTGCTTAACCTCTGTTTGCCCCAGTTTTCTCTTTTGTAAAACAGGGATAATAATAGCACCTACTTCTCAGCATTGTTGTAATAATCAAATAAGACAATGTTTGTAAAGTGCTTGACACAGTGATTGGCACATAGTGGGTACTATATAAATGCTAGCTAATATTGTTATTATTATTTTGCTATTGTATAGGGAATTCCCATAATGGGGAGGAAGGTGGATTATATCAATTCTAAGGTCCCTTCCAACTCTTGAGATTCTACGAATATTGTTTCAGCCAGACTTTATTTGGGGTATTATAGAATTCTACACTGTTCAAGGTGTATTTGCAAGTCCCTTGACATCAGTGTGAATTCACTAGGCACTGCTGATACAAACACAAAACAAAAAATAGTTTCTGGCCTTAAGGAGCTTACATTCTTCAGGGAGGATACAAGGTGTAAACAATAAGTACATGCATGATAATCTGAGTAGGAATGAAGAATTATAAACAACAAAGAGGATCTCTCTCTCTCTGTCTCTGTCTCTGTCTCTCTCTGTCTCTCTCTGTCTCTCTCTCTCTCTCTCTCTCTCTCTGTCTCTGTCTCTCTTTGTCTCTCTCTGTCTCTCTCTCTCTCTCTCTCTCTCTCTCTCTCTCTCTCTCTCTCTGTCTCTCTCTCTCTCTGTCTCTCTCTCTCTCTCTCTCTCTCTCTCTCTCTCTCTCTCTCTCTCTCTCTCTCTCTCTCTCTCTCTCTGTCTCTCTCTCTGTCTCTCTGTCTCTCTCTCTCTCTGTCTCTCTCTCTCTCTCTCTCTCTCTCTGTCTCTCTCTCTCTCTCTCTCTTTGTCTCTCTCTGTCTCTCTCTGTCTCTCTGTCTCTCTCTCTCTCTCTCTGTCTCTGTCTCTGTCTCTCTCTCTCTCTCTCTCTGTCTCTGTCTCTCTCTGTCTCTGTCTCTCTCTCTGTCTCTCTCTCACACACACACACACACACACACACACACACACACACACTCCTTGGATAATCTCAGGTTCATTGTGGCTATTCAAACCATAAACCAAGCTCCCACTCTGTTGCTAGACATGCCAGAGTCAAGATAAATACAATAGCAAGAGTATTTAATTAAGACTAAAAAATATAAATAACAAGGGCATGGATAAAGCAGTAAAACATTCTCTGTACCCATATACAAAGAAGAAGGCATCTCCTAGGAAATAAAATTCTCCTTTTTTCATATTTCTATCTCTCCAGGATGATGGGAAGGTATGATCGTTTTGCACCCATAGTCCAATGTGTTCTTCACATAGGACCAGGTTCAAGATGCCATGAACACAACCTCATGTGGTCATGTCTCTCTCCCCAACCATAGCTGTGTCCACTCACACACACACTCACTCACTTCTGGGCTCCTAGTTGCCTTTTTTAATCTCCTGCCCTCTTGAGTCTCCTCACCAATCAGTCTTCCCTGATGACATCACCACACTGCAGGCTCAGAGGATTCCCTAGGAAGATGGGAAATGATGTTTTACAGAGATGTCCAAAACATGAGCTAATATACATGAAAACTCTTTGTGAACCATAAAGGGTCATACAAATAGAAGATATGATAATCTTCCTAAAATGGACCTCACTCACCTCTGACTTCTTATACAAAAGGTACAAGGACATCTTGGAGCCTTTTCATGATAGCTTAAGGTCATGGACATTGATTATTTTTCTGAACTGGGATGGTTATTTCTACAGGGAATACAGAGACACCAGGGCTGTTTGGCCCTCTTCTGCTGAGCTTTGGAAACTAATCTGCACTCAGAGAGCCTTAGTGATCAAAGTAAAGGAGGTACGGTCATCCAATCCTCTGCTCTGGTCAGATAGTATCTGGAGCGTTTTAACTTTAGCTCTGGTGGCCACATTTTAAGAAGGACATTGATAAACTGAAGCATGTCCAGAGTGGGGCCTTGAGGATAGTGAAAGAACTAGAGACTATGCCATATAAGAGTCCAGAGTACTGGGGATCTTTAGTATAGAGGAGAGAAGATTTTTGAGGGAATAAGATAGTTGTCATGTGGGAGAGGGCAGCTAGGTGGCACAGTGATTAGAATACCTAGACTCATCTTCAAGAGTTCAAATCTAGCCTCAGACAATTACTAGCTGTGTGTCCCTGGGCAAGTCACTTCACCCTGTTTGCCTCAGTTTCTGCAAAATGAGTTAGAGAAGGAAATGGCAAATCACTCCAGTATCTTTGCCAAGAAAACCCCAAATGGGGTCACAGAGAATCAGACAGAGCTGAAACAACATGTGAAAGAAGTATTAGAATTGCTCTTCCTGGCCCAGGAGGCCAGGATATGGTTCAATGGATGAAAAGTTACTGAGACACAGGTTACAGGTCAATGCAAGGACAAACTTTCTAACAATTGGAGTGATTTCTGAAGGGCCTCAAGAATTAACTGAATGACCACTTGTCAAGAATGTTAAGAGGGAATTCCCATTCAGGCAGATGTGGGACTAAAGGCCTCTGAGGTCCTGTCCACACCTGTTTGCTTGGGGAACATCTTCTCATAACTGTGACTCTTGACAGGTTCTTGTGCCTGTTTCTTAGAGTCTTTAACTTTCTTCCCTTCCTGTCAGTCTATCATCTACAACTCCTCGATGTTGTCAGTATGCCTGCTTCTATCATTTGCTTGTTAATCATCTATGGACTAGGAAAACAGACAAGCAAGCTTGTTAGGAATGTGTGTAAAATATGAGTTATAAGGGAAGGCTCTGGAATGGTCTCCTAAGAAGAAATTAGGTTTAACACAAGCTGCTTAGGATATCTATTTTGACTGCTCAGAATCTGTGTGTATGTATGTGTTTTCCCTCTTCTGTCCCTGTTTTGTGTTCCCTCTTCTTTGTGTACCATTCAGATAAAATTGTCAGGGAGAGCTAAATTCCAAATGGGTGAGACATTGCTGGCATGGACAAATAGCCTAGGAGTTTGGTCTCTAATGAAGGTGACTTCCTGAAGGAGGGAGGAAGGACCCGGGATGAGAAATTAGAAGACTAAATGATGTGGATTAAGGGATTGAGGAAAAGCAATCGCACTCCTAGAGAAAGAAAGAAAACAGTCCAGAAGTGAAGAACCAAGAGGAAGCTGTTTGAGAGAAACAGGGAATTCTGGGAAGAGGAGGAAGCCAGAAAAGAGACAGAATGATTCATGCAGGTCACAGAACTACCTGGGGCAAACTATGGCCTTAACTAACTTAAAGCAAACCAGGTAGAAAGCAGGAAGCTGCCATGATGGGGGGTTGGCCAGAGGGACCTAATGGATCGGAAGAGATCCAGAGAAACCTCTGTGATGGAGACCAAGGAGCTGTGAAAGCAGTTCTGCCATGGAATTGAGGGGGAATCCAGGCCCAGGTACTCTATACTCCATGAATCCTGATTCCTTGGGGATCAAGTAAATATTAAAAAAAAAACTCCAGCTTCAACTAGAAAAACAGACCTAACCCAGCACAAAAGGACAAAAATGGCCCTAAGGATGGGAATGACAGGCAGCAGCCAGCCTGGGAATGTCACTGAGAGGAATGAACTGCCAAACCTGAACCATAGTAAGTGGCTCCCAGCTAGCTGGAATCACAAAGATTACGCCTGGAATTTGCCCCATCTGGACATAGCATATTCCCAGTGATTGTCATAGCCCACAGTAGAGTAGCTTCTGCACTCCAAATAGCTGTCTGTGCATGCTGCCTCAGTTTTCCCACCTGTAAAAGAAGAGAATTGTACTGGATAAGCTCCAAGGGTCCTTCTCTATCACCTTGGCCCTACTGAAGAGGACACTGTGGTGAAGATGACAACATAAAAGGTTTGAAAAATGCTTGGGGAACATCTTCTCATAATGCTTTCACAGAATCTCAAACTCAGTGCTTGGAAGGAACATCAGAATTTTCTAGCCAAAATTCCCTCAGAGTGAATAAATCCACTCTATTATATCCCCAACCAATGGGCACCTAGCATTTTTGAGCACCTCCAGGGACAGGGAGCTCATTACTTCAGGAGACAGCCCATTCCATTTTTGACAGCACTAATGGTAAGGAAGAACTTCCTTAGACTGGGCTGAAATTTGTCTCCTGGTAATTATTCCCTACTTCTACCACACTATTCTCTTTCTGCCCTCTGAGAACAAACAGAAAAAATCTAATGCCTCTTGTCAGTGAAAATCTTTTAGATACATGAAGACATGTATGTAAACTTGAGTGTGAGACATGCCAAATAGAATCTTTAAGAAGATTTGAGTTCAAATCTAGTTGTGTGACCCTAGGTAAGTCACTCAACCTATATTCATAATTTCTCCCTCCTCACAGGATTGTTAGAAGGATCAAACAAGATAATATTTGTAAAGTTCAGTGCCTGGAACATACTAGGTCCTCAATAAATGTTTGTTTCCTTCCCTTCCCGTTCTCTGCCTTGGTTTCCTCATTTCTATGACTTTCTAAGTCTTTTCCATGAGCAGCTAGGTAGTGCAGTGAGTGAACAGAGCACCAGGTTAGGAATCAGACTCATCTTCCTTAGTTCAAATCTTACTTCAAACACTTACTAGCTGTGTGACCCTGGGCAAGTCACATAACCCCGTTTGCCTCATTTCATCAGTAAAATGAGCTGGAGCAGGACATGGAGGACACTCCAATGTCTTTTCCGAGTAAACCCCAAATGGGCGATCATGAAGAGTCATACATGACTGAAATGACTCAGTTACAATGAAAGGTCTTTTCCAGATCTAAATATATGATTCTTTAACCCCTAAAGTCCCTTCCGTGATTCTCACAACACTGAATGTCGGAACATATGATATATCATGCTAACTTACAGGCTACAGATTATCAGAACAGGAAGGGACCTGGTACAAAGGGAATGTCTCTACCCTGACACAGTGATTCATCCTCAGTGAAGACTGCTGCCTGGCACAAAGATTCTGGAACCCTCCGAGTCTCTGGTGCTTTCTACACTAGCAAGGAGGATTACTGCACACAGCAAGCAAACCTTCACAATATGTAAGAAGTGCTACATTCCGTTATTCTGCAGACGGAAGGTTTTTTCATATTGTAGGTTTTTTTAAACCTACACTTGACTCTGTCCATATAGAAATAGCGTGTGGTCTTTGGGGAAGCTGTACAGACACGGCATATTGATCAGGTTGGAAAGAAGGAAAAGAAGAAAATATCCTCAAATAACAGAGCTTCAAGATAGTCCTCTGGCTCCGTAGAGACACAAGATCCACTCAACACAGGCAGGATTAGAGGCATGTGCACATATGTGCGCATATGCATGAGAATGCTTGCATAAATATGGGTGGCATGTAAATGAAAACACGGAGTGAAAGCATGCCTATGCACAAACACATATATGCCCCTTTATGTGAACATCTGGGGGTTTCCACCACAGACATGTGCATGGGCACGTGACTCAGGCTTGCACGTGTACACACATGCCCCTTATGAAACAGACTAGGCTTTGTACAATGAAATCCTGGGCTTACTCTGCAAAATTCCTATAAACTCTGACCCCACCAACCCCCCAATAAATTAGCTTCTGTCTCCTCTCCAGCTTTGTTGACTTTCCGTGTTCTAACAGGAGATGCAGATCCTACCACTCCCTTTCCCACCCCCACTCCAGACCCCACCAGCAATGCCCCTGCTCCCTACCTTCCTTCCCCTAAAATTCAGGTTATCTCTGGATGTTGTTTACAGACCCGTCTAGGACATCAACCACTAGCTCTGAGACCCAAGACCGCAAGAGGCCAATGGTGTGCCTCTGCTGCTCTCTGCTGGCCAAAGGAGGCACAGCCTCTGCTGTACCAGCATCTCAGAATCTGAGCTGGAGGAGACCTCATTGGCTGTTGAATCCACTCCATACCTCACCAAGTATGTCCTCTTCAGGCATCCCTGATTAACAGTCACCCATGCTTTTCTTGAAGACCTCTAATGAGAAGGAAAAAAATTATTAGCTGTTCTTAATATATGCATTATAGATTAAGGAGACAAACACACTAGGAAATCCTATGATCAGAAAGAGGAAGCAAGGATATTTGTGTTTGTGTGTCTATGTATCTGTCCATTTGTCTGTCATGTGCATGTCTGCATATGTAGCTTACCTGTGTTTCTGTGTATGTGTGTCCTATCTCTGTTAAGGGTACTATCCATAAAATATGTCTTTTGCCCAATGACCATAATACAGCCCCTTTTTCCTCCTCCTCAATGAGCATCAGTGTGCATAAGAAGTCCTCTTTCTTCTCAGTCTGACCCAAAATCCTGGGTTTTTAGGGCCCAAATCAGGTCTCACCTCCTGCAGGTGGCCCATCCAGACTGCCCCAGCCCCGAGATCCTCCTTTTCTCTGAGAAATTACAATGCTGAGCACACAGGTAGAGATTAAGAATTTTCCTTTCATGTAACATGTCTCAACTACACAGTTAGGTTCCCTAAGCAATAGTCATCAGCCATACACATTAATTGTGCCCCCAGGGTAGGAGATGAGGATTAGACTCTGTACTGAGTCTAAGGATCCAGAGAGATCTGCCTCATCTGGTCCTCCATCGGCTCACTCAATTAACATGTATTAAGCCCCTGTTCCTAATACCCAGACCTAGGGAACATTCACTGATAAAATAAACAGCACAGTGCCCTGTCCTCAGGAAGATTACTCTCTGATGGTGAAAAGAAAAGACGCATGAATGCAAAAACTGTAGAACAAGTTAGAATATGGCAGGTGCTGCAAGCCTGTCCCAAGTCCTGATATATACTCCCTGTGTGACATTGGGTAAGTCACCTAACCTTTTAGGTCAATCACTCAACCGATAAACATTTATCATGTATTTACTGTGTGTCAGACACTCTGCTAATTGATAGGAATACAAAAAGATGCAAAAGGCAGTCCCTGCCTTCAAGGAGCTTAAAATCTAATGGCAGAGATAACATGCAACAAATATATACAAAGCAAGGTATATACAGGACAAATAGGAAATAATAGAGGAAGGAATTGTAATTAAAAGAAGTGAGGGATGGCTTCTTGTAGAAGATGGTTCTCAGTTTCCTTATTTGTAAAATGAGGGTGTTGGAATAGCTCAATTCGAGTTCTAATGATCTGTGATTCTGCAATTTAGTGAACTGCCTTGAAAGATCTGTGAGAGAACTCCTTTTAGCTAGGGAAGATCATCAAGGAAGGAGAACGGACCTTGAAGGCAGGGAAGGAATTCAAAAGGTCTGGATGTCAAAGGGAAGGAAGGGGGGAACTATGCCAGCCTCAAGAGACCCAGTGAACAAAGATGAGAGGGCTAGACTTTAGCGAATTTGGCTGGAACTCAGAGTAAGGGAAAGGAAAAACTAGTAAACACAATAGAGGGAGGGAAAGGGGGAGTCTAGGATGTCTGGCAGGTTGCATCATTCTTTACAATTCACTAAATCTGCAGCCCTGGGCACCAGCCAGAGCCTCAGGAGATGCTAGCTGTTTGTGGATTGACTGATTGATTGATTGATGACTAGAGTTGAACTGTGGACAGCAAACCCCATGAGGTCCCAGCCTCTGGCTGCCCTGACTGCCATCTACCCCCACGCAATTGTCTAAACAGGTCAGTTCATGTCTCTGATCTGACTAAGACTGGCTGGTGGGTGCCAAAGCAGACACTTTATCTCCATCTCTATGTCTGTTTCTCTGGCTTGCTGTCTCTGTGACTCTGTCTCTGTGGTCCTGTCTCTCTGTGCCTCTGTCTCCCCATGTGTCTCTATCTCCATGTCTCTACCTCCTCCTCCTCTCTGTGTCTCTTTATCTGACTCTGTGTCAAACTGTCTCCCTACCTGTCTCTCTTACTTTTGCTTCTTTATCTCTATCTGTATGTCTCTGCTTCTATATCTCTACTTCCTTAACTCTGTTTCTGTGTCTTTTTCTCTGTGTCTGGCTCTGGGAACATGTTGCTCTCTGTGTGGCTGTCTTCCCATGTGTCTCTGTTTCTATCTCTGTGTGTGTCTCTGTATATCTCTCTAGTCTCTCTTCTCTGCCTCTCTAGGTGATGCAGTGAATAGAGCACTGAGCCTGAAGCCAGGAAAACTTCAATTCGACTGACCTCAGATTCTTACTCGCTGTGTGACCCTGGGTAAGTCTGTCTGCCTCAGTTTCTTCAAACTTAAAATGGGACTCATAATAGTACCTACCTCTCATAATTATTTTGAGGATCAAATAAGTAATATCTGTACAAATGCTTAGCATGGTGTATGGAGTAGGCACTTAATAAATGCTTGTTCTGCTCTGTCTCTGTCTCTGTCTCTCTGTATTTATTTCTGCTTCCTTCTATATTTCTGTCTCGTCCCCATGACTCCACATCTCTTCTTCTGTCCTTCAGCACAAGACAGGGCCAAGCAAGAGATCAAACAGATCTAAGCTGGAACAGAAGAAAGACCCTCATGTGTGCCATTGTTTGTTTGTTGTTTTAGCCCAGCCAAGGGTCCCTCTGCCCCCTCTGAGAGGCTGGAGGTTCTGGCTCTCCTTGAGAATGCCCCCAAGGGGCAGCTGGGTCTCATTTTCTCTGTTTCCCCTCTTTGATTTTCCTGACACTATTGAACCTGGAACAGATGCTGCTTAATTTGATAACTGACCTGTCAGTCTGAACACACAGATGGAACAGAAACCTTGCATGTCTCCTCTCCAAAGTGCTCCAGACTCAGAGATAAGATTACTCTCAGAGGTGAAAGGAAGTGGAACAATTATGAGAAGGCTGTTGGGGCTGGGGGGGGGGAGGGGCACAGAGAATACAAGGATAGTAAGGCTCTGATGGGCCAGTAGAGGGAAGGGAACAGTAATAGAATTTTGTCTTTGGTCCTGTGCTATTTAGCATTTTATCAATGACTGAGATAAAAACATAGACAAGTAATAATTGGTGATTTGTGGTTAGAAAAGCATTTACATACATTATTTCAATACTTTGCCATGGGTGCTATTATTATCCCCATTTTACAGACAAGGAAACTGAAGTCAGGAGACGCCAACAGTTATATGGCTACAGTGGTGTGTCTGAGACAGTCTTCCTGACTCCAAGACTGGCACTTTATATATGATCATATCTATGATTATCAACAGCTTATCTCTAGGGCCCCTCATCTACCACCAGTTTCTATAAACATCCTGTGGCCTTGGGTACCTCATGGCTAAGTTCCTTTCCCAGCTAAATTATAGGATGGTCAGATTGTATACTGACCTTGGATCACTCCCTCCTCATACTTGGCTTTCTGTGTGTGTGTGTGTGTGTGTGTGTGTGTGAGAGAGAGAGAGAGAGAGAGAGAGAGAGAGAGAGAGAGAGAGAG
>NW_027187338.1:4997973-4998522 GCF_028583685.1 Petaurus breviceps papuanus
GTGAGGGAGGTTGTGTTTGGGGGGGGGTGGGTGTGGGAGGGGGAGAGGGGGGGGTCTGAAAAGGAAGAGTTCACTTTAACCTACGACGAGCAACCGATCTAAGCCGTAGGGAAGTGAGGAGAGGAGAGGAGAGGAGAGGAGAGGAGAGAGAGGAGAGAAGGTGATTGAGAAAAGAGAGAAAGAGAGAGAGAAGGTGATTGAGAAAGAGAAGAAGAGAGAGAAGGAGAGGTGATTGAGGAAGGAGAGAGAGAAAGAGAAAGAGTTGCTCTATCAAATTCATGGATGACCCCAAAGCTGGGGAATAAAACTCATACTCTGGAAGGATCCGAAAATATTTGATGCTTTAGGACACTGCTTCCTCCTAGAGACTCTCCTCAATAATTTTTTATGACTTTGCTCTATCTTGGTTTTCTTTCTACCAGTCTGACCTTTCCCATCCCTTAACTATGAGGCTCTGTCCTGAGTCATCTTCTCTATTCTCTCTCTCTCTCTCTCTCTCTCTCTCTCTCTCTCTCTCTCTCTCTCTCTCTCTCTCTCTCTCTCTCTCTC
>NW_027187338.1:4998532-5085080 GCF_028583685.1 Petaurus breviceps papuanus
CTCTCTCTCTCTCTCTCTCTCTCTCTCTCTCTCTCTCTCTCTCTCTCCCCTTCCCTCCCTTCCTCCCTCTCTCTTCTCACTCTCCTCTCTCTTCTCCCTTTTCCTCCTCCTTCTTTTTCTCTCTCTCTATCTCATCTTATCAGTTCCCACAGTGCAGATTTCTCCAAGAGCTGTATTTCCAACCCAAGTCTCTCTCCTGAGCTCCAGCTTGACATTACCAATTTCTTCCTGGGCATTTTGAACCTAAGCATTTCCCACTCAACATGTCCAAAACAGCTCATTATCTTTCCCAAAAATCCACCTGTCTTCTCAAATTCTCTTTTTCTGGGTAACAGAGTCTGACCCATGGGCCAAGCACATGGCATCTCTGATGGCATCTTCCCGTGTGGAGAGTTTGGAAGAGCCTACAATTCATGGAAGTAGCTTAGAGCAATGGCGTGTAACTCAGATAGAAATGGGGCCACATATTGGCTTAGAAAACCACCTGTTTACATTATCTATATTCTATTTTTATTTATTTTGTTAAATATTTCCCAATTACATTTTAATCTGGTTCTTCTGGCCAGCAACCCCAGTGCAGGATGCAATGTGGCCTCACACTCTGCCTTAGAGAGACATTGGAACATGGGTAGAAATCCTATTACTGGTTCCAGTCTACTGAACATAAGTTTAGGAGAAAAATCTTTGATTGGCTGCAAAATCTGCACACTGTCTCAATGGTCTTTTCCAATTCACAGGGTCAGAGTTTCCAGTCCCTTCACACAAAAAAAATGGTAAAGAACACAACACAGAAGCAAAGGAGAGGCCATTCCACAGGTCAACATTTTGGCTTCTGAGGCTGAAGGCCCAAGGCCTCCATCATTACTGAACTGTGTCTCCCTGGATGCTGTAAGGAAAGGAGTCAAACCAAGAGCAAGCAGTCAAAGAGAAAATTCCCAAGGCTCTGGTCACTGGTACCTTTTTGGTAGTTATTCAGCCAATCTTTTCCAAACCATGTAGTTAACAGATTAGAACAAGTTACAGAATGTCTACACATGCCCCAATGTCTCGCTAGGACACGTCAGTTCCTTGTCATCTTGATTCTCCTGGAAGTCAGCCATCCAGCCCCTTCACGTGGGGAGGCACCATCAGAGGCACTCAGTGCATGTGCCAGACCCTGTCACATCCATCAAGGACACCATGCTTAACTTTTGACCAATCAGTTGCCAAGTCCCGTTGTTTTCACCTTCCCATCTCTACTTCTCTCCATTCATACAGACAGCTACTACAAAAGCTGTGGCCCTCATGGCCCCTTTCCTGAACCATTGAAACAACCTCTTCACTTGTCTCCCTGACTCATCTTTTCCCACTCCAAGCCTTCCTCCAGACAGCAGCCAGGGAGACGCCCTTTACTCACAAAACTTCCTTGCGTGGCTCCTTTTTATCTCTAGGATGAAAGACCCTCACAAGCTGGCTCTAGCCTACCTTTCCAGATGACCCATCATAAACTCTTCTCTAATTCAGTCAATCTATCCCTCACACACAACCTTTCATCTCCCATTTCTTTGTCTTTGCGATGGTTATTCTCCATGCCTGGAATGCTCTCCCATCTCACCTCTGCTCCTTAGGCCTAGTTTTCTTCGAGCTCAGCCCATGCAGTATCTTCTACATGAAACCTTTCCTGATCACTTTCCAAATAACAATAATAATAATAATAACATTGTATTTCTTTTGTATATATCTATAAATGTACCAAGGCAGAGAGAAAGAGAGAAGACTTGAGAAAATGGGAAATATGGGGAGAGGAAGAGAAGGGGGACAGGACAAAGGAGAATAAAAAGGAAAACATGAAGAAGATGGAGAGGTGAAGAGCATGGGAGAGAGAGGAGAGGAAGAGAATGAGATAGGAGGGGTCAAGGAAAAGAAGGAAAGCAGGGACCGAGAGGGAGAAGAAGAGGAGGAGAAAGAAGGAGGGAGGGAAGAAGAACAGGAAGAGGAGAGGAATAAAATATGAGCATGGGGGGCAGCTAGGTGGTGCAGTGAATAGAGCACCAGCCCTGGAGTCAGGAGGACCTGAGTTCAAATCCAACCTCAGACACTTAACACACACACACACACACAAAAACTAGCTATGTGACCTTGGGCAAGTCACTTAACCACAATTGCCCTACCTTCCCCCCTCCAAAAAGAAAAAAAAAGAAAATATGAGCATGAGACAAAAAGGAGAAGGAAAGGAGAAAAGGGAGCAGGAAATAAAGAAGGTAAGAATATGAGAGAAGGATAGAGAGAATGAGAAGGAGGAAAGATAAGCGAAAAGAAGACTAGGAGTGAGAGAGAGAGAAAGGGAAAGGGAAGGGGAGAACAGGGAAGGAAAGGGATAAAGGATCATTTTTGCTTTCTACCTAGGTAACCATTGATGGGAGCTACCTCAGCCCCCACCTAAAGTGATTAGCAGGAGCCAGGCAGCTTCATTTTATGACTCTCTAAACTAAAAGAAAAAAAATTAGCGCAATTACTGTCATTAACACTCTGGCCTTTTGGGCACCTTCTCCCAGCAGCAGCAAGAGCATCAGCAGAGGCCGTAGCAACTGCAGCTGCCAGACATGGAGGCCAGGGCTGCCCCTCCCCCTCTCTGTTTTCCCCTAATCTATCCCCCCCCAAGAAAAGAGCAACCCAGGCAGAGGAATTTCATGGGAGTGAGGGAGGCAGGGGCCTCAATCAACTCTAGGGGAGGTAGCAGGCCATAGGTTCAGCCATTTAAAGCTATAAGAGGTATGAGACTGTCCCAGGATCATTTAATGACAGATCTCCAGCTGGAAAAGACCTTAGAAGGCATTTGGTACAACCTCATCATCCTATAGGTAAGGACCTGAGGTCCAGAACAGTCCATTGGCTTACCCAAGACCACACAGGCGATCCGGCAGAGCTAGAACCTTAATGGAGGCCTTCTGACTACAGATGTGGGGCTCTCCCACAGATAAGGAAAATGAGGCCTGACACAGGGAAGTAACTTGCCCAAGGTGATCCAGGTGGTGAGTGATAGTGCCCAAGACTCTAAACCAAGTCCCTTATCTCTAAACCCACTGTCCTTTCCACTGTACCACAAGTATCCATCTGTCTTTGCTGTTCCCCCAAAAGCAGTCAGTTGGCTCAGAAGGAGATGCTTTTGGAAAGGTCCCAAACTCTATCACTCAGAGATCTCCCTCTTTGGGCAACACTGGCCTTGGTCAACTTTGGTCAATCATATGGTGATGACAGAGCCTCCCTGACCTTCACAGGCTGAAGGTACTTGAGGACAAGATAGAAAATTAGTCAGTGGTCTGAAGTTATTGTCCTTCCTCCCCACCTTTGTTTTTACCTTCCCTCCATCCTTGAACGTCCTTCTCCCTTATTTTATTTCTATCAAAATTCTACCCACCCTTCAAGGCCTCATCCAAAGAGCCTTCCTTGATGCCCCCCCCCAAAAGAGGTCTCTCCCTTCTCTGAGACTCAAGAATATTTTGATCATTTCCCTCCTAGGCTTTTTTCAAATTCAGATTAGAATGATGGTGATCTGTTTATGTGCTTTATTCCTTACCTGACCCCAGACATGAGAACTCTGTAAAGACAGGGATTTGATTTTATCCATCTCTGTCTCCCCTGTAATTCTCACTAAAAGGACCCAGAATCTTAGCTTCAGTGTCTAATACACAGCTAGGATCCTCAGGGTTGTATTGGAACATCAAAAACACAGGCATGGAATCCAGCTCCTGGCAGCTCATTCTCTCAACCTGTCCTTCCTCATCCTTTCCATCTCCAAAGCTCCTTCGCCTGTGGAAGTAAAGAAGTCATACAATGGGGACAAAAGCAATAACCAAACCATGTTTTCTCCTGAATGAGGAAAGCAGGTTAAGGGCACTAGATCTCTGTCTCTGTCTCTGTCTCTGTCTCTGTCTGTCTCTCTCTCTGTCTGTCTCTCTCTCTGTCTGTCTGTCTGTCTGTCTCTCTCTCTCTCTCTCTCTCTCTCTCTCTCTCTCTCTGTCTCTCTCTGCATCTCTCTGTCTCTGAATTTCTGTCTTTCTGTCTCTCTGTCTCTGTCTGTCTCTCTGTCTTTCTCTGTCTCTCTCTGTCTCTGTCTCTCTCTCTCCACCCAGAGGTTTGCCACAGTCCTTGCCTCCTTCACTTAAATGTGGCCAGACAAGGAAGACAGAGAGCCATTTTGACCCTAGTGCCTTCTGAATGCACATCCAAGTCCAGCTCAGCAGCCAATGGAAAAGGCACTCAATGTATGGACGGACCATGGTATGGATTATCTATCTAGATACGTTCTATATACCTGAGTCCCTAACAGAGCCAAGCCCCCAAGCTCCATGTCCTCAGGCTCTTCCCATAGCAGACTCACAAATACACGCGCTCCCAGGACTGAGACCTCATAAGTAAGTTTCCTGTTACCCACAGACCCCAAGGAACTTAACTGGACAGTGCAGAACTGAGGTAAAAGTGCAAAGCTACCTCAATCAGCATCTTGGACAATTTTAGATCTCAACCTTCTGGGAGAGTATAACAACATTTATGTTTCTGATGCTGCTTTTTAAAGTTTGTTGCTTTGGGGGTTTGGGGGATGTCGTTACTGTGTGCTTATAAGTTTTTGTGTTAATTTCCTCCACTTGCATGAAGGAAATAGCTGTTCCATACCTGATAAATTGTGTACTGAGTACCTTTTGACTTCTCACTTTAGGGAGTCTGAACCAAAATCTAAGCTTTATGTAATCTTCCCTTGGGAAGCCGAATCTCTCTTTAGAGTTCCAACCCAGCTTCCTGCCTCAAGACCGAATCCTGTCAACATATGTGTGAGTCATCCAGATCAGAGAGGGACTCTTTGGTCAATGGTTCCAGCGCCCTTAGGTCCAGCAGTCTTTCTTAGTGAGAGAAAAAACAAGCATGATCTTTCTTCCTCGTGGTACTTTTTTTCATCTTTGCATGACTTGGATTCAAAAGTGTTGTGAAAAATCAATGCCCCTCCCTAAAAGTCATAAATTTGGAGCTGTGTGCGACCTTCCTGAGTTCAATTCCCTCATTTTCCAGACGAGGAAAAGGAAGCCCAGATTTACCCACTTTCATACAGCTAGGAAGTTTCTGAGGTGAGATTTGAACAGCACATCCAAACTCAAGTCCAGCACTTTCTCCACTATGCCATGGAGATTCTGTGATTCTCAACATGGAGGCAGGAGAGGCAAGCCCTCCGTCCTCCCACTTCCCCCAGGCCACTGTATATGTTGCTCACTGACACAATCTTATTCTTTTTTTGTTGGATTCCTTGGACAAGGAGCCCCAGCTCCTCATTAATTGCTTCTACTTGGGTCTTTTGTGCCTTCCATTAAGTGAGGAAATGCTGCCCGTAAAATTTTCATTTTAAAAGCCAACTTGTTTGGTTTAGATTGAAATTCCCCTGGCAGGGCCAACTCAGAGAAACAGACACACATTCATTGCATTAAAGAGAAGGCTTGAGTAAAGATAAAAACAGAAGCTGAAAAATTAGATTTAAAAAGAGAGAGAGAGCCAGTTAAAGAAAATAAATAAAAATGAGCCAACCCAGGC
This sequence comes from Petaurus breviceps papuanus, assembly GCF_028583685.1. Lineage (NCBI taxonomy): Eukaryota > Metazoa > Chordata > Mammalia > Diprotodontia > Petauridae > Petaurus > Petaurus breviceps. The sequence goes on from NW_027187338.1 coordinate 5,004,089, forward strand.
CCCAGGTTCCATCCCAGGTCTCTTACTTAAAAGCATAAAAGAAAGCAAACTTCTCCAGGGACCCCAGAAATACATATTCTTTCTAATGGAGGTTCAGTGAGAAGGGAGGGGGTCTCAGGCTTTAGCCAAAAGGGCAGGATCTTTACCATACAGCAAAATACACCAGGTGAAGGAACTTGGCTTTTTGACAAAGATATTCATTCTCTTTTACTCTAACAAAAGTCACAACAGGCCTCAAATTCCATTTCCAACTAAGCAGAAACATGGAATTCACCTCTGGCTCCCTCCATCTCTGAGAAGTAGTAAGCTTTTGGCCTTATCTTGCTGGGGCCCCTCAAATCAACTTCCCAAAATCTCTTCTTCATGGTACTGACCTGTCTTTTCTGGCAACACTCCCTTTCTAGTTCCCCTTTTATGTGTTTTCTTCTCCTATTCGAATGTAAGCTCCCTGAGGGCAGGGATGATCTTGCTAGTTTTCCTTTATATTCATAGCACTTAGAGTAGTGCCTGGCACACAGGAAGTGCTTGGCTAATGGTCACTATCTGCTTTCATCCATCCATTTAGTAATCTATCTAGCCATCTGTAATGGCAAGCAAAGAAGTACTTAGCGCCTTGTTTCAGTTCAAGTTTCTTTTAAGCCTTGCCCATGATTATATCAAGTCCTTGTTAAGAAACAGAACTTGTGAACCCCAGAACTTGTGTTGCTGATGCAATAGGAAAGGGCAGAATAGGGAGGAGTTTAATGACCATATAGAAGGAAAAGCCCAAGCTGGGAAAGAGCAGAACTAAGAAGAGAACACTTGTGGTGGCAGAGTTGAGAAGGAGAAAACTTGTGGTATCTTGTGTTGATTTTTGTTTGTGATAATTTGTACAGAAGCCCTGGGACCTTACTGGAAGCCCCAAAAGAGGATTTTCTTGTTGTCTGTTTAAAGAAGTCCTGAAGGAGGGTCTCAGAGGCCCTGTAACCATACTGACCATTTGTGTTGAGTTCTCAAGCATTGTATGGAGGTCTGTGTTGTTTTCACAGAAGGATAGTGTCTGTTAAGTTTTGTCTTCCCAGAAACAGAAACTGCAAAGGACTTGAGGTGGACTGGGCACTGTGAGATTTGGAACTGGATGAGAAACTGGACGAGGAACTGAGAGCTGCCTACCTTCAAATCCAGGTCACAGGTGGGTAGATTCAGGCAGAAGATGAACCCGTGGAAGAGGAACCATGTAATTTGAGAACCAGCCTCAAGTCAAGATGAAAAGAGGTCTCCTTGGGTACTTAATGCTGACTGAGAAGATCATGATTTACTGTGGCCTAGGGGTGGGAGAACTTTGTACTCTGTACCTTGTACCTTTTAAGGATGATTGGAAACATCTCCATTTAAGAAGAAAGAAGACTTTTTGACTGAGAGATTAAGACAATGTGACCTAGGAGTGGAGAACTTTTCCTTTGCACTTTGTGTCCCCTAAGGAGGCTTGCTCCTTAAGGATGACTGAGTTTAGGACTTACTGAATGACATCTTTTGTTTAAAACTATGTGGCCACTTTGGTGAAAACTATGTGCCCACTTTAGTGATAAGTTGTTAAGTTATACCATTGTGAATGCTGTACTTTGGTTTTTGTGAATGTTTTGCTTTAATTTACTGCTGAATAAATAGAGAGTTCACTATACTATGTGATCAGAATCTTAGAACTATCCACAGCAGAGTCCTCTGGAAAGCTGCTCATGCTTGACTTTACACCATGGACCAAGTTCCTTCCCATTAGTTATTCTATCTGCCAAATTTGAACTCAGGTATTCTTGACTCAAGGCCCACAATTCTAACCACTGTACCACTAGATGGTTCTATTACCTGTGACTAATTCACACCTTAACCAATAGTGCATGAGGGTACTTATCTTCCCACAGCCCCTCTAGCATTTAGCATTTTTTTGCTTGTTGTCATCTTTTGTGGGCTTTTTCCCACCAAACTGTGTATCTACATACATGTATGCTTCAGTATAACATGTATATATCTATGAATTCATGTGTCCTTATTTCTGTCTGTCCTTCTGTATGTATGTGTGTTTCTATGTATGTATATGGGGGGGGGGGGTAGGGATGGGGCAGGAGCTGTCTAACAGATTGAATCTGAGCTAAAGCTCTTGAATCCTCAGCAGCCTCAAGTTTTCAAACCTGGAGGTCAGTAGACAATCCTCTCAAGTCATCTTTTTTTTTAATGATATTTTGTTTTCTATCCCAGTTACATACAAAGACAATTTTTAACCTTCATTTTTTTTTATTTTGAATTCCAAATTTCCTCTCTCCCTCCTTCATCTTCTCCCTCCCTGAAACAGTAATCAATTTGATATGAGTTAAAGATGTTCAATCATTCAAAAATATATTACCGTATTAGTCATGTTGTAAAGACACAGACCCAAAGAAAAAAAATACAGAAAGTAAAAAATTGTATACTTTGATCTGTACTCAGACTCCATCAGATTTTCCTCTGGAAGGGGATAGCATTTTTCATCATGAGTTCTTTGGGACTGTCTTGGATCATTTTATTGCCGAGAATAATTAAGTCATTCACAGTTCATTGTACAATATTGCTGTTCTCCTGGTTCTGCTCACTTCACTTTGCATCAGTTCATGTACGTCTTTCCAGGTTTTTCTGAAATCAGCTTATACATCATTTCTTATAGCACAATAATATTCCATTAAAATCTATGCCACAACTTGGTCAGCTATTCCCCAGTTGATGGGCATCCCCTTGGTTTCCAATTCTTTGCCACCACAAAAAGAACTGCTATAAAAATTTTTGTATAAATAAGTCCTTTCCCTTTTTTAAAAAATCTCTTTAGGATACAGACCTAGTAGTGGTATTACTGGGTCAAAGAGTAAGCAGTTATATGGCCCTTTGCCCATAGTTCCAAATTGCTCTCCAGATTGGTTGAATCAGTTCTCTACCAACAGTGTATTAGTGTCCTGATTTTCCCATATCTTCTCCAACACTTATTAATTTTCCTTTTCTGCCATATTGGTCAATCTGATAGGTGTGAGGTGGTAGCTTGGAGTAGTTTTAATTTGTATCTCTCTAATCAGTAGTGATTCAGAGCATTTTTTCATATAACTAAAGATAGCTTTGATTTCCTCATCTGAAAATTGCCTGTTCATATCCTTTGAAAATTCATCAGTTGGGGAATTACCTCCCAAGTCATCATAAGGAGAGCAGAGGTCAGAAATTCCAGGTACAAGGAAAGGGAGTTCTTGGAGTCAGGGCACCTGGGTTGCTGTCTCAGCTGGCTCTGACTCTTAGTAGCTGTGGATGACTGCAATCAAGCCATTTCCTCTTTCTGTGAGTGTGTCAGAGTGGGGAACTCCAGGTTATACATATGATCTCTCTGTGACTTAGTCAATAAGGGGCTGCCCAACTGCACTTAGACTATAAATGAATATTAAGCTTCAGAGGAGGGGTTTGAAACTAGGTCTCCTGACTCTAAGCAGCTTTCCAGCTGTAAGAGTTAGTGCCTCTTCCCCATTAGGAAATAGTAATGTTGATAGCTGAACTACTTACCTCATAGGACTATTTGGAAAGCACTTTCTAACCCCACTCCCTACCTCCCAAGCTGTACTAACTGAAGACAAAAAGTCAGCAACAAGGGCTTGCTTGGGTGTTTCCACCAGAATCTCACAGGTGATGGAAGGGGGGGAGGTAGTGCTATTGGTGTAGTAGGAAAAGCACCAGATTTGCAATCAATTTAGAACATGACAGGCAGTGTTGCACAGTGGATAGTGAGGTGGCCTTGAAGCCAAGAAGATCCGGGTTCAGGTCCTACCCTCTGACACATATTGGTTGTGAGACCCTGAGTGAGTCACTCAATCTCTCAAGTCTCTGGACAACTCTATACAACTTTCAATTGCCAAGAAAATGCTGGCCTGGACTGGTCTAAGGAATTTGCTCATCTAGGAGTACATACATCCTGTCCCCGAGACTGTAAGCTCCTTGAGGACAGGGTCTACACCTAGTACAGTGTCTGACACAAAGTAGGGGCTTAATAAATGCTTGTTGATGGAAAAAGAACAAAATAATCTAAACTGAATGCTACAAAATTATAATGACCAAGCTTGGCCCCACAGGAAAGATATGAGAATGCACTTTGCTAGATTTTTTTGCAGAGGTGGGGGACTATGGGTATGGAACACAACATGTATCCAACCTTTTTGTTAGATTAGTTTTGCTGAACTTTTTCCCCTTATGTTTCCTCATTATGAGAGACAGGTCTCTGGGGGAGTAGAAAGGGAGGGACAGACACATCAAGAAATGTAGATGATATAAAAACAAAAGATATCAATACATTTTTTTAGTGCTTGTTCATCATTTAGTAGACTTGTTACTTGGGCAAAGGAATTCAGCTCTTTCAAACTATAGACTCCCACCACTCCATTTTCCAGACAAAGAGACTGAGGCCCACAATGGCAAAGTGATTTGCCCAAGGTTATCCCACTAAGTGCCATAGACAGGACTAGATCTCAAATCTGAAAGCTTCAAAGCTGGTGTTCTTTCCACCACCCCAAAACTACTTTTTTTTGGGGGGGAGGGGAAGTAATTGGGTCTAAATGACTTATCCAGGGTCATGCAGTTCGAAGGTATCTGAGGCCAGATTTGAACTCAGGTCTTCTTAAGACTCCAGCAACATGTGTTCTATCCACTGTACCACCTAGCCACCCCCCAAAACTACTTTTCACAGTGTCATTCTATGACAGCCATTCCCTTCATGATCAGAGTCTCAATGACTCTTTCCAGTGGAGAGGTTCATCACCCACTGCACAGACAGCTGGAATGGAAAGCCCTTAGGGTATGCCCATGTTAAGCCAAAAAACAGAAATAAAACAAGACATGGAGTGATTCCTGAAGGGTGACTCTCCCTCATCTCAAAGAGGACATAAATTCTGACTTCTGGGCTTACATTCAATTCTAGAAGGCTCCACAGGGTCAGGGTATTTCCAGCTGCTTTGCTCCATTATAATTCTTCACAAGATCATTAAAGTCCTTTCTTCAAGCTCATGAGTCTGTATGGTCTCAGACAACACAAGAAAGAGAGGAGAAAACCCACCCACTTTGTCTGGTTCCCCCCAGGAGGCCTATGGAGGGAGCACAGAAGGGAGAGACACCTCCCTCCAGCCAATTCAAAAGCACAAGCTCAGGAGAGCCCTTAACATGCCCTTCCAGGATGTGCCCTCTCTCATCCCTCACCTCCAGTCCTTTGCCAAGGCAGCTAGGTGGCACAGGAGTCAGGGGGACCCTCACTCAGATCCAGCCTCAGATGCTTACTAGCTGTGTGATCTTGAGCAAGTCACTTCTTTCAGCCTCAGTTCCCCCATCTATAAAATGGGGGTAATAATAGCCCCTACCTCCCAGGGTTGTTCTGAGGATCAAATGAGACAATATTTGTAAAGTACTTTGCAAATCTTAGAGTCAGGTAAATGCTACCTATTATTAAGTCTCCTTGATTGTACCCCCAAAACACCTCTGCCATGTGTCCTCTTCACCCACCTGGCCACTGGCTTAGGTCGGCCCCTCATTTGCTCCTACCTGGACTCCTGGACTCCTGGGCTAAGAGCTGGGCATGCAGATAGAGTATGGGAGGGTCTCTGAGGTCAAGGTGCTCACACTCTAAATGGAGGAGACAGCACAGACAGGAGAGTTAGATGGCAGTGCTCTCTCAACCCTTAGTTTTCCTTGTGGAATAGTTACAGACTGCTGCTAGGCCCAAGGCCTGGGGCAATCCTCCCCCTCCAGTCAGAAGCCTCTCTGCTCTGAGCCCTCAGACTCAGACTTAGGGGAGCTGAGCTCTACTGAGAAAAGGAAGAGAAGGTGATTTTCTCATACCAAACAAAGGCTTCTTTACACTCCTAACCTAGAGTGGGGGGGGGGGGGGAATCTGTAGTTCAGGTAAGGATCTTCCCAAGGAAGGAAGGAAGGAAGGAAGGAAGGAAGGAAGGAAGGAAGGAGAGAGACAGTCTTTACCCTCAAGGAGTATGGGTGAAGACAACAGTTAAAGGGAGATGACGGCTGGGTGGAGGAGAGAGGAAGATTTTGAAGTCTGGAAAGTCAAAAGCAGGGTTGAAAGGTGCTGAAGCAGGGTGACCTAGACCCCTGGAATGGTCCAAGAGGAGCCTATTCTCCCAAAAGGAGAAGGGGGAGGGAGAGGTGCCTTTCAGAGGAATATCCCATGATCAGGAGTAGTAGGATGTTCCAGAGAGAGGAAGCCTCAGGTACTGAGGGACATTTCAGGAAGAGACCTCAGTAAGGCATGGTTTTGAAGAGGCAGCTATTTATTTCCTCTATACAAAAGACCTACAAGAATACATTGACAGGAAAATTAACAAGCACAATTTAATAACAAATATAAAGCTACCATTATATTCACCCAAGAGACTGGTTGTCCTTAAAGCATGAATGAATGAATAAGCATTTATTAAGTACTTATTATATACCATCAAGACCAGTTTGCAGGTAGGTGTTTTCACAAGCACCTCAGCTCAGTGCTTTCCATAGAGTTTCCACTGGGACCTTATCTTCTGACAAGCCAGCCAAAAGCTGAGCTCTTGTACCTATTTGTGGAACCATTCCAATGTAGAAACTCCCTTCCCACCAGTCACCTCCAACCAACAGAGCCAAGATCTCCAGACCTCCCACTCTCCCCACGTTTCCTCCCAACATGGACACATCTTTCTCAAGATCGATGCTGAATCCCCTAAGCACAGGAAAGGAACAACACTAAGTAGACCCAGCCAGAGGCCCAGGCTCAAGTTAGTTCAGTTGAGATCCCTGCTCTAGATGCCGTGTTGGAGTGGGCACCATGGTTCCAAGGCAGGAGAAAGTGTGGCCCCTACTCCTACCCTGCAGGGAAGACTTCCCTGCCACATCATCATAAAGAGTGGAACAAAGAGAATGAACCAGAAACTGGCAATACTCCAAGGAACCACCCAGGGTTTACTGTGTCTCTCCAAAGTTCCATGTACTTTCAGTGCTAAGATACATGTCATCAGACAGAAGTAGGCAAAGAAGCTCTGTACATGCTTTATCCTCATTACTCTTTTCCCCTGATTAAATATTTAGTGTCCTCAGCAAATAGACCAGGTTGCAGTGGGCACATTTGCCCACATCCCCAATTCTGGAAAGTTACCTGGTATCAGGGAAAGGTTCAAACACTGTCCTTTTCAGAGCCTCCTCCAACATCTTGCACTAAAGTCAAAAGGTTCACATGGCACCATTTTGAATGGTCTCCTAAATGCCATAGGAAGAGACCCCATACTCTATAGAGCTCCCTACTTATACAGTCCCAGGATTAACAACCTTTAGAGAAGGCCCATGGCTATCACAGTTGGTAGGCCTAGATGTTATAATCACCCCAAAATTTAAGGTTGTACAAATTCAGCAAAGGACATTTTACAAAGTCCTCACAGATTATCACCTGCAAGTGCTTATAACAGTTTGTCACAACATAAGCAAATAAAGAAAAAAGATAAAAACCAATATTAGACTAAAATAACAAACAAAAAAGAAAAATAAAGAGGTAAAGGGGGGGCAGCTGAGCTTTACTTCTGTAAGGAAACTCTAAGCCCAGAATGAGCTGACAAAACATGTGAACTTCCCCATAACAATTAAGGACTTGGATTCAGCTGGCAGTCATGCCTTACCTATCAGTGAGAAGCTAAACTTTTCTGTGTACAGATCCATCCATGGTTTCCTGAAATACATAGGGCAGTCACTATGTTTCCCCAAAGGTTTCCTTGCCAATGCAAAGCTGAATGTAAATAGTAATTGTTTCAGTTCTGGCCAGTAACCCTGCGGGTCTTCCCCTCCCAGACTAATTTTTTTTTAATTAGGTAAAAGGGACCATTCCTTGGCTCATTTCTTACCTAGCCTTAATCACTAAAAGGGCACTGCCTCAAAGTGAGAACTAAGAAAGATCTTAGCTTAAAAAGGCCTAGGTCTCCCACAGCATCCAGGACCATCTCCAGTCATCCTGATCTATATATTTCCTCTGGACGTAGATGGTTCTGGAGGAGAAAGTGAGGCTAGTGTCTTTGCACAGCCCTGCCTCACTTAAGTCCAATTCACTTGAAATTTACGGCATCCCCTTCCTGATGCTGTGGTCCTCTTCAAGAATGAAGGACAAACAACAGCAAGAATGAATTTGACCCCACTGCTCTGGTCTGAATATGTCAGATTAGTGCAGGTAGGTGGCACAGTGGATAGAGCACCCAGCCTGGAGTCATGAAAATTAATCTTGTGGGTTCAAATCCAGCCTCAGATACTTGCTAGCTGTGTGACCCTGGGTTTTACCCTGCCTGCCTCAGTTTCCTCATATGTGAAATGAGCAAGAGAAGGAAATGACAAACCACTCTATTTCTTTGCCAAGAAAACCTCGAAAGGGGACACACAGAGTCAGACGCTACCGATAAAAGGGCTGAACAACAACTACCACTGCTCTGGAAAGCCTCACTATTTATAGGTGGAGGGGAGCTGTGGGTTTGAGGAACATTCAATCTCCACCCATGATATAGAGAATCCTTTTTCCATCTGGACTCTGCCTGTGATGTTCTCCATGACAGTGACAAATAATTCTGACAAGCAGAGACACCTCCCTGATTTATGCTTCACTTGAGATTGCTAATCAGAGGATCATTGAACAAAATTATCTCAATGGTCGCATCTATCAAGAAATTTCGTATAATCTTAACATTTGTATGAGAGATACCTTGTTTAAGGAGAGGCTATGGGGTAGAGTTTTGTTCTGCTGTGGTCAAATGCTTTTTTGTAATCAACATCTTTGTATTTGTCACACCTTTTAGTCAATTGTGAGAGACTGCTCCACCAAAGACAATTGTCTGGAAAAGGCTGATTGTTCCCAGTTCACATTCTCATCAAGGATACTCTCTGGATATACACAGATTATTCTCATAAAGATTTTTATGGAGAGTGGTGCTGATGACTTCACAGTTCTCTTTTTTCAGCTAAAAAACCACTTGTCTGTGTTTTTTTTTTCTCCATTCTTTGGTTATATTCCCCTTTTTGTAGTACCTTGAAATTCTGAAAATCCTTTAATATTTTTAGAACTGTCACCTGAAACTTAGACATCTGAGAGTGTCCTTCCTGATTCCACCTCTTGAGAGCCCCTTCCATTTCCTCATTCAGTGCCTGGATATAGAAGTGGTGGTTTCACTGTTACTGATGATAAAGAAAGGTCACTTCCAGAAACTGGAAAATCTGTTCCGTCTTACATCTTCTTGTTCTCCTTGTTCAAGTTTCATTTGCTTCATGAAAGGCAGTAGAGCAGAGATGAGCAAACCATGGCCTCTGGGCCAAATCCAGCCCACTGCCTGTTTTTGCATGGTTTTCAAGGTAACCAGGGTTTTTATTTGCTTGTTTGTTTGTTTGTTTGTTTGTTTTGTTTACAAAACCCCTGGTTAGCTCACTGGCCATATATTTAAATATAAAAACCATTCTTAGCTCACAGGTTGTCCAAAAATAGGTGGCAGGTTAGATTTGCTCCATGGGCCACAGTTTGCCAGCTACTATGGTGCACAGGGCATGAGACTCAGAGATGCGAAGACCCGAGCTCAAATTCTACCTTTACACACATACTAGCTGTATAACTTAACTCAGTTTCTTCATCTATAAAATGGGGGAGGGAGAGCCTTTAAAGTCCTTCCAAATCTAAATCTGTGATCCTATAATCTATAGCAATAAATCGACAAACATTGCTGAGCACTTACAACATATACGAAGACAAAAACTGAAGCAAGCCCTGTCCTCATTGAGCTTATGTTCAATGGGGGTGACATGTACATACATAAATTTTTGTATTGGAAGGAAAGGCATTAGCAATTAGTTAGTGAGACCAAGAAAAGTCTCACACAGAAGATAGCACTTGCATTGAGTCTAGAAGGAAACCAGGGATTCTAGGAGATAGAAGTGGGGAAGGAGGGCATTCCCGGCATGAGGGCCAACTAGTGCAAAGTCAGAGTGACAAGAGATGTAGCAGTCAGTCACCAAACATGTATTTAGCAGTGCCAGACACTATGCTAAGCACTGAGGATACAATGAAGGGCAGAAGACAATCCCTGCCCTCAAGGAGCTCACAATCTAAAGGAGACAATAGTGCAAACACTATGTACAGATGAGATACAGAGAGAGCCATTTGGGCAAATCTCAGAAGGAAGGCACCAGCATTCAGGAAGATCAGCAAAGCCTTCTTGTGGAAAATGAGATTTTAGCTAGGACTCAAAGGAGAAAAGGAAGCAAAGATGAGAAAGGAAAGAGTCCCAGGCATGAGGAACAGCCAGTGAAAATGCTGAGTTAGGAGATAGAATGCTTTTTTTTGGAAGATAGAGTATCTTATTCCAGGAATAACAAGACAAAGTGTAGAAAGGTTAGAATCTGAATTGAGAGGATGAAGTGTTAAAAATAAAAAAAAAGACTAGAAAGGTAGGAGAGGGATAGGTTATGAAGGGCTTTGAAACCCAAACAAAGGATTTTTAAGATATTTTATTATGAAGGTGATTGGGGGCCACTGGAGTTTATTGAATAAACTATTTTACTGTATCATGGAAGAAAGGAGGACAGACTGAAGAGGGGAAAGACTTGAAAACTATTGCAGTAATTATTGAAATAATCTAGGTGTATGATGAGGGCCGTATCAGAAGAGAGAAGGGGCCATATATGACACATGTTATTAAGGTGAAATTGACAGGACCTGGCAACACATTGGACATAGGTGGGGAGAGAGTGGGGAGTGGAGGATAATACCAAGCCAAGATGACTGGGAGAATAGTGTAGTTCTCTATAGTAACAGGAATTTCAGGAAAGAGAAAATTTAGGGAGAAAGATAATGAGTTCCAGTTGGGATGCTGAGTTTAAAACACTCCTGGGATATCCAATTTAAGACGTCCAATAGGCAGTTGAAAATGTGAGTCTGGGGGTTAGGAGAAAGGTTAGAGCTAGATAAATAGATCTAAGAATCATCAGTACAGAGATGTTTACTAAATCTAAGGGATCTAACGAGATCACTAAGCAAACTAGTATAGAGGGAGAAGAGGCCCCAGGACAGAGCCTGGTGGGACAGCCACAGTTAGTGTGCATGACCAGGATAAAGATTCAGCACAGGAGAATGAGAAGGAACAGTCAGCTAAGTAGGAAGAGAACCAGAAGAAAGCAGTGTCACAAAAAACTAGAATTCTAGAAGAGTATCAAATGTCAAAGGCTGCAGAGAAGACAGGAAGGATGCGGACTGAGAAAGAGCCATTAGATTGGGCAATTAAGAGATTCTTGGTAACTTTGGAGAGAGCACTTTCAATTCAACAATGAGGTCAGAAGAGAGTTAAAAAGGGAATGAGAGAAAGCAAGTGGAGGCATAAATTGTTTGCATTTTTCTAGGAATTTAGCTACTAAAAGGAGAGATATGAGAATGTGGCTAGTTGGGGATGAATGGATCAAGTGAAGGGTTTTTTGTTTTTTTTTTTTTAGGATGGGAGAGACACAGACGAGTCTATAGGCAGTAGGAAAGCAGCCAGGAGACAGGGAGAGGTTGAAGACAAGAGAGCGTGAGAATATGACATGGGCATGGCAGCTAGGTGGCGCCATAGTGCACAGAGCTCTGCGCCTGGAATAAGGACTCATCTTCCTGAGTTCAAATCTGACCTCAGACACTTACTTACTAGCTGACCCTGGGCAAGTCACTTAACCCTGTCTGCCTTGGTTTCCTCACCTGTAAAATGAGCTGAAGAAGGAAATGGAAAACCACTCCATCATCTCTGCCAAGAAAAACCCAAATGGAGTCATGAAGCATCAGACACAATCAAAAACAACTGAACAACAAACTGTGTGAGTAGAGAGAATAGGATGCTTTGACTTAATTAGGGTTCATGCCAAGCTCTCCGAGCTCACTTTACTTTCCACTGCTTTGTACTAATTTATGACACTCTGGTCGTTATAGTTCCTTTGTCCCCCTTCAAAGCATTTTACAAGAGAGCTTGTAGTCCAAGCTGGTATTCCCCTCAGCTGCCATCTCTCTCCATTTAGCAAGGAAAGTCTTTGCTGACTCAAGCGGTTTATGGACTCTTTGAGCCTCCTCATTGTAGTGACTGTTTTACAGCTGATCTCTAAGACATGGAGGCAATCGAAGTCAGTGTCTTTTATTGCCCAGCTTGTTTGAACAAGTCAGGCTGTAGCTGCTGTAGAGGAAATGCAGTCTGTTCATCCTCATCCTTTCTTCTAATCAGGTGTTGATCTTGACTTCTGATGATTCAGAAATGAGTCCCCCATTTCCTGTCTATTAAGATATGGTCAATGTTATTTTCTGTGATGTTGCTCAGTGAACATCATATCCAGAGCCTTCCACCTCTCTTCTGGCAGAAAGTGTTATATATATATATATATATACAGTTGTGAGATTTAGGAAGGGTTAGTCTCTTGGTCTTTTCCCCTTTTGTTGTTTTATCCCAAACCATTTTTCCAACCTATTTTCTCAATGTCCTCTTCTTTGTCCAGATTTTATACTGAAGTTATCAATTGTCAAGACTGATTTGGCTTAAATTGATGGATGCTGCCAACCTGATCTTTGCTCCCTTTATGGTCTCCTCACTCCCATCATCCCACTTGATAGTCCAGCCATACTCACTTACTTGCTGTTCCTCACACAGTGGACAGAGCACTAGATTTGGAGTCGGGAGGATCTCGGTTCAAATCTGACCTGAGACATTTACTAGGTTGTGTGACCCTGAGAAAGTCACTTCACTACTCTGCCTTAGTTTTCTTATCTTATTGGATATTATATCAATTAAATATGAATATATAATAATTTCTATTAAATATTAATAATAATAGCACCTGCTTGCCAGGGTTGTTGTGAAGGTCAAGTGAGATGATATTTGCAAAATGCTTTCCAAACCTTAAAGAGTTCTATAAATGTTGGCTATTACCTCCCATGTCCTTCCCCTCTGTAGTGGTTGTCCCTGAATGCCTATAATCATTCCTCACCAATGCCTCTTGAGAGAAGGGGTCATACATGGCATAAGTTATTAAGATAAAATTGACAGAACTTGGGAATAGTTTGAAAGAGTAAGGAGTTGAGAATGACACCTAAGCTGCAAGCCTGAATGCCTGGAATAATTCTCTCTCTCCTTCAAGATTCAGCTCAAATTCCCCTTTGTCAGGAGGCCTTCCTGGTCCTCCTAGCTACCAGTGCCTTGCTTTCTCAGGCTCTTCTCTGTATGTGTTCTTGTATGGAACTATTTTTACATGGTACCTCCCCAATAAAATGTAAGCTCCCTGGGGGCAGGGACTTTCACTTTCTTTTTTTGCCTTTTTTTAGGGCAATTGGGGTTAAGTGACTTGCCCAAGGTCACACACGTTAAGTGTCTGAGGCCAGATTTGCATCCAATGCAGTTTTTTCTCCATATGATCCTCTTTTTTGTTAACTCTCATCATAAGTATTGCAAAGAGGGGCGGCAAGGTAGCACAGCGAGTAAGAGCACCAGCTCCAGTGTCGGCATGACCTGGAGATCGAATCCTGGGCTCAGACACTTAGCACCCACCCAGAAACACCTGGCCGTGTAACCTTGAGCAAGTTACTTAACCTCAATTGCTTAGGGGCGGCCAGGTGGCTCAGCGAGTAAGAGCAGCGGCTCCAGTGTCGGGATGACTTGGAGATCGAATCCTGGGCTCAGACACTCAGTACCACACCCAGGAATAACTGGTCGCATAACCTTGAGCAAGTTACTTAACCCTAATTGCTTTAAAAAAATAAATAAATAAAAAATAAGTATTGCAAAGAAAGAAGACCAAGCATCCTATGTTACCTGTGGCCATATGTTGAAGCCTCTTATTCTCTCAATAAGAGAATGCATAGAAATTATCCCACCTAGACACTATCCCCTGCACCTGCCCTCTTTTCAATTGTCTCCCCCAGGTCCCTTCAGCTGTCTCCCACCCACCTTGCCATTTGGCCAAGTTAAATAGTCAACTGGGGCTGAGGATGCATCCTTACCTTTTGAATGTTTCTCCTCAGGTGGGAATGATCTTCAGCTGCCTTTGCAAAAGAGATTGAGGTTAGACAGTAGGAAGAACTTCCTAAGATCAGAGGTACAGAAGCATCTTGTCTGAATCCAGCTACCAGAAGAGGGCACCAAAACCTTGACCATAGGAACCCATAGTACACTTCCCAGTTAGTCTGTGGATGAAATCCCTGCTGCTGGTCAGAAGGGCCAGATAACAACTCACGCAGGTCGGATGCCTTTTATCCAAGGCAGAATGATGGGATCCTAAAATATCAGGGCAGAAAGGACAAGAAGATCATAGATGAACAGGACCTCAAAGGCCATCCTCCTCCTTCTGCAGACGTGAAAACTGAAACCCAGAGAAACTAAGTGACTTCTTGTCCAAGGCTACAAAAGCAGGAATTGAGAGAAGCAGATTCAGTGACTCCCGAGGCAGGCCCTTTTTTCCCCGCTACACCATGCTGCCTCCCAATTAGATTCCCCTTTTCCTCAAAACTAATCCTTCAAGGCTCAATCCCTTAGAACTTAGAAAATCAGAAGGAGAAGAATGTGAGAGCTGGAAGATAAGTTAGAAAGTAGAATATTAAAACACAGAATGTTAAGAACTGGAAAGTACCTCAAGACTATTAGAACAGAGAATGTAAGGGGCAGCTAGGTGGCACAGTGAATAGAGCACCAGCCCTGGAGTCAGGAGGAACTGAGTTCAAATATGACCTCAGATACTTAACTAGCCGTGTGACCTTGGGCAAGTCACTTAACCCCAATTTCCCTCCAAGAAAAAATACAAAATAAAAAAAAACACAGAATGTTAGAAAATAAATGAGACCTGAGAACATGGAATTTTAGAGCTGCAGGAAGCCCTAGAACACACTGAAGATTGGAACAGAGAATGTGAGAGATAGAAGGAATAATATGCTGAAAGACACCATTGCTGAGAGAAAACAAGGAATTCTTCTTATTGGTCCTGTGTGACTGGGGTTCTTTTTGGATGAATGATTGACAGAAGCCCAGTATGGCCCATGGCTCACCCCTTGGAATCTATGAGAGCGAGCTGAGTACCAGCTATGAGCATGGAGCATGACCTTGGGACCTTTTTCTTAGGCTCTCTAGGGCTAAGATGCATATCTAACTCCAGGGTAGGTACCTCCATCTGACATAGATTCTTCATACCCAGGTCAGGAACTTGTAGAACTCAGAGCAGAGGGCAGGGTTGGAGGGGGGGAGGGGGAGGAAGAGAGCAGGAGATCTGGGCACAGCAATCAGATTTTGCCCTGGATCAGAACCCTCTGGGAGCACTTGAAAGTTTGCAGATCCCCAGCCTGTAATGTACCTGAGATCTGTAATAATACAATATTTAATACCCCCAAGAAAGCAGCAACAGAACCAGTTCAGACTTTCCCTCCAGAAATATGAAGAACCTGTTCTCAGTATGAAATCCAAAGTCAGAAAGTAGGCTGGAAGAATGGGCAATTAAAAAAAAAAAAGAATCCCACCTTTGAAAAGCTATTAGGGTGGCAGAATGCTCAAGATATAAACCTAGAAAAAATGACTCTAAAACATCTGCAAGCAAAGCCTCAAAAAAAACAAAAACCATAGCTTAGGCACAAATTTAACTAGAATTCCTAAAAGAAATAAAGCAAGAGTTGTTTATTTTAATTGAGTATGAAATTTTTTTTAATAAATGAAATAAGCCTCAGAGGAAAAAGTTGGAAAAGAAATGAAAGCTAAGGAAAAAATATTTGAAAGGGAATTAATGGCTTAGCACAAGGGGTACAAAACTTTGTCCAAACAACAAACCCCCTGAAAATTAGAACAGACAACATAGAAGGCAAAGACTCCATGAGACAACAAGGAACATCAAATCAAAGCCAACAGGCATGAAAAATAGGAGAAAATTTAAGGTATCTCATAGCTAAAATAACTGACCTGGAAAACAGATCAAGAAATGTAAGAATCACTGAATATTATGACCAAAAAAAAGAGCCTAGATGTCATATTTCAAGAAATCTTACATGAAAACTGCCCAGATCTCTTAGAGGGTAAAATGTTAGAAAAAATCCAACCCTCACCTCCTGAAAGAAACCCCCAAAATGAAAACTCTCAGAAACATTATAGCCAAAATCCAGAGTTTACAAGTCAAAAAAAAAAAAATACTGCAAGAAGTCAGAAAGAGAGAATCCAAGTACTGAGGAGCCATAGTCAAGATCATACACAATTTAGTGGCCACCATGCTAAAGGGATGGAAGGCTTGGGATATATTATCACAGAAGGCAAAGGATATATATACTTACAGACTGAGAATAACATACCCAGCAAAACTGAGTATAATATGCTACAGGGGAAATGATGGATCTTTAATGAAATAAGAACTTCCAAACATTCCTGCTGAAAAGATTAGAACTGTGTAAGAAACTTTGAAGTACAAAAATAGGAATTAAGAGAAACACAAAAGGATAAACATGAACAATGATAAAGGACTAAATAAAAGTGAACTGCTTACATTCTGATATAGAGAGAAGACATATGTGTCCACTCTGAACCCTATCATCACCAGGGATCATAAAGGGAGTCTTATTAGATGAGGCTTGGGACTGGTTCTGTCTCAAAGATCTTAAAGGAAGAATGTAAGAAGAGAGGAAATGGAATACATCGTGGGAAAGGGAGGGGAGGAGGTGATGAAGGTAGATGAGGGAAAATTATCTCATGTAATCAGAATACACAAGTACCTATACAAGCAAGAAGTGGAGGAAGCAGTTGACTTGTAAACCTCATTCTCATTTGAACTAGTCATAGTAGGGAAAAATAGACACACATATATACACACACATATTTTGGGGGTACAGAAATACAATTCACTCAATAGGGCAATAGGATGGAAAATGATGACAGGAGAAGGAATTGGAGAGAGGACAGATTAAGGAATTCATCCCAAGCAAAACAAACTCTAAATAAGGATGTATGAAAATGTTTATAGTTTTTTGGAGAGTGACAAAGAATTAAACTCTGAGGTGATACCCATAAATTGAGAAATGGATGAATGATTTATGGTAGTATGAATGTGGTAGAATTCTATTGTGCTGTAAGAAATGAAGGGGATGATTTCAGAGAAACCCGGGAAGATGTGTATGAAAACTGATGCAGATTGATGTGAACAGAACCAGGAGGATGATGTATACAAAAATGTCAATGTGGTAAAGACAAGCAACTTTGAAAGAATTAGTAACTCTGATCAGTATAATGACCAACCATGATTCCAGAGGACTAATAATGAAACATGCTACCCACCTCCTGATAGAGGTAAAAAACTCAAAGTGCAGGATGAGACATATTTTTTGGATGTGGCTAATGCAGGAAATTTGTTTTTCTTGACTATACATGTTTGTAACAGGGTTTTGTTTCATGTTTTAATTCTTTCATTCTCACTTAATGGGAAGGGACGGGAGAGGATGATTTTTACCAATTTAAAAAAAAAGGTTTTTTTAAAAGAACATAGCCTGTTACAGATGACAGAGACCTTAGAAATTATCTAATCCAACCCTCCTATTGTAGAGATAGGAAAACTGAGGCCCAAAAAAGGAAGGTCATAAGATAATAGATTCAGAAGTACAAGGGACCTTGGAAGCTATCTCATCCAACCCTCAATTTATAGATGAAAAAACTGAGGCTCAGAAAAGAAGGTCATAGGATTATAGATTTAAAACTAGAAAGGATTTTAGAGGCCATAAAATTTGTTTCAACAGGATGAGTGAGTTGCCCAGGGTCCCATAGCCAGAAAGCATCTGATAAGAATTTGAACTCAAGTCTTCCTAACTCCAAGTTGAGATAGAGCTCCAAAACACCACCCAAGGTGATGATCTAGACACTAGCTCACATTCTCCTGAAACCCAGCCTGCTCTCCTTCCACCCCAGGGTCCCCACCTCCCTACCCTGTGAACTAATTCCCAACATTTTTTAACAAATCTCCGCCCACCCCCCCAATTCCCTTCACAAACATCAGATTTCATTTCTCTTCCTCCTTAGTCCTCATCTTTTCAAACTGAAAAGCCTCAGATTTGAGGGCCTTTCTTCTTACCTCTCCCACTCTGGCTCTAAGCCTTTCCCCCCCACTCACTCTCTGGGCCTTTACCAGGAGCCATGGACAGAAGTTACAAAGAGGCCGGTGACTTCCTAAAAGTGAAATGGCCTGCATCGGGAGACTGCATTCAAGGAGAGTGACTGTCTTTGTACCCCCAGTGCTTACATAGTTCCTGGTACATAGTAGGCCCTTCATAAATGCTTATTGACTTGTAAGATTGCCACTCCTCTAAGGTCTTTGAGGAGAGACTGGAGGATCACTTGTCAGACACATTATAGAGAGGATTCCTTTCCTGTATGGGCTGAACTAGATGGCCACTGAATTTCTTTCAACTCTCAAATTCTGTGATTCTGTGACAGGTTTCCTAAGCTGCTGCGTCCCAAAAAGTTCTTCCCCTCATGGCCCTACCTCAGTTCCTCCTAACTTAAAGTGAGTCAGTTCATTGTCAGAACCCTTCCCTTGACTGGAAGGGCTGATCCACAGGAAGGAAGACACTGAACGGAGCTAAAGGGGATGGGATAGGATGGGGAGACCTTCTTGGCCTTCTTCCCAGGCAAAGGCTCTACCCCACAGAATCACATAATTGAAGAGTTGGAAGTCCACCTAGACTAACTAAAAATAAATCCCCAGCACAGTACACCTGATGATCGGTGATTCAGCCACTGCTTGAAGATATCCAATGAGGGGAAACCACCAACCTCTCCAGGGCAGCCCAGTCCACTTAGGGATAGTGCTTCCTGTGGGGAAAGGTTTCCTGGAAGTAAATTTGTTTATTTGTAACATCTACCCATCGGTTTTAGTTTTACCTTCTGGAGCCAAGTAGAGTAAGACTAATCCCTCTTCTTCTAAGGTCCTTTCCAACTCTGAATTTATGACCATAGATCGAGGGATGAGAAGGACTTCAATCTTTTCGATCTAATAACCTCCTACATTTTACAGATAAGGAAACTGAGGCCCAGGAAAAATTGTGATTTGTCCCCTATATTATACTACCTCCAAGTACTTAAAGATAGAGAGTGAGAGAAAGAGAAAAAAGGGAGGGAGGGAGGAAAGGAAGGGAGGAAAAAATATTTTATTAAGTTCTTCCTATGTGCCAAGCACTGTGCTAAGCTCTAGGGATACAAATACAAAAACAAATAGCATTCCTACCTTCAATGAGCTTACATTTTAATAGAAAGAGATTGAAAACATAATGGATGGTGGCCAAGGAAAAGCATTTTGGTCAGAAAAGCTACGGGGATGGTAAGCAGGGCCATAAGGGAGCAGGCTGAGACACTTGGAAAGGAAAATGGCAGAACTGACTGGTTCATGGCTCCAGAACTAGTGGGTTTGGGAGTCTGCACAGTTTTAAGGCCCTTTACCATCCTGACTGCCCTCCTCTGAACACGATCCAGCTTATCAATGGCCTCCTGTAACATGATATTAGAACAGAATGAATGCCATGCTCCTCATTCTGAGATGCAGTATCCAGCATCCAGTGGGAAGATTCCAACCTTGCCTGGGAGTCAGGAGTCCTAGGCTTCTGTCCTTGTCTGACCACTAACTTGCTATACAAGAGAAAGCCACTTTTCCTTCTCTGAGCTTAGTTTGTCCATCTGTAAAATGAAAGGATGACATCAGATGGTCTCTAGTCTGGAAAATTCCTTCCAGTGCTGACATTCACTGTTTTATGAGGTGAATACTGATAACAGACAGTGGTATATAGGTGGCTCAGTGGTCAGGGAAGGCCTCCTGGGACAGCTGAGACTAGAACTGGCCATTGGTTCACATATCAAGTCTGATATTAATTCTTTGCCTCTCAATTAATCTTCCTGGGTCTCAGTTTCCTCATACGTAAAATGAGGGGGTTGCCCAAATGGAAAAGAGAGGAGAAAGAAGGTAGTACAGACCTCAAACCTGGGGGTAGGGGAGAAAACTAAAGGGGCCAGAAAGGCTGGGTTCTAGGGACTCCTCCTTTATATCAGCCTACACCCCAGGTCCCAAAGCTACCAGCCAGCAGCAAAGGGGCTTTCTGGGGCCTCTTCCTCAGCTGCTCACCCAGGTGTTTTCCCGCTCCTGAAGCTCTGGAGACTCCACCCAACACCCGGAAAAGGACATCCAACAGTTAGTGAGAAGCAGCAGGGAGGGAGGGGGTGGCCACCTGGAGGGCATCATTTGACTACAGGAGATACTTGGAATTGGGCCCCAGCCTTCCTGGTTGCAAAATCCATTTACATGTGAATCAGGGGTTCCCCAGAGCAAAGCTGGGTTCTCCAGAATGGAATTTGATTTCCCCTACCCTTAGCAGAGAGACAGCCAGACAGTCAGACTCCCACCTAGACTAGAACTGGTAAATTCTGTGTATCACCTAATCTGTCCACCAGTCCTCAGGAGTTCATAATGGAGGGGCCAGGACACTAGGATCTTCTGGGACCTTCATTAGATGGTGAACTACTACATGGCAGGAACCATCTTTTTTTTTTTCCTTTCTTTTTCTCACCCAGTGCTTAGCAGAATGCTATCAGAAGATACATAATAAATGCTTATTGACAAATTGACCTGGAGAAGACAGAGTCCTTAATGAGTCAGCTGCTTCTCACAGTTTAATGGACTTCAGAGGTCAAACTCATACCTGAAAAGGAATTCCCCTCAGTAGCATCTCCAACAAGGCAACATTCAGCTTCCATGTGTAGATGAGTGCAAATGGAATTTGGGAGGAAGGAGCCCAGAGGGGCTGCTACATTTCCAAAAGCATTCCACTCTTGAGTTCCTCTGGATTTCCCCTTTCCTTGATTCCTCCCCACTCTTCCAAATCCTCCCCATCCCTAATCTTACCTCTTCTGAGAAGTCTTTCATAAAACCTCTCCAACACAAAGTTAGCTCTTCCTCCAGTGACTTTACATAATATTTATAGTGTGTGCCTTTCTGTGGCCACTTAGCATATCATGGTATTGTTAGTTTCCTCCCCACCTCAATCCCTGTGTGTTTACATTGTAAATACCTAATATGTATTTATTTGTGAACTCCTTGAAGGCAAGGAATTTTTCACTTTTGCATTTTGTATCCCCAGTGCCTAGCATACAGTAAATTCTTTAAAATGTCCTG
Organism: Petaurus breviceps papuanus; assembly: GCF_028583685.1. Lineage (NCBI taxonomy): Eukaryota > Metazoa > Chordata > Mammalia > Diprotodontia > Petauridae > Petaurus > Petaurus breviceps. The sequence goes on from NW_027187338.1 coordinate 5,025,287, forward strand.
TTGATTGGTTAACTCTTTGTTTCTTTTATTATCTGGTTTCCCCCCCCTCCCAAAAAAAAAGCTTTGAACTCTTTGGGGAGGCAAGGACAGGTCTCCCCAGCAGGTGAGAAACAGGGACCCCACACACAGTAGGCACTAATTACATGGATGCTGAGAGGTGGGTCCACCCCCATTGCCCCTTAGAAAGTCCATACCTAAAACCCAGCCAATAGAAAGGGAAGGAGGGATGATCTCTCCTGCCCCACAAATTGTAGGCATCTTCAAAGTAGGAATTAATATTTCTATCTGTGCTTTTGCACATAGCAGATGTTTGTGGGAATGGACTGAATTTAACTGCATGTGGTTTGGGGAAATATCAAATAGGTAACAGCTGTGAGAGTAATAGAGGTCACTTGTGACCGTGAATGGCCAATGTGTGTATGTATATATGTGCATATATGCATGTATACAAATACTTATACACATGTGTATATAATAATAGACATCGCTGTGGAACTTTTAGACTTAGAAAATATAGCGCAGATGTTATGTGGGTTATCTCATTTGACTAATCTTCATAACAATCCCGTGAGGTAGGTGCTCCAGTTACCAGCCTTCTGACAGATGAGAAAACTGAGACTCCAGGAAGTGAGCTGTCTAACCTCATATACCTAGGAAGTATCAAAAGTAGGTAGACCCAGCTTTTCCCAATATTGGGAATGTGTGTAATAAATGCCTCTATGTACCCACCTTACGTAGTGCCTACATGTGTGCAGCTCCTTAGGACAAACTCACAGCAAGAAAGAATTCAGTTTATCTAATCCAATCCCTTCGTTTTACAAATCGGGAAACTGAGACCCCGATGGGCTCGCCCTAGGTTTTGAACCCAGGTAAGTGAACCCTGGATTCACTCTTTTTTCCTTATAAGACCCTGTCTTTTCACCCGCACCCCCACAGACCTCAAAAATGAATGGAAGTGGAAGGGAGGCCAGGTGTAGACAGAGGCAGCTGCCCCGTAGGCCCGCCCTCCCCTTTCCCCACTTCCTCTTCCTTGGCCCCAAACCCACGTGGAAGCTGTGCTACCCTGGGGCTGGAGGAGCCAGTCCGGGGCCAGAGCCGGGCGGCTTCGACCAGTAGGGTAGAGTCCAGGCGCGGCCCTTCGACCAGACGCAGGGGCTGGCCCAGGGGATAGAGGGGCGGCGGGGCTGGCTTTGGGGGAAAGGCGTGTCCGAGAAGACCGGCCTGGCCGGAGAGCGGGGAGGAGCAGGAAGGGGCGGTGGCAGCGGCCGCTCCGCCTCCCGCCTCCCCACCTCTGCCCGGCCCGGCCCCGCCACCGCCTCCTCCCTCTCCTCCTCCTCCTCCTCCTCCTCCTCCTAAAGGGCCGCCGCCGCCGCTGGCTCCTGCTTTTCGCCTCTTTGAAACCGCCACCACCTGTCGGGACCTGCCCGCTCCCCCCCTCCCCCCCGGTATAAAGCCCCGGGGACGAGCCCTGCCCCCCGGAGTCGGACCCCCATGGAGACACTGCTGGGGACAGCGCACGGCCGGGTAGGAAGATCCCAGCGCGGGCGGGGCGGGGGAAGAGGGGCGGCCGGGAGGATCTGGTCCCCAGCTCGAGCCCGGGGCGTTCCTCTCCCTACTTAGCTGAAGTCGCGAAAGTAGGGGCAGAGGGGGCTGGGGAGGCGGCGGGACGGCTGTCGTCCATCTCCAGACTGGGCCCGAAGAGGAAGCCCGAGGCAGAGGGCCGGGGCGGAGCCGGGGGGACCGTCCCCAGCCCCCTGGGCCGGGATTAGCCTGGACCAGACGGGACATTTCTCTTCTCCACCGCTCTCTCTTCCACCCCAACACCCCCCCCCCCGCTCTCACTTCCCTCGAAAGTTTCCTTCGTACTTTTCTGCCCCTTCAGCAGTTTTGGAAACTTCTCCCTCCCGATTGCCCAAGCTCCGTGACCTTGGCAATGCCTTGGGACCGTTGTCTAGTGCCTGGATCTAAGAAACAGGCTCTGTAGCAACCCCTTGCGCCCCTCCCCCCGCCCCATCACTCCCATGGTGAGACAGGGACTTGGACCCGGTCTTGGTTGGTGGGGGGTGAATTCGCCACCTAGTTTAGTCTGGCTTCTTGACCGCCCCCCACCCCAGTTCCAAATCTGCCAAGGTTATCTGGTCCCTCCCTCACCTTTCTCCTAGTTAGGGGGGTGGGGAGGGAGAGATACAATTGTAAGCAGCTGCCCGGTACCAATGGGAGGGGTGGTCTGTGAGCTCTCCCTTCCCCCTATCAGAAGAAGCTTGTAATGGGGGGGGGGGGGGAGAGGAGGGAGGAGGTGAGAGAATTTCAGAAAGGTCTTAGCCTCCGAGCCCTATTGGGGAGGAGAAACTGTTAGGGAGGCGGGGTTTTGTGAGTCTTCTGGGCCCTGCATTTCTGGCCTCAATTTCCCTAGCAATATGATGGCCAAGAGTACAGGAGGTTTTGGTTTCACAGAATAACTAAGCCTTAACACTAGAAAGAAAAATCATCCAATTCCTTTCTTTAGAGATGAGGAAACAGGCTCAGAGCTAGGAAATGATTGGCCCAAGTTGCACTAAAAGGCAGTGGTAGAATTGAGATTTGAACCCAGGTCTCCCAGCTTCAGGCCAGTGTTCTTTTTGTCATACTGAGTTGTCCACAGAAGTAGTCTAAATGAATGCCACCCACTTGTTCTCTCCTAACCCCCCTGATTAAGTAAGCATCTGCTTGGTTGGTTCACAGAAGCTGGAAGGAACTGGGAGCCTGAGCCTTCAGGAAGAGAAGGATGAATGTGGACCAGAGGTCCCCCGAGGTCCTTACTTCACGAAGTGAGGGCCCTTTCCATCAAGCCAGTCTTGCCATGAGTCTTTCAGCTGTCCAGGAGAATGCCTCTCTGGGGCCCAACAGCCTTCCCAGACATCGAGGAAGCCCCCAACCCAGCCGGCCTGGCTCCCCACACAACAGAACTGTGATGGTGGCCCCGGAACCAGGCCAACCAGAAGGGTTGGATGATACAGAGCTGCAGATGAAAGTGGACTTTTTCCGAAAGCTAGGCTACTCGTCTGGGGAAATCCATGGAGTCCTACACAAGCTGGGACTTCAGGCAGACACCAACACTGTCCTGGGTGAGCTGGTGAAACACGGACCAGCCACAGAGCGAGAAGGCCCACTGGAAAGGCCCACAGAACCCCCACTGGTGCCCCGAGGCGGAGGGACCCCAAAGGCACCCTCCCCTTGCTCTCTACCCCCTGAGGACAAGGAAGCCGGTAACCTGAGGCCAGTGGTCATCGATGGGAGCAATGTGGCCATGAGGTCTGTTCACAAACTCCGGGTATCATTTTGTCTCTTCCTCTGCTTTCATGCTGGTTTACTAGAAGCTTGGAATGTCATGAGCATATTTGTCCTGGCCCTCATTAGAAGTCCTGTAGTCAAATTTGAATTTTATGGTCATCCTGATTACCCATTCAGGGATAACATGGCAGGGCTTTTGCTTGTGGTCTGTTAAACAAACATCCATTAACTGCTCTGTGCAGCTCACCTTTTTGGTAGTGATGAATATACAATTCTGCCATCACCAAGGCACAGGTCTATCATCTAGAATGTTATCATTTCTTATAGGAGGATAAGGCACCCACATTTCAGTGGGGCTCCTCCCTGGGTGAAAATCATTAGGGAGAAATGGGTTTGCATCTCTGCTGGCCTCAGTTTCCTCATCTCTAAAATGGTATTAGGTTCAGAACAATGTGGAACCCATAGGAGCTCTCAGGTTCCAAGTGAAGAAATGCTAACTCCATTATCTCTGAGGAAATATGGGCAAGGAGTTGAGAACCAGGCTTGGAGTTGGGAAGACTTGGGTTGAAATTTCAACTCTTTACCTTTACTAGCTAATGTGGCCACAGGAAAGTCATTTAACCTCTGTGAGACTGAATTTTCCTGCCTTGAAGGATTGTTAGGCCTTTGTATGTAAGGCCTTTGAAAACATTAAAACTCTTGATGATAAAATTATCCCATCCTCCTCAACTGCAAGAAGGGTTGCCCCCAACTCTTTCTGCCTGCAAGGACCTGGACTAAATGCAATCAATTCTTGGCCTTTGGAGTGAGTGGGTGGACCCAGCTTATACCTCAGGTGAACCAGTGACTCACCTGCCCCTCTGACTCAGGGGACTGTCCCTACCAGAGCCCTGAGCTATGGGGAAGGTGCTTCCTGGAGCTGGCTGGGGACAGCGCCTCCTGACATGAGAGCCTTGGACTCAGGCAGGAACTCCCCTGGGTGAGGGAGAAGGCAATGGAGTGACTTGCTGGGAAGGTGTGGTGGGGTGTGAGGGGGTGTCCTTCTTCAAGCAGGGACTTGGGGGAAATAGCAAGGTCTAATTTGTTCCCAGCCTTTATGCTCTGGCCCAGCTAAAGGCCTGGGAGTGAAGTGGTCCTGGAGGTGTTACTGGGAGGTCCTGGAAAACGGGTCAGACTGGAGGCCAAGCCTTTCCTCTTATCTAGCTTGAACAAAAGTCCCAGGTGTCTGGAGAGGGAAAAGGTCAGGGGTCAACATTAGGGGAAAGGAAATGGGTAGTTTGGAAACAGCCCAACTAGACAAAGAGCCTGAGACTAGTACTGGTTCTGCCACTGCCCTGTGACCTTGACCAGTTTCCTTCGTGTGTCAGGGTCTCAGTTTTCTCCTCAGTAAAATGAAAGCCAGTGAACTAGAACTTTTCAACAGACCCGTTGTAAATTTGTGTGGGTTGCTATGTAGTTTAAATTTTTTTTTTGATGAAGGCAGGAGGAAGTTTCTTGAGGGTTCATAGAATGGGACACTCCCGATTTAGGGAGTTAAATAGAGACATGCTTTCCTTACCTTACATATGGGGAAACGGGGTCAGAGAGGGAAAGATCATAGAATCATAGATTCAGGGTTGTAAATTCGGACAAGTTCATACAGCAGCTGTCTGAGACTCTGGGGCTTCTAAGGAGTTCCCGTTCTTTCTGCTCTTACCCAGTGAGATCTATGTTGGCCTGGACTGAAAGAGGAGGGGAATTACTAGGGTGGCCTTGGATTCTGGGGCCTTCTAATCTCTTGCAGCTTCCTCCACTCTTAACAATCCCTAGCACAGCCAAGGTCAGGTCCATTCTGTACTTGGACCTAAGACAAGCTGGGTTTGGGGCTACCTGGAGGTCCGGGGAAGGGTCACAGTTTAGTGATTAGTGGTTAGTCATAACTCCAAGGGGGTCTTGACTTTCACTCTCGATGCACAATCCTGTTCAGCAGTAGCTTGAGAGGGCTTACTGTTACCTCCAGCCTCCTCATGCCCTTCATAGTTGGTGTCCAAGGGAATGGGCATAGGGGGTGTGGAATCTCTGTTTAGATGATTGGGCTATCAGAAGTGGGAAGAATGGTGTAGAATCTTTCTGGTGTGGTGTGAGTTTGGGATCAGTATGGGTCTCTGTAATATGAGGTTGTATTGTGTAGGGTCCGAACACTGATTTGTATGGTATTTGGATGTGTGTAGAATGTGTCACCAGGTCAAGGATTTTTTTTTAATTTGTCTTTGTGTCGTAACATAGTGCCTACTTCAAAGTAGGCATGTAAAATATATGGGGATGTTGGGTTGGATTAAAAAATCAAATCCTAGACTTGGAGTGGGAGGGCCTGGGCTCAGATGTGTGTTGGGCAATTTCTGGCCCTCTCTGAATCTCTGTTTCCTTATCTGTAAAATGAGGTAAACTCCTTTATCAGGTCCTGGGGAGCAGGGATTGTTGTATCCTAACACCTAACACAGATTAGTTGACCGAGGAAGGCTCTTCTAGCTCCAAATTCATGATCCTTCTATTTGCAAAGCGTCTGCAGTGAAATTGATTTGAGGGTGTGATATGTCAGGATGGTATGAAGAGGGCTGAGTATCAGTGTCCTAGAATGTGTATTGTTTATTGAGGTGCCTCAGGGTCCTGTAAGTGTATGGGGGTGGGAGAGTGCAGGTATATGAGACAGATTTGTATACGGTCAGTTTTGGGGTGGGGAAGAGAAGCTATCTCTGTTTCTTGGCATGTGTATAGTAGATTGAACTGGGAAAACAGTGTGTGGGGGAGGTAATCCAGCTGGCCCAGCCTGGAGCCGGCAAGAAAGGCCCAGCCCAGCCCCAAGAGCCATGTGGAGTGGGAGAGGAGAGAGGTCAGGCCTGGCTGGGACCACAGTCCCCTGCTGGCTGGGGTTTTCATTGCTCCCCAGGAGGGGAATTCCAGCCCTGACTTCCTGTATTGGCTGTGTTGCAAACTGTGTCCCTGCCCTGCCTGACTACAACCCCCCTCCACCCCCCCACCCTCCAGCGCCCCCACCATATGCAAATCGGGTGGAAATTAACCTCTCATTTCCTTCTAAGGGAATTTTCTAAACCTGTTGCCAAATCAGATTACCTGGGGAGGGCTTCTTCTCTCTCTTCCCAGGGGACTCTGGGAGAGACTATCTGGCCTTATTCCTCCTCTCTTCCCCCCCCCCCCATCCCTACCCCTTTACCCCCCACTCTTCCTCAGGCTTAGGGGCAAGCTACTTTAATTAAAAAAAAAACTTTTATTAAACATTTAAAGTTTAGAATTAGGCCACTCTTTCCCAGAAGAAAGCCCCATGCTCTCTAGAACACAGATTGTCAGAGCCAGAAGGGGCACGTTAAGTTCAGCTGACATTTTCCAAGCATGTACTGTGTGCCAGGCCTTGAACTAGGCCTTGGAGATTGAGCTAGAGCCTTGACCTGTGACTTCTTGCCCAGGGAACTCCTAAGTGAGGTTAACTCCCTCACCAGTACTAGTCAGCAGTTCTCTGCAACTCACAGCCTGAGAAGAGAGCTGCCCAGGGCGTGGAGAAGTTAGCACCTTCACTGTCCTGGTCATAGAGCCAGCATGTGTCAGGATGGACTTGAACACAGTGAGGTTTCTCTTAGCTTCCAAGACAGCTCTAGCCACTGGACCCTGAGGACACAAGAACAAAAAGAAGTAACTTCCATTTTTCAGTGGTGGGAAGTTGAGCCTTTACCTTGGGGTACCTTCAAGGGTGGTGCATGGCTAACCTTTCCTTTCCACTGAATTGCCCTTCCCACAAAAGTTGTGTTGGGTGTTTATTCTTCAGATTTCACACTGACATTCCTCTGAACGGGAGACTGAGTAGAGGATTCTTTTGGGTTCTGACTGTCTGAGGGGGGAAGAAAGGGACAGGTGGGCAGAGGCCCAGAGACAAAATAGCCTAAAATAGAATGTTTTTGAGATCCTGGAGGAAAAGGGAGTCAATCTCCATTTCATTCAAAGCCTCCATTGGGAGCCTCTATAATGAGCCATGGCAAGAGAGGATGGAGGGAAGGGGGGAATACCATAGTCTTTACTGTCCCCCTGACTTTCCCTTCCTCCTGAGGTTTCCCAAGTTAAACTGGGGGGAGGGAGTTGGGTTGAGGAATCTTCCAAGATCAAGCAGGCCTTGGTTTTGTAGCTAGGGGCACAAGCCAAGACTCAGTGCTCACCTTCTGAGCAGGAGGGTTACCGGGAGGGAGGGAGAGAGAAAGAGAGAGAGAGAAAGTGAGTGAGAGTGTGTGTGTGTTGGCACATGTCTGACCCCATACCCAAACAAGGCCTTTCTGTCATGTTTATACCTGTGGGTAAAGAGCCCAGCATAGGCTGGGTGTTTTACCTCAGAGCAAAGGAGGCTACCAGATGTTTGAGATTCCCTAGGGACAGGTGAATGGGATTGCTACCATAAAGTGTCACATCTCACCCCTAACCCCCAGACATACACAAAGCAGGAAGTAGGGAGATGAAGGGTATGTTACACCTAGGCAAGCCAGCAAGCTTCTACCAGGAAACTTCCTGTGACTAATCTCACTAACCCCAGGAGGGAGGGAGTGTGTGTATGTGTATTTGTGTGCACACGTGCTGGCACACGTATGTGTTCATTCTCTCAACCAAATGAATGCCAACTTTACTGTCAAAAATTCCTGAGTTCAATGTCTTCCTCTTAAACACATATTAGCGATGGGTGATTCTAGACAAATTGAATAACCTCTCTGTGCCCCTAGGTAACTCTATAATAATCTAGTCAAGTCAGCAAGCATTTATATGGGCCTGCTATATGCCAGCCACTGTGTTAAGCCCTGAAGATAGAAACAATAGAGACAAAGGCCAGCAGTCCCTGCCCTCAAAGAGCCCACAGTCTAATAGAGGAGACAATATGCAAACAGCTACATACAGACAAGATATAGATGAGATAAACCAGAGGTAATCAGCTGAGGTAAGGTGCTAGAATTAAGGAGGATCATGAAATGTTTCTTGCAGTGGGATTTTAGCTGAGGCTTAAATGAAACCAGGATTCAGACGTGAAGAGGGCGAAACTAGGACCTAGGAGCATCCGTCCTGAATCAGAACGAGCTTTGAAATCACTGAGGGAAAAAAAGTGCAGACTAGGAGGTGGGGGTAGGGGCTGTCTTCTGTTTTCTCTGTATCCCAATTATAGACCTTCCCAGAGGCTCAGCATCTCCTTTTCCACCTCTCCAGGACTCAGTGCTGTTTCTCTTCAGCTTCCTAGAAATGAGGCCGAGATAGGCAACACAATATAAAGACAAGAGTCCTGGGCCAAAAGGCAGATCTCTGACCCAGTCCCAGCCACAAACCAAGGTCATAAGTGTGACCTTGAACAAATCTCTTGATGTCTCAAGGCCTCAACTTCCTCCTCTCTAAAAGGAGGGAGGTTGGACAAACTAGCTAGCTAATCTCCTCCTAGCTGGTCCCTGGCTGGCCAGCTAGGATTAGAACACCTAAGAGGGGAGAGAGAGATGAGAAGAGAAAACATTCCTTCCCCATGGGAGGAGTGTTTCCAGTAGAGAGGAGATGGAGCTAGCCTGGTGCTCTGACAGCCCCACAATTCACCCAGAGCTCAGAGAAGAGTCCAGTGGGATCAGAGTTCTTAGAAGGGACTTGGAGATCCAAGGCTTCATTTTCAAGGAGAAAAATTCAAGTGTAAAGGAGACCCAGGCTCACCCAGCCAGCAATGAATGGGTCATTCTCTCTTGGCTTCCTTCCTGCTCAGCTTCCTGGTATCCTTTCTGGACACCTTCCCTAGAAGCTTCCTTGTGCCCTAACTGGGGGCTCTCTGCCCCTCCCCCTAGGCTGCTCTCTGGGTTAATTTTGGGCTTGGTTGGGAGGAAAAGTGGGCAGGCGGACAGACACCCCAGAAATGGGAACATCCCCGACAGGATGTGGTTTTCAGCGGCACTGCCTTCTTTACGTAAGATTAGTCTGTCTGATTTTGCCAGATGTATGAGTTCTTAATTCTCATTTGGGGTGGAGGGGGAGTGTTAGGGAGGGAGGAGTAGGCAGTGGGAGAGAGGCCAGTGGGGCCAGGGAGTTGGCAACCTGGACCTCCCACCCCGAGTCACCAGGGCCCTTGATTGCTTGGAAACCCTCTGCCACCTTGAGTTAATGTGCAGCTAGGCCTGGTTACATGGCAACCGCTGAATTGAAAGGGAGAACAGGGGGTGGTTTATCAGACCATTGTCTCTCCTGATTGCCCTCCTAGTCATACTGGACTAAGGGGAAAAGGCTCTCTTTAGCCACAGAGGCACTGTTTTTCCACTGAGAGGGGGGGAGATGGGGATCACTACTCTCCTAGTTAGAGACTGGGAGACTGAGGCTCAGAGAGTATGAGGAGAACCCAGATGTCTGGTTATCTCATTCCAGATCTACATTAGGTACTTCTTTCTACCCCAAAACCTCCAGTCTAGGGGAGTTTATTTAGAGCAGGGCTTCTTAGGCCTGTGACCTGGACCCACTGGATCCAGCCTACAGGCCCTGTTCAGAATAATGTATTTAAATACATAAAATAAAAGGCATTGGGTTATTGATTATAATGAAAAATAGGTCTCAGAATATATATATATATATATATATTTAAATTCATGTCCCCAGGTGAAAAACACCTGATTTAGAAAATGACAGCTACATTAGTCAATCAGCAAGCATTTCTTAAACTCCTCCCATATTCCAGGTCCTATGCCAAATGGGGATATAGATCCAAAGAATGAAAAAATTCTGTCCCACAAGGAGCTGAGAATCTAACAGGGAAACAAACACCATACAAGTCTATGCAGGCCACAGATATAAAGAGTGTACAGAAAAAGTGGATACAGGGGCTAGGGAGAACAGAAAGATTTCCCTCTTCTAGTCCTACTCACTGGGGTCAGTTTATTGGGTGGTGGAAGGATTCCAAAGGTGGAATACCAAAATCCTCTTCTTCCTACTTCCTACCTGTATGACCTTATGACACATGTCATTTAATTTGTCTCTGGTTCTCAGCTTCTTCATTTGTAAAAGGAAGGAGTTAATCTAATTTGTCATGTAGTGAGTGCTGGACTTTGAATCCAGGATAGCCTGGATTCCAATCCTGCCTTAAAAGTACTTAGTACTTGTATGGCCCTGGGCAAGTTATTTTCAGTGGGCTTCAGTCTTCTCATCTAGAAACTGAAGGGGGTAGACTAGGAGACTCAGGAGGGCCCTTTCAGCTCTGGAACTGTGATCCTGTGATTCTAAGATCTGTTGTTCGAGCAAGGTGAGCTTTCCCTCCCCCAATTCTTAATACTGTCCTCTCTGGCCAGAGATCATGCTGGTGAATCTCTTCACTTAGTCAAACTGGTTCTCAGGAAGCCCACACACTCAAATCCTCTTCAGCCTAGGTATGGCAGGGCAGGGTAGGTTCTCTGGAGATTGTCTTTGACCAGCAAAGTCTTCCAGTAGAGCAGTGGAGAAAGATTGTCAGTGGACAGTTGAAGGAAATGAGAAAAGTACTGTTTCCCCACCCCCTCTTAGTCCCAGTGCCTTCCCTCTCTTTGTTTATGTTTGTTTGAATGCCATTCTATTAGATTATAAATTCCTTGAGGACAGGGACTGTCTTTTGCCTCTTTTTGGATCCCTGGCCCTTAGCACAGGCCTGGCACTGAGCAGATACTTAATAAAAGTTTATTGAATTGAATTTTCATACTGAAAGACCACATGATCTCTGTCTTCAGCAGGTCTATTTGAGCCCCCAATGCCAGAGAGCAGAGCTGCTTCTCTCCCCCCTAGCCATCCCTAGACCCACCTTGGTCTGTCTCCCCAGAGCCTTTTTGTAATAGCTGGGCATTAAAGGTTTGAGTGTGGGGTTTATCTAAATTTGAAGTGATCTTGATCTATTTTGAGGCCTTTCAGGAATGGCTTGTTCACTCCCACAGCTGTGACCTTCATTTCCATTTTGAGATAGGAATTGGGAAGGGAGGGGTTAAATCTTTTGTCTACTTAGACCTTTGAATTATGGCTTCCGAGTTGTAAAGGACTTTAAAAACACACAAAAATACACACACTTTGCTTTATAGATGGGGAAACAAACCCTAGAGAGGAAAAAAAAAACCTTTGCCTATGTTCACACAAGTCACAAAACCCAGATCTCTTGACTCCCAGTTATAGAATTCTACAATTTCATTGAATGACTGAGTTGTTTTGATAGTAGGAAAGGATCTTAGTAACCATTTAGTCCGGTCCCTTCTTTTTACAGACGAGGAAATTGAGGTCAGAAAGGGAGGAAGGGACTTGCCTCATATTACAATTCATAGAGGAAACAGGGCAAGAGATCCTGCCTCCTTGGCCAGTGTATCTCTTTGGAAATATGTTGTTTGGAGATAAGTGAGGTCATAGAATAATAATAATAACAACTGTATTTGTGTATGGCTTTAATGTTTGCAAAGTGCTTTGCAAAATGTTATCTCATTTGTTCTTCATAACACCCTGGGGAGGGTTTTTTTATTTTTTATTATCCTCATTTTATGTATCAGAAAATTGAGGTTGACAGAGATTGACTCGTCATGCAGCTAAGTAAGTATCTGAGACCAAATGTACACACAAGTCTTCCTGACTCCAGGTCCCACTACTTGTCTCATGTAGATGATGTAGCTACAGTTCTAGGGAGAGTCATAGCGTCATCAATTTTCAGAGCTGAAATGTGGTACCTTCAAGACTATGCATTTTACACAAGAGGAAATTGAGGCCCAAAGAGAAGTGCTTTGCCCTAAGTCAATCAGATATTAAGTAGCAGAGCTGGCTTTCAAACTCCAGAGTCTGACTCCTCTTTCCACTCTGCCCACATGGCCCCAGGTGGGCACAGGAACCAAAAATCTCCATGTTCTCTCCCCCAGCTTCAGCTGATGTTGCAAAATGTGTCTGACCCCATGGGAAGTGGGAGCTGCCAGAATCCTGAGTGTTTCCTTACTTCGGAGGGGGATAGGACAGAAGGGGTATTCCCTGCTGGTAGTGCTATGGGAAACTGGGGTGGAATGTGAGAACTAGAAGGCCTAAGGGAGTTACCTGTTAGTACCCAATTTTTCTCATTCCTCCGATGAAGAAATTGAGGTCCCAGGAGGACATGCAGTAACTGTACCAAGCCAGTCCTCTCTCCCTTCCTCTCTGGCCTGATAAAAACTGGACCCTCCACCCTATGTGTCACTTGTTTTCTCCTCCCTCTTCTGTGTTGATTTACCTTCTGACTTCCACCCACCTTCTAGCCATGGAAATAAGGAGGTCTTCTCCTGCCGAGGCATCTTGCTAGCTGTAAACTGGTTCCTGGAACGCGGACACTCAGATATCACAGTTTTTGTACCATTGTGGAGGAAGGAGCAGCCACGTCCTGATGTGCCCATCACAGGTAAAGGGAGACATGAAGAGTGCAAGCCTCCCAGAATGGGGAGGGAGGTGGGGGTCCTTAGCTCAGGGAACCATGGCCAAGCCAGAATCTTTGGAGACAATGTCCAGCTCCCCACTTCTCCATCCCCTGCTCAAGCAGGGATTCAGAAAAGTTGAGGTCAGTTTCACATTCCCCCTCTCTGGATGGCCATAGGTCTCTCCCCCCCCTCCCCCTCTCTCCCTCCCTTCCTGGGGCTGATGAAAGTCATCCCGTCTACCTACCTGTTTCTTGGCAAGAAACCCTGCCTTCCAGCCCAAGTTTCTCTTACCAAGTGTCTAGGTTGAGAACTCCACATTTCTTCGGGAAAGGAGCCCCTTGGGACCTTTCAGATCCTCAAGGTCCCTAAGGTGGAGCTGTGGGTTGCTGCATGGGAGCCATGGGGAAAAGGGAAGTATAGATATGCTGCTGCCGCCACCAGCACTGTCCAGTACTGACCAAGTCGAGATCAAGGTTGCAATTGTTGTGCTTCTTAGTGGTGATCAAGCTGATCCCATTTCCAAGACATTTGAAGGTTTACAAAATGTTTCCCTCACACCAGGTCCATGAGGTCAGCATTAAAGGCATCCCATTTTACAGATAAGGAACCAGCTTCCCCTAGGGTCTCACAGGGAAGACTCCCAACTTAGACCGGTTGGCAGGTTGAGGACCTCAAGCCATGGGGACTCCCTTGGCTGGGACAGACTCAGGGCCATCATATAGAGCACCACATTCAAAGAGATGTGTTTCTCCAAACTGAGAACCCCAAGAGGGTGGCTAGTTCCTTTTTTTTTCCCCTCAAAAAAAAAAAAGTGTCTTGTGAATCAATTTGAACTACAACCAGCATTGGTGTTTTCTAAAGCTACTGGTTCAGAATGAAACTAGCAGGTCCAGATCCACTTTGCATTAGCCAGCGTTTGAGTCATCTCAGGTCCCCAGAAAAGAGAATCCTAGATTTAGAATTGGAAGGAACTCCAAGCTCTCCTGGTCTAATCCCCCCCCACCCCACCCCCGCCTCTATCATCATACAGATTGGAAAGCCAAGACCCGGAAAGATCATCCTGTCCTAGTGGCGGAGCTTGAAGGCCATCTGTTCCAACCCCACTGGTTTTAGACCAGGAAACTGAGGCCAGGAGATGTGAAGGGATCTGCCTGAGGTCACACAGCTAGTGAGCAGCAGAAGACAGGACAAGATCCCACTTATTCTGGAACTAAATCCAGCATTCTTTTCTCTTCCACCTTTACTGCCTCAAACCCTTACTGCTGTGGAAAGGACTACAGGATGGAGCAAATAAGCTACTAGACTTGGAGTCAGGAGTGAATGAATGAACATTAAATGCTTGCAGTGTACCAAGTTTTGTACCAAGCACTGGAAATACAAATAGGAAAGTCAGGCTGTATTTGCTCTAAGGAGTTAGCATTCTAATAAACCAGGAAGACAAGTCCCCCTTTGATACTAGTTAGAAAGTGAACAAGGTACTTTATCAATCTGAGCCTCAGTTCCCTAATCTGTAAAATGGGGGTGATAATACCTACTTCACAAGGTTGCTTATTGTGAGGCTTGAATGAGATAACATGCGTAAAGGGGCAATAGTCAGTACTAGAGATGGGGAAGAGCAAACACTGGTCTTACGCTCAGGGGGCCCTAGCTCTGAAAGGTGAGACTCCTGAACCCCTGAGTGGGGAGAGGTCCAGTGCTTGTCTGCCATTGGCTTTCTGCATCCTCTGCAGATCAGCACATTCTTCGTGAGCTGGAGAAGAAGAAGATCTTGGTATTCACACCATCACGGCGAGTGGGGGGTAAACGGGTCGTGTGCTATGATGACCGATTCATCGTGAAGCTGGCATTCGATTCTGACGGCATCATAGTCTCCAATGACACCTACAGGGACCTGCAGTGTGAGCGGCTGGAATGGAAGAGGTTCATTGAGGAGAGACTGCTCATGTACTCTTTTGTCAATGATAAGTACGTCCCTCGTCCTTCTCCCCTACCTGATGTCTCCCAGGTCCACGCTTGAGGGAGTGAGGGTCTCTGGGGATTCAGTTTAATTCAAATATTGATTAATCACACACCCTGCACTAGGTTCTGTGCTAGGAATGGGGGATGTGAAAACGAAAAGGAAACAGATCTTGACCTGAAAGAATTTCTCCTGCTACCTGGGAATGTAATGTAGACACACAAAGTAACAAAGTATACAAATGACTACAAAGTAATCTCAAGAACAGGAGAAAGGATTAAAGAAAAGGCCTCCTATAGGAAATGGGATCTGAACTCTGCTTTGGTGGAAGTCAGATAGTATCCTGATTGGGGGGAGGGGCATTCCAGACGGGGACCATTTGAACAAAGGCACATAGGTGCAACAAAAGGGCCCCTCCTTACTCTTCACTGGTGGGGACCGAGGCAGGCAAGCTTGTAGGTCTGTACTGGAGTAGCTATCAGTTAATCAGACCATCTGGGGTTAGTTATTAAGTGAAAACCAGGCAGGTCCAGAGAGCCTTGGTCCAGTGCCAGCCTTGGTGGATGACTTTAGACTCATCCCTTCTGCTGCCTGGGCCTGTTTCTTCCTCTAAAGTAAGATGAGTTGTTTTCTGGGGTCCCTTCTAGCTCTAGAGTCCTGTGGTCCAGCACAGATGATGTTCCAGGTGTCTGCTATGTTAGGGTCTCCTAACATCCCACCCTAGTCACCTTTGAAATACTTGGGGATAAGGATGAGCAGGCTATGAGTCTTCAGGCTCAATGTCTAAGTTCAAGCCATGTCCTCTTGCCTAAATTGGGGGTGTCATCTTGGGGAGGATCTGAATCTTCAGAGAGTGCTGGCCACAGGGCTTGGGTCTTTTCAGAGCTCTTATCCTTGGGGCCTTATAGACCTGAAGCAGAAGCTAGGGGCCTAACCTGCAACCCCAGGAACCCAGGGACTGATCAGAACCTTCACGTCTGACCAGTAACTCAGGCTTTCTCTTGCTTTTGACAGGTTCATGCCACCTGATGACCCCCTTGGCCGACATGGGCCCAGCCTGGATAACTTCCTCCGGAAGAAACCTCTCGTGCTTGAGCACAAGAAACAGCCTTGCCCCTATGGTAAGAATGGCCCTGAACACCTCATTCCATTGCCCTGCTTAACCACCGCACCTCCTAGGAACCTCCATGGACACAGCTGACTCCCAAATGTCCGTTACTGGAAAAGCCCTAGATAGGAGGTCAGGGGGCCTAGGTCTTAGCTGTGGATCCTAGCTCTGCCTCTCCTGAGCTGTGGAACTTTGGGTTAGTCCAAGCCACACTCTAGCCTTCAGCTTCCTCCTCTAGAAAATGCTGGGCTAGATGACCTTACTTGTGCTCTGTAATCACTGTAAACACCCTCTGTTCCATTTTCTCCTCTTTCATTGGGGATATGGTGTTTGTATGGAAGTGCTGGAGCAGTGAAAGCTGTCGTTATTTTTCTCCCTATTCCCCTGAGCCTCCCCTCTGAGCCTCCCTTCACCCACAGTCTGGCTCACTCCCACAAGTCTCCCCACAGGGAAGAAGTGTACATACGGGATCAAATGTCGGTTCTACCACCCAGAGAGACCGAGCCAGCCCCAGCGCTCTGTGGCAGATGAACTTCGAGCCAATGCCCGGCTCTCCCCACCCCGGGCACCTGCCAAAGACAAGAAATGCCGCCAGCCCTCACCCACATCCACTCCAGCCCCTGGGTCCCTCCCTATGAAGGATGAGCGGGAACATTGGTTGCCAGAGAAGAAGTTCCCAGGGGCCCAGCAGACTTCTGGAAGCAGTGCGGATGGGCAGACTAAGGCCTATGCCCAAGGCAGAAGCCTGCCAAGCATGAGTAGTGCCTTTGGCCCAGCAGACTGGCCCCCTCCTCCCCTAGACTCCCTCTCTTATCTCTCCCAAGATTGCCTGGACTCAGGCATTGGCTCCCTGGAAAGTCAAATGTCTGACCTCTGGGGTAGCCGGGGGAGCAGCAGCAGCCACGGGGAGTCTGGGGAGCCTCCCAGGACTGGGGGCAGTGGCAGTAACCAACAGAGTTGTACCTTCCTAGGCCGAGGTCACCTCCTGGCCTATGGCCCTGAGCACCCCCCTGGCCCTTCATCCCTCTCCTTTTCGGGCTATGGGCGCCCTGTGGGCACCGGGCAATTCAGCATCCCAGCAGAGTACCCTCCACCTCTGGGGTATGCACCACGAGAGTATTGGTCAGAGCCATACCAAATGCCCCCACCCACTGCAGCTAGGGTACCCCCGGCCCTTCGGGATCCCCACCTCCTTAGTGCCCCAGCAGCCTATGGTGCTGAAGCAGCAACATGGGGAACTGGGACAGATAGCTTCACCAAGGAGCGGGCCAGTTTACGTGTGAAGCTCTGTGGCATCTTCCCCCCACATCTGGTGGAGGCTGTGATGAGACGTTTCCCACAGCTCCTGGACCCCCAGCAGCTGGCAGCTGAAATCCTTAGCTACAAGTCTCAGAACCCAAGTGGGTGAGCCATAGAGAGCTCCCAGTGCTACTCACAGCCCCTCAGGGTGGGGGTGGGGGTGTAGGCATGAGGTGGGGGCTGCCTCAGTCTCCCACCAAACCTAGCCTAACTATGACAGTGCCCGCAGTCTGTCCCTGGAATTACTGGGACAGTACATGGACCAAGCTAGTTTTTAATAGCTCCCCTTGTCTTGGCACAGGAACCCCGTGGGTTCCTGAGCATCTGCCTGAGGGAGAATCTTACAAGAAAGGGATCCCAGAAACCAAAGAAATACTGTAACAATTGATTCTGGTCATAGACTAACGAAGACTCTCTCTTTATATGACTCAAGCCTCTATCTTTCTCATGTCTCTGCTCTCTATGTCTTTTCTCCCCTTTGTGTTCTGTCCTTTTCTCTGACTTTCTGTTCTGTCTTATACTCCTAACCCTTCTGTTTCTGTCTCTCTTTTGCCTACCTGCTCTGGGTCTCCAACTCTCATCTGACTCTCTGCTCTGGCTCTCAGTCTCCGTTCAAGACCAGAAGCGATTGCCCTGTTGGTACACATTGTATCAGAGTTTAATGATGAGACAATAATGTCTGTCCTGTGGCTGATGCCCCAAACCCTCTTTCTTCTCGAGGACGGGAAGGAGGGGAGGAGAAGCCAGGGAGGGGAGGAGTCTGTTCCCCTCCTCTGCATCTCCAGCTCCCTCCAGGCTCTGTCCTTAGGATAACAGCCTCTCACTGGCTGGTTCGGCACTATGTGCCCTCCGAGGCGCCCCGGCCAGGGCCCCCCAACCATGTACGCCAATGATGCCCCAGGGCCGGCGAGGTTTCATGTTAGTAGTTAAGATTTTTAAGAATCTCTCCTTGTACCTGCTGTGGCTACCTTGTCTGCTTTATAGTTTTCTTCTCTTGGGTGTGTTTTTTTTTTTTTCCTCCCAGAGCCCTGGGAAGCTGGAGCTGGGACAGCAGAGACTTGTACCCCCAGTAGGACTATGCCCAGAGGGTACTGGTGCTAGGCCCAACCTTTGTTGAGGGGCAGCCCTGCCTGTCCAGGAGATATGGGGGAGATGTGGGTTTATGGAAAGGTATATTTTAGATAGGAAGTGGTTGCTTCCTGCTGTATTACCAATAAAATTTTGACATTAGATTTTTTGTGTGTGGTGTTTGGATTTTGTTTTATGGTTTTGGTTGGAGTGGAATTAGTAAATTAGGTAGGTCTCCAGAAGTCAGAGCTAACAGCAAATAGGGGAACTTACAGGAAGGCTTTGGGCTTGATAGAACAAAGAACTTCCCAGAATTCAAACCTGCTCAGCAGTAGAATAGGGTGCTTTGGGAGTTAATGAGCTGCCCAGAAATTAGATGCCATCCCCAGGATTGTAGATAACCTCCAAGGGCCCTTCTGACTTGCATCCCACTACGAGGCCTGGAGTGAATTCTAACCTCTAAAAGGAATCCCAAGACATACCACTTCAGCAAGACAGGTTCCCCTACTTGGGGAGGGGAGCCTCAGAGTTCCAGCAGCATTTGGAGGTGCCTGCTGTCCTAGAAAGTCCAGGACTAGGGTCCACTGCCACACACACACACACACACACCCCCCACACCCCTTGTTGGGGTTTCCCCCATATACAACTGATGACGGCATTGGCCCCCTTCAGAGGAAGGAGTGAGGGAAAAAGGGCCTGCCTGTTCCTCTTTCCATTCTTGCTGGCAGGAACTGACTACGCTAATGACCTCTGTGAGAAAACACCAAGGCTTCTTTGGAAAGAGGTGAGAGGAACCTAAAAGGCCAGAGAACTGGTTCCCTTCTGGGTCCTCAGGATTCTTAGAGATCATTTCGACTTTCAAACCTCTAACTTTACAGTGACATGCCATATGCCCTACATCAGAGGTGTGAAACAAAGCAAGAATACTGCTCGAACCAGATGAAAATAACGGGAAATGTTGAACAAAATAAACATTCAGTGAAATATGGATGTTAACAAATGGTTTCCTAAGTCAACATGCAGCCATCAGGGATCCCTGCAATTGACACCACAGTCCTAGGTCATTCAGCTGCCAAAATGATGCACTCCTGCCTGACCATATTTCTTTTTCCTACTGAAAAATCATTAATGGCTGGCTACAGGATGAAATGTCACTTATCATGTAGCCTGGTGTTGCCCTTTGGGATTTGATTCCAACCTTGTTTCTCTCTTCATTTCGTTCACAAACTCTCCTTGTCATCCATACTGGTCCACAAACTGATCCCCAATCTCCAAGCTCTTTCAACTCCCATCTGTTGATGCAGGACTTCTCCCGTGCCAACAACACACTCTGCTCTGAAATAGCGGCAAAGACACGTGACTTGAGAGTCAGAGGTCCTGCATTTGAATTCTAGGCTAGTGACCCTGGCTGGCTTTGGGCAAGTCCCTTCCCTCCCTGGGCCCTGTTTTTCTTATCTGGAAAAATAAGGAGGTTGAGCTAGAAGATCTAGTAACATGCTTCTCTCTCCATTCATTTATGTCAGAGGTCCAAATCGGCCATTTTTATCCTGCCAACTAGATTTCTGTGCCTTTGAGATGGCTCAGAGCCTTCGCTATAACCTTCCCTGGTTCCCCCATCCCCAGTATAGTGCCTGAAACATAGGAGGTGTTTAATAAATGCTTGTTGATTAATTGATAGCAGGAAAGAACAGTAGGAAGTAGTGCTTAAACTGGAGGGATTTTTCTTTTAATTCCTTATTTTTATTAAGAATTTAACAAATGCTTAATAAAATGAGCACTTATAGATGAAAGTAGAACAGAAAATTAGAAGTATACCTAAAATTATGGGTCTCTACTAAAGTTTAGCTTGCTTTTCTTTTTAAAATATATAGTATAAATTCAACATGTAACCTGATGAGCTGTGACTTTTTTCCTGGTATTCCTCCTCTTATCATCTGTATATTTTTTTTAAAAATTGCTTTAATTACCCTCTTCTTTCTTTTCTTTTTTGTCACCCTATTCCTAGACCCCCTCTCTCCCACCCAGTCACAAAAGTTCAGAAAAGAATAACAAAGCCCTTGTAACATACAGATAGGCATCAAGCAAATAAATTTCCAACCTGACCAGGTCCAAAAATGTATGTCTTTATCATGCAACTCCGTCAGGAAGAGTCCCCTGAAATCCTCCTTAGTCATTATATGGATCAGATTTTTTCAAGTCTTTCAAAGTGGTTTTTCTTTACAATTTGTTATAGTATCAATTTTTCTCCTGGTTCTACTCACTTAACTTTGCATCAGTTCATACAAGTCTTTCCAGGTTTATCTGAAACAATCCCTTTTATAATTTCTCACAGCACATTCCATTAATACATATATGATAGTTCAGTCATCCCCCAGTTGAAGGGCACCCCTTACATTTTTAGTTTTTTGCTATAACAAAAGGAGTCCCTATAAATATTTTTGTATATAGAAGTCATTTTCCCCTTTCTTGGATGTCTTGGGGAAGTATAAGGAGCAGGAGAGGTATAGCTTGGTCAAAGGATATGCACAGTTTAATAACTTTTTGGACATGATTCTAAACTAGTTGCTAGGGAGTGTAAGAAAAAAAACCAGGAGGGAATGCATCCCAGGTAATGGGGATCAGTCTTCACAAAGGCAAAGAGATGGGAGATGGAATGTGGAGTAAGAAAAAGCAAAAAGGCCAGTTTGGCCTGACCACAGAGGTTAAGAAGGGAGCGATGCATACAATTAGCCTGGTTGGAGCCAGGTAGGGAAGGGTTTTCAGTGCCAAAAAGAAGCCTTTATATTTAGTCCTAGAGACAATAAGGAAGAGATTAGGAATTCTTAGAGGACAGAGATGCTGTTTTCCATCTTTGGAAATCCGTTGTCAAGCACAGGACCTTGTAGGTGGTAGCCACTTAATGTTTAAATAATTAGAGGAGTCAATAGAGGGGCCAGGACTCCCTGCCCTAGGTTCTTTCTTCTGCCCCATTCTCACACTAGTTTGGGTCCCACGGGGCTCTGACTTTCCCTGTTTTGATCTAAGCTAGGCTGGGAGACTCTGAGTTAGTGGTCTGAAGGGTGGGGAGAGTAGCCGAGTCAATGTGGGCTGTCCTGCCACCACCCCCAGAAGATGCTGAGTTTGGGAAGTCTTGGGAGGGAGGGGTTCCCATCTGGGAAACTCAGGGCCTCCACCCCGACTAGGTGCCACCTCTTGGTGGGAAAGAAGCCCAGGGAAAGGCAAAAGATTGATGAGCAATTGGCGACCCGGGTACCTTAGAATAGGGAAGGGGCACTGGCACCCTTGGCTTGGCTCAGCCCGTGGGACTAAGACTCTGCCCTTCCTGGGGAAGAAAAAATGGGGAAGTTCCCTCCTGGGGCTGCCTTTCAAGCCTGTGCCGGGGGTCCCTTAGCTCCTCCACAGAGGTTAGACCTCCAGGCCCAGTCCAGGCTAGGCGGGGCGGGGCCGCACCCACTTCCAGGAAAAGCAGTGACTCAGGCCCAGGACTAGCCCAAGCCTCTAATATTAGCCAGGTGCTTTCTGACATACCTCACGTTTGGTCCCACAGCTCAGAGCCCCGCCCTAGGCTCCATGGCCCACCCCCAGACCATCTGGACACGCCCCCAGTCCATGCCTGGAACTGCGCAGGGCCTTGGGTGAGGAGGTGGGGGAGAGCCCTACTCTGGCGTCCCCACCCCGCCCCCACAGGACTTGAATGGTCTGATGAGACTGACTGGTTCTCCTTCCCGACCCTGGGAGGAGGCTCCTTTCATCATCATATGGCAGGAGATGCCAGGTTTAAACCAGGCACCTCCCACCTCATTTGCATCTTTTTTGCATGTGTATTACAATAGGTATTAGTTGTTCTCCTGATCTTGCAGATTCCTCAGACACAGCCTTTGCTCTGTACCCCTGGCCCCAAAAGGACTTAAATGCACCAGCTTGGACTGTATTTATCTGTAACTGCTTCTTCCTTTCTTTTTGCTTTTTGCTTTTTTTTTTTTTTTTGTAGGGGGAAGGCAGGGCAATTGGGGTTAAATGACTTGCCCAAGGTCAGACAGCTAGTAAGTGTTGAGTTTTTGAGGCCGGATTTGAACTCAGGTCCTCCTGACTTCAGGGCCGGTGTTCCATTCACTGAGCCACCTAGCCACCCCTGTAGCTGTTTCTTGACTTAAGTTACAGGGTTTTAGGATTTAGAGCTAGAAAGGACTTGGCATCTCTTCTGCTCCAAATCCCTCAGTTTAGAGGAAAAAGAATCCAGTCTCTCTCTGTTTCTCTCAGTCTCTTCCCATCCCCACTTGTGTGCCTGTCTCTTTCAGTTTCTTTCTCTCAATCCCTATCATTGTTTCTTATCTTCTTTCAGATTCCAGTCAAATCAGAGTAGAACCTGGGGGCCCAGAGGAATCTAAGTCCAGGTACTTCCCTCAAGGCTCTGGGGCCTGCTGTGGGGCTCACTGTTCTCCCAGACCCACAGAGCCTGTGCTCATCTCTCCCCTGGGCTGCTGTGTTCTGGGGAAGTACGGGATATGCCTTGCCATTTGGACTCAAGAATTGAGCTTTGCAAGGTTCTGGGCCAAGGCCAAGGAGGCGACTGGTGGGTTAGAGAATGGACAAGGCAATCAGGACTTGCCAGGCAGGCTGAGTCACTGTGATATTTGCAGTCACTACTTTTCCCAGTTTAGGATTCCTGGGTTTAGGGAACCCTTTTCCCCTCCCCCCTTTTCCTCCACCCTCCACATTTCCCAATCTGGCTTCCAGGCAGGGCCCTTCAGAGGCAGCAACTGAGGGCTGAGAGTCAGACATTTCATTTTGAGGAATTAGTGTGATACAAGGGAAATTGTTCTCTGGCACTCAAGTCAGAAGAGACTTGGACACAAATCCTGGGCCTCTGATTTACAACATGTGGGACTTTGGGCTTGTCTAGTCATCTAACTGCTTGAACATCAGCTTCCTTAGGCTATAAACTGAAGTTGGACTTGACCTCCCTCTTTTCTTTTCCAGCTCTAAATCTATGGCCTGCTGACATTGTGGTGCTTAAGAAATGCTTTCAGAGTTATGACATGGCCTGTTTGGGCTGGGGTTTTTTGGGGTTTTTTTTTTTTGAAGTTCATGGAGAGAAAGGACCAGGAAAAGTTACTTGGGCAGTGTTTGAATTGGAAATCAGGACTCTAGTTTTTTCTGCCTCTGCTGAGAAGTGGGCCATATTTAGGAGCCTCAGTTTCCACATCAGTAAAATAGAGACGTCCCTGAAAGGGCAAGTTAGGTCATGAGTAACAAGTCAGTTCATGGGAAAGAAGGCGAAGCTGAGACCATTCAGCTGGCTCCTAAGGACTTCTCTGTCCAATTTGTCAATTCCTTACCTTCTTGATAGTACTTTAGAATATAAAGGGGTGGAAGGTCTTGTCCCTCAACTTTACAGATTAGGAAACAGAGACAAGACTTTTTCTCAAGGAAATAGGCAGTCTGGATTCAAAACCTGGTCTCAAGATTCCTAGGCCAGGAAAATTTCCCATTAGCAAAGGGGCCTCTCCAAAGCCTTCCTGGTTCCTGAAGATGAGAATCAACCAATAGGAAACAAGCAAGTATGCAAATCTTGAAGGAAAGGAAGGGGTGGGGAGTAGGAAGGGAGGGAAGAGGACAGCTGCTCGACTCCCTCCTGGTTGGAAATTATCCCAGGAGGCCTCTGTGGCCGCCTTGGCCTGAGGTCTTCTCAGGGCCCTACTTCCTGGAGTCTTCAGCTGTGGCTGCAGGCCTAGGCTAGCTCTTGTTGGGCAGCTGGTCCTTAGGAAATCTATGGCTTGCAGCATGGGGAGGCCACTCTAAGGGAATTGGGCAATATATCTCCCCTTACCACCACTACGGGCACGTAGGTGAAGCAGTGGATAGAGTGCTGGGCATGGAGTCAAAAAGACTCATTTTCCCAAGTTCAAATCCTCCTCAGACACTTACTGTGAGACCCTGGGCAAGTCACTTAATTCTGTTTGCCTCTATTTCCTCATCTGTAAAATGAGCTGGAGAAGGAAATGGCAAACCCCTCCAGTATCTTTGCCAAGAAAACCCCAAGAGTAGACACCACTGAACGACAACAAAACACAACCACCACCCCCCTTTCCCCCCTTCCTCTAGGTCCTGCCCATTCTTTCATACTATCTTCCACTTTTTCTCAAACTAGAGGGGGATATGGGGGAGGGATAGGCAGGGGCCACCCTTGTAGCTCTTCTAGGCTTAAACCAAGAGTCCTGGAATGTGGCAAGTCTGGAGACCTTGAAACTATCATATGAGGATGGGTTGAAAGAACTGGGCATGTTTTGCCTGGAGAAGTAAAATTTAGGGTGGGAGTGGGGCTGGACCACAGTCTTGAAGTATTTGGAGAACTTTTACAGGGAAGAGGGATTAGATTTGTCTGCTTGACTCTCAAAGGGGTAACTAGAAGCAATTGGTGGACATTACAAAGAAGATGGATTTCAACCTCAATATATAGAAAAACGTGGTTTTAGCCAAAGATATAAGGTGCTTCCTTCATAGGTGGTAAGTTCTACATCACTGGTCTAAGTGTCTAAGTAGTGGCTGGATGACTAGATGTCATAATATCAATGAGCTGGGTCCATTGCTAATTCCATATGGTGTCCTAGAAAGACATCTGGACTCCTGGGAAGACTTGTATGACCTGATACAGAGGTAAGTGAGCAGAACCAGGAGTATAAATATAAAATATTTATATTAGGATTATAAAAATATTGCATATTTTTATGCAATAAAAACTGCATTGTAAAAGCAAGCAACTTTGAAAGTCATAAGAACTCTAATCAATGCAGTGACCAATGATGAAGCATGCTATCCACTTCCTAACAAAAATGGAATGGACTCAGGGTACAGATGGCCAATATAGTACATATTTTTTAATAGTTTTATCTTTTTTTTCAGTCAGGGAGTGGGAGATAAAATATTTTAAATTTTTAAAAAATTAAACTTTAAAAATCAAATAAAGATGGACAATAGGGGAAAAGCTCTGGACTTAGGATCATAGACCTTAGAAGAGCATTCATAGGTCATCTAATCTATCCATTCCTTTGAAAAGATGAAACTGAGATGCCTAGGGGAAATTAAATGACTTGCTCAAAGTCAATCCAAATAGTAGCAGATTTGGGATTTGAATACAGACCTTCTGACCCCAGAACCCTCTGACTTGAGATCTGGGTTCAAGTCCTAGTCTCGGCCCTAGTTGCTCAAACATGGGCAAATCCCTTTTTCCACTGAATTTGTTTCCCCCGATTCTAAAATGGGTCTAAGATTTACATGCCCTATTTCACAGGTCTGTTACAAAGCACTTTCTAAACCTTAATAAAGTATTCTAGGCATGAATTACTCTGCTTATGATCCCCGGTCTGGAAAAGGGCCGATCACTTCAAAGCCTTGAAGTTTCAGTTCCCTTTTCCAGGTACCCCCATGAAGAATAGGGGCAGGACCATTCATTTATGGGAGCACTGCCTGCCATCTACTGGTACCTGCTGGTAATCCCATCTTAGGCTGCTTTCCTGTACCACATAAAACCACTGGACCGGGAGGAGGGAAAGATGATGAAGGGATCTTTCTTGCTGCACAAGGGCTATCCCTGTTCTTCAACAGATGGTCTCGTATGACCATTGATAATATAACAATGTAATTCTTGTTTACATTTTCTTATGATAACCAGTACTATGCTCCTTCTGGGGAATTCGTTGTTCTTCCTGCAATGGCAATCACAGAAGCTGGCAGTCTTTGGTCCACAGTGTAACAGAAAGATCACTCGAGTCAAGAAATTCAAGAAACATGGGTTTGAGCTCCATCTCTGCCTCTGACTTCCTGTGTGATCTTCCTTAAATGTCTCACCATCTTTGACCCTCAGGATGCGGTGGGGTTTTGTACTGTTAAGGACTCTAAGGTGTTCTCCAGCTCCCACTTTCTAGGAGCCTGATTTTAGTTATGCCCTCTGTGCTTCAGACTCCTCCAAATACAAGTGAGGATAATTTTGGTTCTACCTACTGCAAGGGGTTCAACAGAGACTCTTGTGAGATCTTCTCATGCTATGGAGAGACCCTGAGCTCTGTGATAGCCGAACACAAACTCTGGCAGGTCCTAGCAAGGTGAAAGCTTGGAGCACCTGTAGTCCCAAAACCAGGTAAGCTACATTCCAAAAGGCCCATATGGGGGCATGGGTTTTTCAGTCTACTCAGGAAGATCTACTTGGGTAAGGGACGGTTTAGGATCAGAGAAGATGGAAGAAGAACGTTTTTGAAATGATAATCTTTGTCAAATGATTTTGGAAAGTCTTATACAAATTCACGTTCAAAGATTATCTATTCTGTCAGGAGTCCCAAGTGATTTGTGAAACTCAAGTAGTATCTTCTGCAAAACAACTGAAGAAAAAAAAATTCTGGATAATGAAGTCCTAACTTTACAAGGAGCACTTGAAAAGCAGCAATAGGAAGGGCAAGGGACAACTGAGGCAGAAAGAAGGTATATCCTTATTTGACATCCTCTCTGGCAGGTGATGAACTTGAACAGTGATACCTCAGTGGCCTGAGCAATCCAAAGCCATGGAACTGAGAAATGGGAGTGTGTAATATGTGGGGAACAGAGATGAGACAAGGCGAATTGGTTTAGCTTTGGATAAGTGAAAACCATCAATTTCACCAAAACAAATTTCAGAGAGTGAAAGAGAACCTTTATTCTACAGGAGCAGGATTATCAAAGTTAAAACACACACTACTTTGTTCCAAATGAAGAACATCACCTATAAAACCAAGACATTGATACGACTTACTCTGATTGCAGATGGAAGGAATGGCTGCTCCAATCCTTTCCTCTTATTTCCAGGGGTGTCTGCCACATACACACACACTCATACACACACCATTTCTAGGCACTGCAAATAGGATGACACCTCTTGGGGGGAAACAAGTGTTTACAAAAAAAGACCAACCCTCCTCCCCTTCCCACCCAAAACTGGGAACCCCCTAAACTAAGGCATCACCAGAACAAAAGCCACACATAAGCAAGCTTCCTAAATGAGAATGGAATAAAGTGGTGGTGAGGAGAATATCTGTAAATTAATGCAAAATCCAATTACAGAACCTTTTAAAAGAGTTGGTATTACTTTTGAGTCTAATATTAAACTATTAACAACTTTACTTGAGCTTAAAATATGCTTCATTATTTGCTTTAATCCACACACTAAACCCCCCCTGCCCTCTCATTGACTTCATTTGTTTAGCAAACCCTTTCTTTCCAAAGATGTGACAAAGGCAAGCTTCAGCCAAGCATCCTATGACAATAAAACTTCATGGGAAGAGCACTGGACAGGGAACCAAAAGCTCTGGGTTCTAGTCCTGGCTCTGCCGCTCATTCCCTTTCCAGGGTTCTTTCTTCATCTGGTCGATGAGGCGGTTGGCCCACATGATCGCTAATCACCTTTCCAGCTCTAACATCTTGGATTCTAGGCTTGAAATGGGAATTGGAAATTTATCTCTCTACAATATTGAAGAAAAGGCTTTCTAAGAAAATGGTGCAGGGATAGTAAGAAAGTTGTTTAAATATCTTAAGAGAAACCTTTCAAACATTCACACAGATAAAACTATACATCATTCCTTCCTGCTCAGTAAAGTGGGTCCCAGAGGATCTCTACTTACCACACTTTAGTCTTGTGCCAGTTAAATACTTCAATGTAATGCATCTGCCCTTCAAGACTGCCTAGTTCAGGTTAGCTACAGGGAACCCCAACTCCCTTAGTATAATGAGGTTTCACTATACAAATGATTTTTACCTACTCTTTAAAGCACTTCTAAGATTCCCAAAGACCCACAGACCAGCTACCACTCTGAACATCCCTGTACTGCTCAGCTCCTGAGAAAAGCCCCTTTGCTTGCCTGAGTTTACACACTGTATCTAGACTAACACTTTTACTGTAGATTTAACTTTTTTTTCCTGGTCATTGCTTGGAATCTTCAGTTTATAAGGGTGAAATTAATGCCATTCAGAAAAATGCCCAGTTCTAACTTCCTATGACATATATATATATATATATATATCTGAATCCCCATCATGTTGAACCTCCCAAGCCCCAAGGACCAAAGGCAAGCCCTGTATTACACAATAATACACCATAATAAGGCATTAACGGATGAAGACATTTTAATTTTTGACTGCAAAAATGTCATCTCCCCCTATAATTAATGAAACAAAAAGTATACCAACAAAGCGGGACATGAGGTAAGAAGGAACAAATCTATTTCCCTAAGGCAAAGCTTGAGATGAGGAAGAAAGGAAAGAACAGGGAGAGTTCCCCACCCCTACTATTTGGCTTCTGGGAAATGGGGAGAAGGGAGCAAAACGGAAGGGGAGGTAGTAGCTGACATCTACATAGTACCCTACATATTTCTAAGTACTTCACATAAAGTGACTTACTGCTATTCATTTAGGACAACTGTCTCAACAAATTCACCAGAGTCCTTAAGAGAAACTCAAAATTCTCTCAAGGAATCAGTACTATCAAAAAGTTTTTCCATAGTCTGTGGTAGTACTTCTGAGTACTTTTAACTTCTGGCCTTAATAACTACTGCCAAGAACAGGGGGAACCCCAGGGCATCCAGGAAACAAGAAGGACCAAATCTGAAAAGATTCTGGGTAACTAATCTTCCAAATCACATCAGATCAACAAATATTTACATGCAAGGCCCTGCCTGCTACAAGTTCCAGTTGTTTCTCTCCACATGTTCTATTGCATTCCCCAAGTTTTTCTTTGGATCAATGATGAAACTAGATAGGCATTTATGCCTTATTAAGTCAGGCAATGGTACTGCACTTCCTAGTTTAAGCCAAAAATGACAAATACTCAAAGTGCATTTAGTGGGGTCTCTTACAGTTCTTCCATGTGTCTCAGGAGAAATCCTATAATTAGAAAAGTTTTTTTTATACAGCTGCATTCAACTCCAGTTCAGATCTACCTAAAACCATAAAGTCTCTGTGGGACTAATCCCTTTTGATAGAAAACACAAATGAAAGCAGTTAGGTTTATAATGATACAGCAATTCATATGGTAGAGGGTGGGGTGGAGTGTGAATGAATACTAAATATATATATATATACACACATATGCATGTATATATGTATATATATGTATATATAGGTATATTTTTAAACCACCTTTTAAGTACACTGCCACTAAATCACTAACAAAGTCCAAATCATGAGCTGGGGATACAACTGGTTTGCTGTGTGCTAGGTTAAACATCACAGAAGCCAGTTACTAATATGTGTGAAATAGTGCTGGTCTTTTCCCTGGACAAAGGACCAGTATGATAGAGGAGACAGATGCTGGGTTTTCCTTCAGGATGCCTCTTGTTCCCATCATCCTTCCTGGTATAAACATCTAACTGTTCTACTGGCAGCTCTGATGCAGGCACTCTTGCTAACAAAGCCAAAGTCTATCTAAGGAGGCACCAAGTAGGAAAACCTCCCCTGAGAGCACAGACACAACGCTGTTTATCTGGGGGTGGGGTGTTGATTTGATAAGATGCTTCATCCTTTCTTCAGGAACTTCATTTCATTATTAACAAAGAAACCTTTTTGACTTTGTGGATCTATCAAGAATTTAGCAAATGACACATTTTTCCCAGTTAAGACACGGACACAAGTAAGACACATCAATAAATGAATAAAACAAAATCCCAACCCCAAAAGTCTTGTTCCTTTGAATAAACCCTAACATTTCCTTTAAGTGAAATCATCAAACTGCCAAGTTCCTTTAAACAGTTTTCAGTAGGTTCTTAAGGCTCAACCTGTTAGTCTTCCCCTCCCCCCAACTTAAAATGGAAGATGTCAGTTAACTAGCCTACAATAGCTTTCCCACTTGGGGAAAATCATTTAAGTCATTTATCTATGGAATTCCTGAATTCTTCCTTACAGCTTATAAAGGTGCAGAGAGAAGCTTAGTAATGGATCTTTCTGGAATCAGATAAATGCCAGGTGGAAGATTACAGACAAAATGAAAAGAGATGAGTGTCAAACACCTGATATTTTCTGTATGGTAGGTATGAAATGAGGAAAATAAAAATCAATGGGAAAAAAAAATCTCAAATGCAAAAGTAAAGCATGAGAAGAGAGACTGAAGCCTGTGAAATTTTATTTTTTATACAAAATAATAAAAACTTATGTTTTAAAAGGATTCAAACTTATGTTTTTTAGCTATTACCATTTGCCTGTACATGAAAATTGCTTCCAACTCAGAAGATGAGAAAAAAATTAAATAACCCTCTACCTTCCCCCTGCAAAAAGACAAATAGGACAATTCATCCATTTTATTTATGCTACTAGAGATTATTTGTGTTAGGCTATCAGCCTCTAAGCCAAGTAAAGATGATCAGATTCCAAAGAAAACAGCAGGAAGCCATAAGCTGTACAACTGTATTACAACAAACCCCTCAAAGAAAACAAGACAGTAAGAACAAACAACACATAAGGCAGAATAAGGAAATGCCTGATATTTACAGCCTCCATATGACAAAACACAACTGGGCGCTGGGTATCACAGAAGAATCTGATGCAGCCAGTGCTGGGAAGTACTCAATCCCAAGAAGAGAGAACTGCAGAAAGTAGGCAGCCTAGGACTGCACCGTGCCTTGGTCTTCCTGCAGTTCAGTTACTGAAAATGACACGAGGTAAATGGTCTAATGTGGTTTTACAGAAAGGCTTTTCTGTCACCCCTCTTTAGAACAAACTACTCCTCAATGCAGGCACTGGTTCTGGGAGCGCAGACATGAATGGCCACTCAGTGGAGGGGTGTTTCTCTCAGTGAAGTTGTATGAGGGCAGGGCTCTACAGCCTGGTAAGCTTCTGTACTAATGGATCTTCTAATAATCCTGTGGGGAAGAAAAGCAAAATTCCAAATTACTACCCTAAATGGAACTCAGAACAACACAAGGATTTACTATTTTAGGTTTGTAAAACAATCCTTTGTTAAGAGTACTGAAGTACAGAAAGCTGCACAGCTTAAGAGCCTATTTCAAAGCAACTCATGACAGCACACTTTTGAGTCTATTTTTCCCCCTGAAGGGAGAGAAATCTACTAATCTATCCATCCACACTCTCACAGCATCTACCTTGAGACCAACCAAGCCCAGGTTTGACTAGTCAGAGGTACCTACCACCTAGTCAGGGATAAGGGTGTCTAGAATGGACCAAAGCAAAGAGAAGGAGGCCCTCATGCACTGAAAGGGCAAGCTTGTCTTCAATATCACCATACACTCCCACTGAGCCCCCATGCCTTGCAAAGCCCAAGTACTGACTATTTATTGCTGAATCAAAAGGGAATCGTTTCAAGTAAAACTGTTAGAGAACTTTTTTCTTCTTTTAATAGCAAAAAGTGTGTCTGATAAAACTATTTTAGGCTCCAAAAGGAAACACAGACCAAGCCCTAAGAACTTTGCTGCTTTTTCATTTTTTGCTCTAAGA
Source organism: Petaurus breviceps papuanus (assembly GCF_028583685.1). Lineage (NCBI taxonomy): Eukaryota > Metazoa > Chordata > Mammalia > Diprotodontia > Petauridae > Petaurus > Petaurus breviceps. The sequence goes on from NW_027187338.1 coordinate 5,056,872, forward strand.
CACAGCTTTGAGTCAGCCAGCACAGCCTGGCCAGCTCTCCCTGGTGACCTCGGAACATGGATACTTACAGCTCTTGGCTTTTTGTTTAGCTTCAGATCAATCCTGTGGTGAAGAAAACAAAAGATATTTGTATTTTAACTCATAGCAAAAAGAGGCTCCGAGAATCAGATACTGCATATGGTACAAGCTACAACAAAGACTATTTGGTTAAGAAAAATCCACATTTTTTCATTAGACTACATGTCAAATTTAGTTGTTTACCCACTTATTATTGAGCAAGGATCAGTTAAAAACTGTTAAGAACAGATTCACTAGACCTTGCCAAAATGCAAACTTGGATAACAACCCAGTAAGAAATATGGTAGTTGTAAAAGCCATTATATATTTTTTTAAATTACTATGAAATTATGTGTTAGAGATTGGATTAAAAGGGCATGCTCTACATTAATATGTTAGCTGTGTAACTATATCACTGATAATTATTCAGACACATTGGCAAGTAAGTTCAGGAAAGAAACACTAGAAGTTTGTATTTCAGGATGTGAGATATAACAGGAATTAAGTGAATTTCATTTATTAAACTTCTCCAGAATAAAATATCCAAATCTGATACTATTAATCTCTTTATGAAGCAAAGCCAGGAAATCAGTTTAAATATGAAATAAGGTAAAGTTGGTCTATTTAAAATAAAATAAAAATGAATAGAAGTGAAGATTACTTAATTTTGCTTAAGTTATTAAATGAAATGTTACCTCCATCACGTTTTTCTGTTTTTTAAAAAAACTTCCCAGCCTAACCTAATATACATACCTACAATTAAACAGATAAACTATGAGTTAGAAAGGTCTCAAAAAGGCATACTGGTGTCTACACACTAAACAACACAGCACAAGTACTAATTCAAATCAAACTTACTCAAAGTCATAATCAAACATGCCAGACGGGCTGAGGGGCAGCATTTGAAAGGAAGAAAGCAATAGAAATTAATATACTAATTAAATAAATTAGTTGATTAGCCACCCTAGCAAGATTACTAAAAACAAACTCAATTAAGAATCTTATGCCATAAAACCTCAAACGTCAAAGCACCCAGGTTTCTATAGTCAAAAGGTTCCCTCCATGGATTTTTACATCAGATGTATAGTAGTGTTATAAAAGGGATGGTTATTTCATTAGAACTCTACCAGATATGTGGACCAATTCATTAGCTGGCAGATGCAGAGTTAGAAAAAAACATACATGAATGGACTGAAAATGTAGAAGAATTAGGGCATTAGACAAAATGGGGAGAAAAGAGTTTAGGCATATAATAAAAAAATGCTTTAAAAACAGTAACTCACAACCCAGTAATAACAGCATGAACTTTTTTTTTTTAAAGAAAAAGAAAATGTTCTGCAACACTATACTCAAGTAATATGTTCTCAACCAGGTGTCTAGGCCGGGGACCTGATGCTCTCATTCTTCCTGGAAGTCAAGGGCTGAATGAATACCCTTCAATGGCAAGGTGTTCACTCAGGAGATGGGCTGGTCAAACTGCTCAATCACTGAATGCAATACAGCTGACGGGAGTTACCTATTAAACATCAGGGCTTTAATTTAGGCATTCCAAAGTTTTCCAAGCATTTGGAAGAAACTTTGAGCATCCACAAATACCCCAAACTCTCCTCTATGCCCTTAGAAATTTGGGGTAGAAGTAGTATTGAGTCCCAGGCTCACAGATTTTGAGCGGCAAGGAACCTTGGAAGTCATCCCCTGAAAGTACCCCACTCCCACTCCCATTTTACAGCCAAGGAAATTGAAGCCCAGAGTCACTGAGATTTGTCCCTAGTTAATAAGTCAAGGCAATAGGATTCAAACCCAGGTCCTCTTATTCAAAATCCAACATTCTTTCCACTGTAAACCACTAGTGTGTTACAGTTTCTGGTAGAGCAAATGGCAAATAAAAGAGCAGTTAAAAAATATCTTTTTGCTGCTAGCCACACAAACAGCAGACATATGAAGTGAGTTCCTTGCTGGCTCCCATGCCTTCCAGGGAATATTAGTGAGTCCCAGTAACAAGCTATAGGATACCCCTCTAATTAATTATGTAAGTTGTTCTTTATTTCTTTTATTTTTTATTTTTTTTGCTTTTTGGAGGGCAACTGGGTTTAAGTAACTTGCCCAAGGTCACATGGCTAGGTTTTTTGTTTGTGTGTGTTTGCATGTTAAGTGTCTAAGGCTGGATCTGAACTCAGGTCCTCCTGACTCCAGGGCCAACACTCTACTCACTGCACCACCTAGCTGCCCCTATTTCTTTTATTTTTTAAAACACTATTTGATTTATTTACATTGTTCTGCCAAAATATAAAACCAGAAAAAGAAAATAGTCCCGGTCTAAATTAGACGAAATAAGACCAGTTAAACCCACTGAAGAGATTTCTAATTTAGTAGTCATTCTTATTCTCTCTTCCCATCATTACTGTATTTTATTTCTCAAATGAATGTTCTGTGATTTTATTTATACAAGTCTAGAGTGTGCTTTTTTTAAATTTTTAAACAATCAGGGTTAAGTAACTTGCTCAAGGGTACACCATGGCCAGTTATTTCTGGGTGTGGTGCTGAGTGTCTGAGCCCGGATTCGATCCCCAGGTCATCCCGACACTGGAGCCGGTGCTCTTACTCGCTGTGTTACCCGGCCACCCCTAGAGTGTGCTTTGGTAGAATAACTCCCAGACGTTTTTTGAATTCTGTAGTAATTGTGAATGGAACTTCCTTTTCTGTTCCTTCCTCCTGAATTCTGTTACCGCTAGTCAGAAATGCCACCGATTTTCTAGGTGTGTTTTTGTATCTGCTACTTTACTGAAGTTCTATTTACCTCAGTTTCTCTGATTCTCAAGGGTTTTCTAAATAAGTTGTCCTAGTCTGGCAAACAGGAATAGTTTTGTCTCTTCTTTATATCTGCTCTTTGAATGTCAGAAATATTAAAATCATGTTTTTGTCCCAATTTTAATTTCTCTTATCACTGATACTGCTAGCAATTCTAAAACTATGTCAATAAAAAGGCATCCTTGTTCTACTCATATTTACTGAAAAACCTAATGTTTCCCTAGTGAAATAATGCTACTTTTTAGTTTTATATTTATACTTTTTATCATATTGAAAAATGGCTCTTCTATGCCTAAGCTTTGTAGGGTTTTTACCATAAATTAGCGTGGCACTTGGTCAAACACTTTTGCTATTAGCATTTCGTTTTGGGTTACCATGCTTTTCAAATTCAAACAATGCATTTTCCTATTTGAGGTGGGAGAACTTCAGTCAGTCTCTACCTGGGTAAATCTGGGATGAAGCATGATTTCAATATTCCTGAACATTAGGAGACAGCGATCCATTCTCCATATTGCTGCAAAATTAGCATTCCTATAACACAGACCATGGCCACTCCCTCTATTCAAAGATCTTGAAAGGTTCCCTATTGCTTCTAGGGAAAAAAACAGGGTCTTCAACCTGGCATTTAAAGCCTATCACAACCTGGTTTTCATATCCTTTTCTGTTCTTAGTTCCTTATGTTCATTCTTTCCTGCACTCCCTGTTCTAGCTAAAGTGGCCTGTCAGCTGTTGTTTCCCATACACGATATTCCATCTCACCCTTATGTGTGGAATGCATTATCTCCTCACCTCCACTTTGCAGTGTCCCTACCTTCCTTCAAAGCATAGCTAAGCTGTCACCTCCTCCAGAAGGCCTTTCTAGATGTCCCCAGTTACCAACCATCCCTCCATCTGGAAAAGATTTTAGATGACTTTTATATAAACTTTGCATTTACTTATGTACACTGGGCTACCCTCAAAAGAATGTAGGTCCCCTTGAAGGCAAAAGCTATTTAATTTTGATTTTTTTATCCTCAGTGTCTAGCATATTATCTTACACTTAATAGGCACTCAACACCTATTAAAATGAAATGAATAACATGCATAAGTTGAACATGCTGTTCAATTCAATTTTTTTCTTTCAATGAAAGTAACTTATACCTGTCTGCTAAAACAAAGTGCTTATACACAAAAATTCAGGACTTAGTAAGTGCAGCTATGAATACCTCAAATACTTTTCTTTAAAGGCAGTTGGGATTTAATCATTCTTAATATAATAAAATACAGGATCAAAGAATAATATTTTCATTATCAATGATCTACTCAAGACTGTGGACTTAGACAGTATTCCTTTTTTGGAAGGAATACTATATCATAAAGACCATGTTCTTAATGTAGGTCTTGGGGGGGAGGAAGGGAGAGAGGAGGAGGAGGAGAGAAGGGGTCTGATCCTATGAGTTAATTGGTACAGAGAACTCTCAGTATGGAAAAAATCCCTCCACTAATGCAGATAAGCAGCTCTCTAAAACATAAAGTCTTAAGAGTTGCCTGGAGCACTGAAATGCCCAGGATCACCCAGCTAGCCAGTGTCAGAGGCTAAGATTCAAATCCAGGTGTTCTTGACTCTAAGCCTGGCCCTCTATTCAGTATACCACACTGCTTCACTGCTTCTCAATGACACCTGCTCTTGTCTCTAAAAGCACAGGTCCTCCACACTGGTCCTGCTGAGAATCTGGCTAAGTGAGACAGTCAAAGGTCAGAGAAGGCAAAGAGCCAGCAATTTTAAGCTCTGCTTGGAGCTCCTGAAAAGAAGATAGTTCAACTCTCCTCCCTCAGCACAGTTGCCTAAATGAATGGGGAAAAAAGAGCTATGCTCAGGATAAGACAAGAGAAAAGAATTGTTCAGAAGGAACAATGAAAAGGTTCACTCTCCCCTACTGACCAGTCACAAAAGACACTGACATCCCATAGTCTAATTAAATTTCATTTTAATTTATAAAGTCAATAGGTAGTGTCATGAGAGGCAGTGTGGTATAATGGACGGAGAGCTGGCCTTGGAGTCACAAAGACCTGGATTCCAGTCCTGCCTGTGATACATCCTAAGTGACCCTGGCAAATCACGAAACCTCTCAAGGCCCTGCCAAGAGTCCCTTCCCACTCCAGTCCACCATCAACTCGGCTGCCAAAAGGCCATTTATCCAAAAAAGGAGCCGACTCCTGCTCAGCGATGCCCTGCTGGCATGTAAAGCTCTTCTTACCGGGCCCCTTCCTCCCGTTCCCGGCTTCTCACACTGGATTCCCCTCCACACTGCAACTCATTCCACTGGCCTGCCTGTACTGCCCTGAACATGACATGACCATCTCCCATCTCCCACCTCCAGGCCTTTACTGCTTATTTGGCTTTCTTCATGTCAGCTAAAATCCCACCTTCAACATGAAACTTTTCCCAATCCTTACTGATGCTATTGCCTTCCCCAATATCATATCCAATTTATCCTATATGTACATCCTTCTTTATATATAATTGTTCTCCCATCAGGATGTGAGCTCCTTGAAAACAGGGACTTTTCTGCCTTTCCTTAGAATGGAATGGAATTAGTATGTGCTGAGTGCCTACTGTGTGCCAGGCATTGTGTGAAGCATATGACAAATATTATCTCATCTTTAAATACTTAGCCTGGCAGAGAGTGTGTGCTCAATAAACCCTGGCTGCTTGGCTTGATTTGGCTTCTCCCCCTCCCTAGAAGGCCCTGCCACTCATCTCTCAGTGTCCTCTCAGTGTCCCTAGCTTTGCCCACCTGCTACGGGAAGCCTCTCCTGGTGCCCCTCCTGTGAATGCTTCCCCTTCCAAATGATGTTCCATTTACTTGGTCCCAATTTTCCAAATAATTACTTACTGACATGTTCTCTCTCCCATTTGAAGCATGCTTCCAGGGGTAGAGCCTTTTTGTCTTTTTTTTTTTTTTCCTATCCCAGTGCTAAGCACATTGATTAACAAATGCTGGCTGAGAAGTTTTTAAAAGGGTAAAATTTAGCTAGTTCTTCACATCTTGAATGTTTAAAACTATGGGCAAATAACTTGTATTGCTCAAACACCCAGCTGCAAGTCAGGGGAGAGAAGAACGGAGGGCAGCAACACAGATGCCAGGAGAAGACAATATGTGCCTATTTACTATAACGTGGTGAGAAGGCCTCTTCACATGCCCAGGCATCTGGGTGTATGGCATATAAAACAGTCAACAAACATTAGAGTTTGCATCAACTTTCCTCTAACCTATCTCAAACTCCTACCTTCCTTCTTTTGTTATTTTCCCCTCCACTTTACACTCCTTATGAGTTCAGTGACTCTTGATAATATTCAATTAGAATAAGGTGTCACTTGAAACAAAAACAAGCTGTTTACAGAATCTACATGACAACAAACTAAATAAGGCCCTTTAGAAATGATTAAGCTTTTTTTCTCACTCAATATAAAGCCAGAACCACTATTTGGGGATTCACATAACACTTGGAAGCCATCTAAAAAAGTCCCAAAGCAAGACTCACCATGACCACTGCAACTGACTCCCTGGACAAGAGAAAGAATTTGAGAATGATAAGCTCCTGGCAGAAATCAAATCCAAGAGAGATACAAAATGCATCTGTTGGTACTATTGGTGATAAGCCAGGACAGTGATGACATAAGTGGTGGCCCCAGAAAGCAGAAGTAATTTTTGCTACTTCCTACCAGTGTTAAGAGGTTAATGTGTTGACTTGTTATTAGGGTTACATGGAGGGATATTTCCCCTTTTTGTAATCTTAAAATTAAAAGAATTATGAAAAAAAACTTGCTGCTTTCCAAGGTTTTCAAAAAGCTTCTTTCACTTACAGAATGTCAAACTTCAAAGACAACAATCACAAGTATGAGGTAGCAGAAGGAGGGCTAGACTACAAATCAAAAGGGGGGCTCTTCCAGTCCTGCCTGCCATTTCCCTAGCCACTTGACCTCAGGTGAGTTCCTTATTCTACCTTCAACTATAAAAGGAGGAGGATGGAGTCAATGATCTCAAAGGCTCCCTCCTCACTCAAACCTTCTAAATTCTATAACCTACCAAGTCATTAATGGTGAAGAGTATTCCTGCTCTCACTGACTAGTACTACTACTCACAAGGCTGCCTGCTCCCTTCAGAGCAAAGAGGCTGCAAGGAATTTCACTGGAATGATGCTTGAGGAGTCCTAAGGTAATGCTATTGACATTTTTTTCTTTAGGTCTGGATTCTTTGCTGCACAAAAGTTTTGGAACGACAGCTTTACTTCCCTCTCCCATGGCAATTTTCTCTTCTGCAAGAAGGCAACATCTTTGAATGGGCTGTCCATTATTTTCAGTTATGTTATAATGCTTTGCAATATTATCGTTTATAATCAAGAGTTGACAGCAATCTTAAATCCTCCTTTCTTAATGATATCTGCCTTCTACAGACTATTGATGTTATCTTTCATTTCATACCTCAGAAAGTAATGTGGACAAATGTTATCTGGGAAGGCCCACTCTTATTTAATAGCGTTTGGGACTCTAATATTTCAATATATGTGTCAGCATATTGCAGAGAAATGAGTCGGGGTGGGACAGGGAAGGAGGGAGCACAACAATCACTCCAATGCCTTTTTTAAAAAAATGTGTTTGGCTAGTTCTCGGAGTCCATAAGGAATCAGAGAAAAATAAAAATAAGAGAAACAAAAAAGCCTTTGTCTATCTACTCCCTTTTCCCTCAATTAAAAAATAACCCCATACACCATTTTATATAGGATTTTCATTTAATGCAGGTCTTCTACCCAAACTGCACCTGCTATTCTGTACCCAAAATTCAAAAAACTGGATTCCTTCTGCATTGCTGGCCTCATCCATCAATTTAGGAAAAAAAAAAAAAGAGACCATATTACTTATTATAGCAAAGGCCCTTCCTTCTTTCTGGCTGCAAAAATGCAAATCCCCAATAGCAGCACCCAAAAATTTGTATTCCAGAAATATCCCTTTGAAATAATCCTAACTTCAACCCTGGAGAATGGCACCAATGCCACTAACCTGTGTCGGTTTTTATTCTTCCTCTTTTTATGGCTGCTGTGATGACTCCCTGAAGAGGTGGAAGAAGCAGCCTTCTGGGGTTTCACCCCCTGCACAGATCCATCCAGATCCTCTGTGTCCTCTTGGCTCGGTTCATTCTCCTGATTGTGAAAGTCTGGAGAAGTGTCACTCTCTGTACCACTGCCTGGTTCCCCTGTAGGAATTACAAATTCAGAAGAACCTCTTCAGGATCCCTCAGCCAAACTGTTTATCAGCCAACAATGAATTCACAAAGGCCTGTTACTAGTTAAGCACTCCTCTCACCCCAAAGAACTTATACTCTGCCTCAGGATAAAACATGAGTTCCCTCAAAGAAGTACTGTTTCATTCATTGTATCAATATCCCTAGGACCCATCACATAGTGTTTAATAAATGCCTGTTGACTGGCTGACTGGAGAAAAGATTCACAGTTGAAGCTCAAGTTACTTAGGTTTCTAAAAAATATCAAATAATTGGAAACAGTAAAGCTGAAAATACTGGAGGACAGAGACCTGCAACCGAAATATGACAACCTTGTTGTATTGACTAGATCTTTATTGATATCTTGTTTTCACATCACCTACATTTTTCCCAGCATCCCTCCTCCCCCCAGAGAGACATAACAATCTTCCTAAAAGAAAAAAGCAAACAACACATTTGAAAATATGATGCTATGTGCAATGTTCCACACTGGTAGATCCCTCCAAAGAGTGGGAACAGCTGTCTTCTCATATCTCTTCTTTGGGGTCAACCCTGGTCTTTAATATTTTGCCAACATTTCATTTCAATTGCTTTGTGACAGTTATTCTCTCCACTGATTTATATTGTGTTAGTTACATGGTACATTATTTCACTTTGCATCAGTTCACCTACATTTTCCCATGCCTCTGTGTTCACCATGTCTTTCTTACAGCACAATAATTAATCTTCTATTATGTTCATCCACCAGACTTTGTTTGGCCAATCTCCAGTGGACTGGGCATCTACTTTATTTCTAGTTCTTGCTACCGTAAGAAGTACTGCTATCGATACTTTGATATATAGAGAGCATTTCTGTCTTGATCTTCTCGTGTTTTGTACCTAACAAGGGAGATCTCTGCATTAAAGAGTATGGACATACCAGTCAATATTTAGCCTAATTCCAAATTGCTGTCCAGAATGGTTAACTAATTCCCAATTCCACCAACAATGTATTTATTATCTTTCTGCAGCCCGTCCAAAGCTTTTGCATACTTTCTGTCATATTTACTAATTTCCTGGGTGTGAGGTGAAATCTCAGAGTTGTTTTGATCTATGTTTCTGGTAATTTGGAACCATCTTTCACATAGTTGTTAATGGTTTGCAATTCTTCTTTTGAAAATTGTTCATATCTTTTGACCATTGATCATTTGAGGAACAGCTTTTAGTCTTTTATATTTCTATATATTATCATATATATGTTTATATATGATCTTAGATATTTAATACAAAGAATTTTCCCAAGTCAATCCTTGCTCTTCAACTAGATACATTAATTTTGTTTGTGTAAAACCTTTTCAATTTCATGTAGTCGAAATTACCTATATTATCTTTTCTTTTAAAGGACAGATACAAAATATTTTAATGAAATAGCCTTACAAAGAAATTTACTCCTAGCTAAAAGGAGACGCAGGGGGAGGATTCTATCTTGCATTTTTGTCCCCTTTCCCTCTTTCCAGAGACCCTTCAGCTCCAGCAGGGGGAAGAGATCTATATGTTACCTCCTCTTGCCCTAGGCAGGGGTAGGGAACCTTTAGTCTTGAGGCCACATGTAACTCTCTAAGTCCTCAAGTGGGGCCCTTTGACTAAATTCAAACTTCACAGAACAAATCCTTTTATTAAGGGGATTTGGAAATTTGGAGTCAGACAAAGGCCCCACTTGAGGACCTAGAGGGCCACATGTGGCCTCATGGCCGAAGGTTCTCCACCCCACCCTGGAGAGTGTATAGTGGGGGAAGTAAGGAGGCCTTTAATTAGATATGATAATTACCTAACTCACATTTCCAGAAAGAGGAATTTTAATTGAGGAGAGGGAGTAATCAAGCAGTAAATAAGTTACAAATAAATAAATCACATGTACAACGTATTACAGGAGTTTTGAGAAGAGACAGATTACTTCAAAATATGTCCAGGGAAAATGAATGGAAGAGATAAGATTTGACCTGGATCACAAAATATGAGTAAGAGTGAAGTAAGAAGAAACAAGACAGGTATAGAGGAAGGGGTTGGGCATTTCAGGAAGGAGGACTAGAATAAGCAAAGTCAATAAAGCAATAAAATGTAGTCTTCAGCACCACCTGGAAGCATATTTTTAATCTAAAAAGGCAATTCTAGTAGTTGAAGATAACATTAAAAAGACAGGTTGGGGGCCCTAGAGTCTATACAAATTAGCTTTCCTGCTGTTCACATGTGACACTCCATCTCCTAGCCCTTCAGCTCATCGTGGATGGAATGCACCTCCCCTCCCCGTTTAGTATCATGGTTTTTCCCTAGGAAGACTTATGCAAACTGACATAAAGTGAAGTGAGCAGAATCAGGAAAACATTGTACACAGTAACAGCATCATTGTAATGATGATCAACTGTGAATGACTTATCTACTTTGATCCAAGACAGTTCCAAAGGACTCATGATGAAAAATGCTATCCAGAGAAATGATGGACTCAAGTGAGCACAGACTGAAGCATATTTATTTTTTCCTTTCATTATTTTTCTTGCCTTTTTTTAAACACAGTTAATGAAGAAATATATTTTGTATAAATTCCTTTGTATAACTGGTATTATATTTCTTTCCTTCTCAGTGGATGGGAAAGAATCATGGGACTAAAAAAAATAATTTATAAAAGAAAAAAAAACCATGGTTTTCTTCAAGACAACTCAAGTGACACCACTAACATTAACCTTTCCTGCTCTTCCAGTCTCTAGTACTTGTCATCTCCCTTGTATTTAATTTGTATTTGCCTACTAATGCTGTCTCTCAATAGAACATAAGCTCCTTGAGGAAAGGGATAGTTCATTTTTGTCTCTGTACCTTCAGCACCTAGCCCAGCAGCTGGCACAGAGAAGGTGGGATGGCACAGTAGAGAGAATAACAGACATGGATTCAGGAAGACCTAAATTCAAATGCCACCTCAGATACTTACTTAGCTGGGTAATTCTGGGCAAGTCACTTAACTGTTTCATCCTCACTTTTCTCATCTATAAAATAGGGATAATGACAGCACCTACCTTCCAGCGTTATGAGGATCAAATGGGATAAGGTATGTAAAGTGCTTTGCAAACCTTAAAGTATTATATAAGAGCAGCATTTTTGCGACTGTTAAGAATTGGAAACAAAGTAGATTCCATCAAATGCAGAATGATTAAACAAAATATGGTACGTGAATGTAATGGAATATTACTGCATTGTAAGAAATGACATATGTGATGAAGACAGGAAAGCTTGAAAAGAACTATGTGAACTGAGGCAGAGTAAAGCAGAGCCCAGAAAATATTACATACAATAATACAACATTGTAAGTGAAAAGAATGACACACCAAAAAAAAAAATCAAAAGTAAATCTAGCAAAATTATGTCAAGCAGATTCAAATTAAGAAATATGAAAAAACACCCCCAAAATATCTCTTGGTGGGGGTGGGAGATCCACAGCTGTTACACCTTGCACATATTTTCAGATTTCCTTGATGTATCGATTAGGTATGCTGATTTTTTTTTCCCCTATCTAGTCCCTACCTCTCTTATCTGTCTTTTGGGGTGGCTCTTGAGGAGAAGGAGGAAGAGATACATGGGATATAATGGTGACATAAGAAATAGAAAACACCACTAAAATTATTTTTTAAAAGGGCTGTTGTAAGTGCTAGCTATTGTTATTTTATTATTAAATATTAGTTGACTGACTAGAAAACTAGTTATGTACTGAAAGTAATAAAACTATGTTATTGTATGATGTATGCAAGCAGAGGATAAATGATAAAAGAGGGTTATGTGGCACACACAGCAATGTCAGCCAATCAACCTTCTATTATAGTGAAAAGGCATAATGCTTTGTATTCACATAAAAATGAGCAACCTGTTAAGAGAAAAGAATATTAAAGCTTGTATGAAGTTAATCTGCAAGGAAATCATCTGACATGGTAAAGAAGTGTATGGGAACAAAAAAATTTCAAAAATGAGATGTATGCTTGGCACACAGGGTTAGGCAGTAGTGGCAAATGGCCGTGCCAGAGAATGCTGAGTGCTGAGAGGGAGGTCTCAAGTCTGAATGCCATCACTGTCCCTCACTAGTATGTTTTCTCATCTGTAAAATAAAATAAAGCAGCTGAATTGGTGCTCTCAAAGGTCACTTGCCAGCTCTAATCAGTGATTCTAATCTACTAAATACATCCATAATAACGAGCAAAATGGCTCTCTAGTTGTTCAGAGGGCTAATGAAAAATTAGAGATTGGGTTCATTCAAATAGTATTAAATTATGATAAAGAAAGATAAATAGTTAAATTTAGATAAAGACACAGGTTCAACATCAAGTTTCAGTGAGGATTATGCTACATAGAATGGTTAATATGTGTATGTATGTTTAAGATTCAAATGAGCAACAAGAAGATTAGATGTATGTTTTATCTGCTCCAGAGATGTTAAACAAAATACTACATTTTGGGAAGAATCAATAGCCAGTGGTGAAACATTATGCTTCCAATTTAGCCTATGGTGAAAAAAAGACTCAAGTCTCTAGGGAGAAAATCCATTGTCCTACATATTCGAGAGGAACAGACCAAGAGAAATCTTCTTTGGAGATTTGGACATTCACCCAAAATTCACTCCAAAGGATCAGTGCATTAGACTTATGTAGATATTGAGACTTTAGAGAGATTCTGTACAATATAAAAAGAAGTAAACTGTAGCCTGATATTTGTTTCCTGACAATGCTGCTGCTCATTCCATGTCTGCTATTAAATGTTTGAACAACAACAAAAAATTGGTATTATTCAATTTGATTCTTTATTCACCAGACTTCACTTTGAATTATTTTTGGCAACTTTCCAAAATGACACCCATCAGATTTGCCTCACCTGAAGATGGCCAAAAGAACATGCTAAAACCTCTGAATGAAGTTCAAAAACAACTCTAAGAGTAGTCAGAGCAACAGCAGCATCACTGGAATAAAGGCTTAGCTTCCTAAACCACTTCAAAAGGAATACTCATGCGGATCCCTAAATGAAGTCTAGGTACTAGATAAGAGCCTAAACTACAGTGGTGGTCAATGAGAACGGAAAAGAAATGAAAGTCTGATTTGAGACTGGGAAAGAAGAAAATGGGATTTGTGGACACAATGGGATACAGGAATTTAGGAAGACAGAGAAGAAGAGCATAACCCAAAGTTATTCAATTTATGTGACTAGGAGACAACAGGTACAACTAGTAAGAAAAACAGGTAAGGATGAAAAGCTGGATCTGAAGAAAAAACTGGCACTTCTGTTACAGAGAAGTTAAGTTAAATCTGTAGAAGTAAAAATGCCCAAATGGAAAGCTAGAAATGCACAACTAGTCCATGAGAAAGAACTCTATATATTATGGCTATGGATACAGCTTTGAGTTATATATACAGAGGTATCTGAAGTCAACAGACAATTTGTCATAAATTACAAGCTTTCAAAAATTTTTTGGTTAAACAATGGTTTCAATAAACCAATTTAATTACATTCCACAAGCATTGTGATAATGCCCCAAATGAAGTAAGTGAGATGAAGGAATAACAGAAGGTTAAAACTGAAAGGGAGGGCGGCTAGGTGCCACCATGAGTAGAGTGCCGGCCCCGGAGTCAGGAGGACCTTAGTTCTGATCTGGCCTTAGACACTTAACACACAAACACACACACAAAAAAAAACCCCAGCCGTGTGACCTTGGGCAAGTTACTTAACCCCAGCTGCCCTCCAGAAAAAAAGAACTGAAAGGGATCCTAAAATCCTTTCAAACCACCCAGTTCAATCCTCTTATTTAAAAAAAAAGTTGGGGGAGGCTAGGTGGCACAGTGAGTAAAGCTCCGGCCCCGGAGCCAGGAGGACCCGAGTTCAGTTCTGGCCTCATAAACTTAGCACACACACACAAAAACTAGCCGTGTAACCTTGGGCAAGTTACTTAACCCCAACTGCCCTCCAAAAGGCAAAAAAAAAGGGGGGGGGAACTGGGACCTAGAAATGCTGACATGTCCAAGATCTTTCTCCCTCCCATAACTAAACCACTGTTAATACTTAGATGCTTGGACTTAAGCTCCAAGGTGATAGGTAGAGATATACATATATAACACACATATATGTGCACATATATACATATATATGTTTTCACTAAGAGATCCTCACATATATTACATGTTATAGGAAAGCACACATGCATGGCATTTATAAATTAAATTATCTTAAAATGAAGTAAAAAGGGAAATATGGTCAATTCTTTGGAAATAAATATCTCATTCAATGAGTTATGCATAGGAATCCATCTTTGATTCCCAAGTACCTAGCAGAGTGCCTGCACATAGCAGGTACTTAATAAATTTATCTTGATGATCAGATCTTAAAATATAGGTCACCTGAATATTACTCCTCAAAAAAAGCTGTTAATTGGGGCGGCTAGGTGGGCACAGTGAAGAGAGCACCGGCCCTGGAGCCAGAAGGACCTGAGTTCAAATCCAGCCTCAGACACTTACTAGCTCTTGACCTTGGGCAAGTCATTTAACCCCAATTGCCCTGCTTTCCTCCCTCCAAAAAGCAAAAAAAAAAAAACAGAACAGAAAGATGTTTCACAGCAACTTCAAGGGCAGTTGTCATTGACTAAGTAACAAAAAGTCCTGAAAATGAAAAGATTTCAGAAAATTAAACAGCAAATGGGAAAATTATCACAACTCAAGTTGTACGTGTGTATATGTACACATATATGTATGCAGAAATACATCTTTTTAACTTTATAATTTCTTCCAATCTTTTTTCAACACTCACTGTTCCTATAAATACTTTTATTTTCCATTTTTCCCACTGGAATATTTTTGGATTCTTATTATGTATTATATACTAGGTGAGTATACCTCAAACTTTCTATCGTGACAAAAAGTAATCAAAATATTGGGTTCCAAGTATTGAAACATCTAGTCAGAATTCAGCAGATAGGAAGAAAAGGGGGCTTACAGACAAAGATTAAAAACAAATTTAAACCAGGCCCTTTTTATTCATGTGCATAGGGAACAAAGGTCAGGAAGGAACAGATATATGTTATCTTCAGAAAGCCATTTCACAAAATCCCAAAATCCAAAACTAAATATATTACAAAAGAACTTTTCTTTACAAAAATTTTCACATATCTTTCCTAATATATTTAAAATTATTTGATTTATATATATCTTTTCAAGAACATGTCTACTGCATAAAGTGAGGTATATATTTATCTTGAATGGTTGCTAGGAAGGCCTTCTTAGGATAATTTACTCCAGATGTAATTCTGAAGTACTGTTAATCAGTTCATCTTTCTTCCTTAGAGCAAGTTTACATGAGATGTTGAAAGTGGTCTAATGGGAAGAACCACATTTTTGAATGATCCTTAAATTCTACTCATTCACAGAAGAATCAAATTATACTAACTTACAATGCTTTGACATGTACCCTTTTTTACAAAGTGGTTTGAGAGCTTGGTTTAATAAGCACTCTTTTGCCCTGAATTAATTCATTACCTTGTATATCACTGTTAATGTACTTAATTCAAGTTAAAAGTATTCCCATGACCTAATTCTGCTATACTTTCCCCTTAAAATAAAAAAGTATCTAAAATAAAAAAGCATTTCTATTGCCCTATGAGATAGAACTTTTCATCTTAAATGTATCAATGGGATATGATACCAACCATGGCAACAGGGAGGAAGTACATAACCTAGAGAAAAGGATTATCTCCCAAGTCAATGTCCCTCTCTCTGTTCTACTGGTTTCCCTTTATCCTCGAATTTCTATGAACAGTTGATCCTCTAAAAATATGCTGATTTTTCAAGAAGCTCCAATATGGAGAATTCCCAAAACTGAAGCACAAAGATAGATTCATCTCTAATCATTGTTTCAGAAGTCAAAATAGAAACAAATTATTGTTTCCATACGTTAAATGGTACAAGTTCCTCATATATGCACAGTGTTGTCCTCCAAAGTACACACCATCTAATAAGGGGGAAGATAAATGTATTCCCCATTTTATAAACAAGAATTTACAGGTATCATGGATAAATAATATGGGAGAGTTAGAATGGACAGTGGAGATCACTCAACCCAAACTTGTCATTCTGAAGAGGGAGCAACTAAGCTCAGAGACACTACCCGAGCTGGCCAAGGTCATGGACAGCTATGCCCACAATCCAGGATTGCTGATTGCAAGCCCAAGGTTCTTTCCATCTCTGAAACAAAAATTCTTCAATAACTTTAATTCACTGGGCTTAAAGAGGGTCACATATTTGTGTTTTTTTCAGAGAAGTAAGGTTTTTGAGCCCACCTCCCTAGTAACAAGAGAGGTAAGGATGCATGTTACAATCCCTCTCTCATATAAATAAAAGTGCAAGAGAGCCTTCTCTAGATTTCTCAAAGAAACTACAAGGATTTAACATTTAAACACAGGGATGATCAGATCCTAAGAACAAAAAAAACTTACTTTTTTCAATGAGTTGGTCCTGAACTCCAGCCAATGCACTGACTGCCTAAAAGAAAAAGACACCAAGAAACTCACTGGTAAAAGAGTCAGAAGGAAAAAGAAATTAGATTCTAATCTGGGTACTGAAAAATAGGGATCTGGGAAACCACTCGTTTCAGAAAAGGAGAATTTGGCTAAACATATTTATATTGGGAAAAAATATGAAATTTTAAATATATTTATATTGGGACAAAATATGAATTTTTTAATAATGTGTGAAAATGTTACATCAAATGCAAAAAAAGTACTTTTGTCTTTTTAAATAGAGAATTGTCACAAAAACTAATCCAAGTTTCACCTGGGTTGATGGTTAGTCAGCCATCAGAAATATATCACCAGTCTCACCCCAACTTACCGCTGCTGAAGTAACTGAGGATTTACTGAAGAGTCGCTCAGCTTCCTTAAATTTTCGGTTCCTACGATCATTTTTGCTATTGGAGTTTCTAAAATGGAGGGGAAAAAAACCTCATAAACACTTGCCACATCTATAGTTAAGTTAAATTACATACTTTGATTTGCTAAGAAAAAATTATTTTCAGAAATAAGAAGTCCTTTTTCCACTGAAGGGACCAACTCACAAGGAAAAAATTTTCAGTTAAAACCACATTTAAGTAAAAAACTTAATTTAGTTCTTTTTTGCTTTAAAGTAATAGAATATTCAATTAACAAGTTTTTGAAATTAAGAACAGAAAAATAAAGCTTTATTTAATAACAAAAACTAAAGGATACTTCAGCTCCATACACTGGCCAAAAAGACCAGAAAAGACATGAGAGAAAAGAGAATGGGGAAGGGAAAATAGAGAAGGTAAGAAAAACAAAGAGAATAGAAAAAAAGTCATTAAGGAGCAAAGATACTCATACATTGAGAGAGGATAAAACCAAAGAAAAGGGGAGGCACCCAAAAAAAGAAAAAGAGAGAGATGGTCAGAAACATACACATACCCCAAAGGGAAAGGAAAGGGAGGGTGGGAGGGACAGATACACAGACAGACACACATATCCATCAAGAAGGGACAGAGTCACATGTACCAAAAGTAAGGTCAGAAACATACACACACACGTAATCCAGGAAGACACCAACCAAGAAAAAAGGTTATCTTTTACTCCTACTCTTCAAAATTCATCATATTTTCCAACTACCCATAGACTATATTCCACATCTTATATTAAAATCATGGGACTGGGAGAAAGGGATGCAGCATTAAAGGAACTTCACAATTTTCTCAATAAAATCCAGTCTGTTCTCCTTCTCCTCTCTTCCAATTTAACTGTGAGCCAGAGTATTGTCCATTTATACTGTTTGTCCCAGATACACATACTGATGGAAAAGCTCTAAGGGTTGCCTGGCCAAACTCAAGTCATAATCTGAGTAATGGACATTCTTCAATTATTTGTTCTTTCCCATGTAGATGGTAAGGTCAACTCTTTTGAATGGCTACAGAATTTTTCTAGGAAACTGCAATGCTCCAGGGATGGGTGAAAGCTGCACAAATTCAGAATATCTGTAAGATTTAATATCCACATGGAATACCTCTTCAATACAGACCATGTGTTGAATCAGTTTCATGCCTCAGCTGATGATTATGATCAGAAGATTGTTAAATAGTCTATCAACAAGTATTCATTAAGTACTTATGTGCTAAGAACTGTGCTAAGTGTTAGGCATACAAATACAATAAATAAATAAATAAAGTTGGCCCCTGTCTTCAATGAGCTTACATTCTAATAGAAAAAGACAACAGAAAAGCTGAAATGAGGGGTGAGGGGGAGGAGAGTAAGAGTAGGTACCCACATGGCCCCAAGATGGCAAAGTCAGGAGAGTCAGAGGCAAAGCCAGGAGGGAATGAAGGGAGGTTGGCCTGGGTCTTTCTCCAAAATAGAGGCGCCAGGAGGAACTCACCAATGAGAGAAAGAGATCACAAGGTAAGAAAGATGTTTCAGGTGAGGGCACCCTAGGTGCTAAGGGTAGTTCCAGAGTGAGAAGACAATTAAGGCACCACAGGTGCATAAGGTTATTATTTCTATTCTTTCAAATAATCTTGAATGATTCTGATTTATGAATGGGAGACACCTTGCTGAAAGACAGCATTTAAGGTGGGTCCAATCAAATGCTCTTTCATAATCAACAATAAATATAAACTTGTATTCTTTACATCTTTCCTTGAGTTACATGATGGTAAAGATGCAGTCCATTGTACTATATTGCTAGGGAAAACCTGCTCCCTACTATCAGTAAGACTGTCTTTGATGGTTGTATAGATAAATCTTGAAAAGATTTTGTATAGGGGCAGCTAGGTGGCACAGTGAATGGAGCCCAGGCCCCAGGGTCAGGAGGATCCGAATTCAAATTCGGCCTCAAGACACTTAACACAACCCATGTGACCTTGGGCAAGTCACTTAACCCCAAATGCCCTGCCTTCCCCACTCCAAAAAGAAAAAAAAAAGATTTTGTATAAATGGGAAAGCTAGCATATGGGTAAGCAGCTGAAGTTCTCTTGGTTGCCTGGGGGTGTGTGAAGGGAGAGGATGGGAATTAATATGGGTTTTTTCCCTTATGTCTCTGCTATTTTCTCCTTCAGATAAAACATAAATTAATTCCCCAAAGTCTTGACAATTAATCACGTCCAGTACATATCTCCTCTATATATACTTATTTCGATCAGGTGGCTTTTCTGCTCCTATCCCTCTATAAACACAACCAGGACTATGTTAAAGTCTAAGTGTAGTGCTGTTTCCCAAACTTTTCTATTTCCTCTTTCTGTCCAGAGAGTTTGTACAATACCTAATAATGAAATCACTTCTATTTCTTCTTTCACAGACCTTCACCCAAATATTTACCTTACTTTTCCCCTCTCTGGTTACTGGATTTCAGAATTAGAAGGTCTTTGGGGATTTGCAAATATTTATTTGAGGTCACAGATTTTATTACTGGTTCTTTCCTTAGATTTCAACTACTATGAACTTACGGGTATCTCAACTGCTACTCTTCTTCCTTCACTGTAGAAAATCTCTGGTTTTTGTTCTCAGTTGTAGTAGCATATTAACTACAAAAAAGGTTTTAATGATTATTTTCATGTCTTCTAGGTTTGTTGTGATTTCGCCTTTCTTATTTGCTATTTTGTTTATTTTCTGCCCTCTTTAATCTGACTGGCTAAATATTTATCAATTTGATTGAGTTTTTCTAAAGAACAAGCTTTTAGTCTTATTTGTCATTTCTATAGCTTTTTTGATTTCCAGTTTATCTATTTCTCCTCTAATTTTTAATATCTTCTTTTTTGTATTTATTTTAGGTTTGCTTTTAATTTTTAAAAATATGCGGTCAGTTCATTAATCTCTCCTCTATTTTATTAATGTATGTTTGTCAGGATATGATTTTTCCTCATGAGAACTCTTAGAAATTTTGGTATGTTCATCATTTTTTTTCTTTCAATTTCATTATCATTTCTATGATTTGTTCACGGACCCACTCAATATTAAGAATTTCACTGTTGGGGCGGAGCCAAGATGGTGGAGTATAAGCACAAACTTGGTGCGGGCTACCCTCCAATCACTTCCAATATATGTAAAAAAAATTACTCTAAACAAACTTTAGAGCTACAGAACCCACAAAGAGACAAGGAGAAACAAATCTCCTGCTGAATGAAGCCCAGCAGAACAACAGGAAGGATCTATCACACCAGGCTGGGGGCTGAGCACAGCCCAACAGGAGCCACTTGGTTCCTGGCCCCAGGGTGGCTTTGACCAGCAGTGGGCCAAGAGGAGACTTCAGCAGAGAATCACCAGCAGCTGTGGTGGTTTCCAGAATTATCAACCCAAAAATGCCAAAAAGAAAGTAAAAAGTTAGTGTGGAACTTTGTGGGAAGAGGGGTACTGCAGTCCGGCCCCTCCCCCCAGGTCAAGAAGCAGCCGCCATTGCCTGGCTGTCTCAGGAGCTCTCAGTTTGCTGATTGCAAGGGGACCAAGACACCATTCAGAGGGTAATCACTCTTGCTTTAACCTACTTGGATCTGGATTGTGGTCTTGGGTGGCAGTTCTGGGGTATGTGACCCACTAGTGAGCCAGAGCTTATGGGGTCTGTAGAGAGGGCACCCAACTAATAACTCCGGCAGATGCAAAAACCTCAGTCATTTGGGACAAAGCTCTCTCCATTCTGGAAGCAGAGTTCTACTGTGGCAAAGAGCTCAAAAGTCAAGTAAACTGGCAAGATGAGCAAGCAACAGAAGCACAAACAGATGACAGAATCCTTTTTTGGGGACAAAAAGGGTCAAGGCATAGAGCAGGAGGAAGACAGCAAAGTCAGAACTCCTACATCAAAATCATCCAAGAAAAATATAAACTTATTACAGGCCATGGAGGATCTCAAGAAGGATTTTGAAAGTCAAGTAAGAGAAGTGGAGGAAAAACTGGGAAGAGAAATGAGAACGACACAAGAAAATCAGGGAAAGCTAGTCAACAGCCTGCTAAAGGAGACTCAAAAACACACTGAAGAAAATAACACCTTAAAAAATAGACTAACTCAAGTGGCAAAAGAGACTCAAAAAGCCAGTGAGAAGAATGCCTTAAAAAGCCCAAATGCCCAGATGGAAAAGGAATTTCAAAAACTCACTGAAGAGAATAACTCCTTCAAAATTTGATTGGAGCAATTGAAAGCTAAGGACTTCATGAGAAATCAAGATACTATAAAACAGATCCAAACAAATGAAAAAAATAGAAGGCAATGTGAAATACCTTACTGGAAAAACCACTGGCCTAGAAAATAGATCCAGGAGAGATAATTTTAAAATTACTGGACTACCCGAAAGCCATGATCAAAAAAAGAGCCTAGATACCATATTGCAAGAAATTATCAAGCAAAATTGCCCTGATATTCTAGAATCAGAGGGAAAAATAGAAATTGAAAGAATTCACCAATCACCTCTTGAAAAAGATCCCCAAAAGAAAACCCCTAGGAATATTACAGACAAATTCCAGAGTTCCCAGGTCAAGGAGAAAATACTACAAGCAGTCAGGAAGAAACAATTTGAGTACCGTGGAAACACAATCAGGATAACACAAGACCTAGCAGCTTCTACCTTAAGAGATCAAAGGTCTTGAAATAGGATATTCCAGAGGTCAAAGGAGCTAGGACTAAAACCAAAAATCACCAATCCAGCAAAACTGAGTATAATGCTACAGGGGAAAATAGAAGATTTTCAAGCATTCTTGATGGAAAAAAACAGAGCTGAACAGAAAATTTGACTTTCAAATACATGAAGCATGAGAAGGTAAACAGGAAAAAGAAATCATAAGGAACTCATTAAAGTTGAACTATTTACATTCCTACATGGAAAAATGATAATTGTAACTCATAAGACTGTTCTCAGTATGAGAATAGTTGAAAAGAATATATGTGTGTGTGTGTATGTATGTACAGGAGGGTGTATGTGTATATAAATATATGTGAGTGTGGGCATATGTTCATGTATACATAAAGGGCACAGGATGAGTAATATGAAGGGATGATATCTAAAAAATAAAATTAAGAGGTGAGAGAGGAGTTTATTGGGAGGAGAAAGGAGATAGATTAGGGTAAATTATCTCATATAAAAGAGGCAAGAGAAAACTGTAACAATGGAGGGTAAGAACAGGAAGGTGAAAGGGAATGGAACAACCTCACTCTCATTGAACTTGGCTTAAGGAGGGAATAACATACACACTCAATTGGGTATCTTACCCTACAGGAAAATAGGGGTGTAAGGAATAGGAGGAGGGATGATAGAAGGGAGGGCAGATTGAAAAAAAAAATTTTTGAAAATGGATAGGGTCAAAGGAGAAAATGGAATAAGTGGGGGCAGTATAGGATGGAGGGAAATATAACTGGTCTTTGACAACATGACAACAATGGAAATGATTTGGATAACTGCACATTTACAACCTATATTGAATTGCTTGTCTTCCCAGTGGGGGCATGTGAGGAGGAAGGAAGGGAAAACATTTGGAACTCAAAGTTTAAAAAAAATGTGGTTTTTTACATGCAACTGGGAAATAATATGTACAGGCAGTGGGGTATAGAGGTCTGTCTTGCCCTGCTAGAAAGTTAGGGGGGTAATGGGGGAGGATAGAGGGGATAACAGATTGGGGAAAGGGGTATTAAGTGGGTTGCTATTTTGGGGTGGGGGAAAAACAGAGAGAAAAAAATTGTAATTCAAAATCTTGTGGAAATGAATGTTTTGAGAACTAAAAATAAGTATTGAAAAAAATAAATAAAAAAGAATATCACTCTTAAGTCTCCATTTGCCTGTCTTTGTGCTCTCTCAAGTTATCACTATTCTTATTGTGTTAATAGTCTGTAAGGATGTGTTTACTCTTTCTGCCTTTTTACACTAGTTTACAATATATTTGTGCCCTAATATATGTTCAATTTTTGTAAAAGGTTTTTTTTTGAGGGCAGGGCAATTGGGGTTAAGTGACTTGCCCAAGGTCACACAGCTAGTACATGTTATATGTCTGAGCCTGGATTTGAACTCGGATCCTCCTGATTCCAGGGCTGGTGCTCTATTCACTGCACCACCTAGCGGCCCAGTCACTTTTTTTCTTGTTTAATTCAATTCACATTTAAAGTTTTTAGAGTTAGGCTTGTCTTCTCCAAATTAGGATTTCCCCCCTATTATTCCCTAAACACAGTACTTAGTCCTTTCTGATTATATTAATCTATGTTAAAGCAACCCTATTCTCACCCAGTTCTCTAATCTCCTTCCTCAAGCACTTTCCCTCCCATTATATTTGTTTCCCCTTTCTCTAAGTTTGGAGTATTACTTAATAGTTCCTTTTATTTTATGTAGTTAATTCTCCCACTCTTTTCTGCTCTCGTTTAAGCAGTCAAATAAATCACACTTCCTTTCCTCCCCTTCAATTTGTTTTTTTTTTCAATATTTTAAATTTATTTTCTAGGCCTTTGAAAAAAAGGATTCTTTCCTCCTCTTCATTTTTTATCTTCCCTTTTTGTTCATTCTAGACTTTTATTATATTATTTTAATATATATTATTATATTATTTTATTCATTATAGACTTTGATTAACGGTCCTTATACAAAATCTTTCTTTAGTCTCAATTCCACGTGGAACAAAAGCTTCTAAGGTAACTATGCTGGGTTCCCTCTTCTAAAGTTTCTATTTTAATTCCTTGTAGATCTCATCCCCTGGCCCTTTTTTCCTGTTGTACCTCACTCTTAGAATGCAGAAGATAGAAAGAATATTGGTCCATGGCAAGAATTTTCCTATGTCCCTAGTTGTATGTTCATGATTACCTTTACCCACCCCATGGTTTTTCCATGCCAATTACCAAGGAATTCCCTCCCTTAGTTCATGACCTCATAATCTTCTAGATGTGTGCATTGTCCCCAGAAGCTCTGATTTCCTTTCTCCAAAGGAAGGATAAGTGGTCTAAGCACCAAATCTCTGCAGATAATACCCATTGTAAGGTCCTTAACTCCCTTTATAGAATCTCTCTTCTTCAATGATAGCCTAGTTACACCCTCCCACCAGTGAAACAAGATTTCTCCCTTGCCATGTCTTGATATTTTTCCCCTTGCCCATTCTCCTATAGGCTCTCTTATTTTTAAGGGACTAGATGAGTTACCTTCCCTTCACTGCTAGCTTTATAGCCTGATTAAGGTACATCACATATTCCCCTCTACCCTATTCCTCCCCTTCCCCTTATTATGTATCCTATCAATCTGTAACTTAGCTTAACCAAAAAACAGAACAAAACAAAAAACATGATTCGTCTGTAAGTGGGGTACTGTAAGATGCAGCCTACAATATTTCAGGCCTATTTCTTCCCTATCACCTCTATTTGATGTCTGCTTCAAATATTTCAAACACCCCTTTTCTTAACTGAACATCCCATCTTTTCTTCATTAATAGTTAGGGTCAGGTTTGCAGGGAATGTAATGCTTGGCTGCATCTTGAACTCCTTTGCTCTTTGGAGCAAATTATTCTACTTCCTGTAGTTTCTGCTGGGTGCAGAATAATCTTGTGTTATTTTAATTTCCTTTCCTCTATATTTGAAGGTCTTTCTACTCATCGCTTGCAGAATTTGAAGTTTCTTAACAAAACTGTTAACCACTTTATGTCTTGGAGTTTTCAGCATAGGGTTTTTTGGTGGAGGAGATGTATGAGTTCTTTCCATTGACACTGTTTTCTGTATTCAGAAGTTCTGGGCAGTTTTCTTACATTATTTCTAACATTACAGTGTTGAGGTATCTGGTTAGTCATGTGCTTCAGAGAGACCGATCATCCTTAAGTCACCTCTATGCATCCTGTCTTTTGAGATCAATGTTTTGCTTATATGAAGATCATGATTTCTTTTAATATCAGTAGTTTTTTGCTTCTCTTCTTCCAGATTGTCCTTTACATTGTATTTGCATTCTGAATCAGTTACTTTCTCTTTGATTTCTTTGGTGAGACTTGCCATAATGGATTCAAATTTTTCTACTCTTCTAATAATTTTTGCTATGCAGGGCTGAAATTCTCTTTTCTCTTTTATACCTTACAGAAAGAACATCCTGCTGTGGTTCCATGCTCTTGGGAATCCACAGGGTCTTCTGCCTCATTGGTGTTGATTCATCTTCTTCTGTCTTGCAATACTCAATTCACAGATGCCTGAATGCTGTTTCCTAACCTGAAGGTCATTTCCCCTTCTGTTATTAATATCTTTCCTGGTGGTTTTTTTCTGTTTATGTTGAAAATCTTTGAATTTTCTTCATCCTTGAGGTCTTTGGTAGATCACTTTGCTTCATTTTTCCTACAGCTCCATCTGGATTCCACTCCTTTGATGGCAGTGTTCCTGGGAGCTGGATCTTCATAACTATCTTAGCCTCTTCCCACACTGGATAATTCATGGTTCACCAGCTTTGGTCTCTGCTCCAAGTGACTTTTAGGGGTACAGACTTTTAGGCCCCAGCTAGATGATGGACTCTGTCCCTCAGGTTTAGTGAAATGCCACATAGGCCCCCACACACATGCTCTGCCCCAGCTTCCTGTTACCAAGTTTAGCTCAAGTTCTGCTGCAGCTCAGAATACTGGTACTCTTTGCTGCTGCTGCATTCTGAGCAAATGTTTACCATTTGGATCTGAGGCAGTGGGAGGAGGGAGTGAGGGTGTATGTTGAAGTAGAGTTGAGTTCTATTCCCAGTACACAGGTGGACCTGTACAGACCTGCTTCTAGAAACATGGTGGGTGGTAGGGAAAGGGGTGCTGAGTGAGCAAGTTAGGGGTTAGGGATTAGCCTTCTCTGCTTAGTTCAAGCATTTGCTTTGTTTGGGTTCTTGATAGCCTAGACCATGAAAACTGCTGAAAAGTATTTATGTCTGGTATCTAATAATTATTTTGGAGAGGTTTGAAAGGGCATGAAAATTGGAGAAAATCTCTAGTCCTCCATCTTGTTGGCTGTGTGACCTGAAAGTCTGATGTTTCCTATTAAATTCATATAACCACCTTCTATTCCTGTCTGACTCCTTCCTTTTGACAGCAGTTTCCCTTGAGGGCTGGCTCACAAAGCTATGTTGGCTTCCTCTCACCCTGGGCAAATTACATTTCACTGTCCTCTGTCTCTGACTTAAGTGACTTCTGGGGGACAGAATTGGTTCCAGCTAGGTGTAGTGGAGTGCCACACAGCCTATACAAGGGCTCTACTCCAATTCCTTTGGTGCCTCAGTTCTCTGGCTGAGCTCTGTTGTAGCACAGAGCACTGCCACTGCTGTTCTAGCTGAGCAAGCTTCTGGGTCTTAATTTTGCTTTGCACTAGAAGAATAGTGGGAAGGGAGTAGAACTGAGTTCTGCGGCAAGCTTGGTAGGTCAGCTTGTGCAACCCTGCTGCCAGAGCATAATAGAGAGTGGGGAAGGGAGTGCTGAGTGATGATGTTAGGGACTAGATATTAGCCTTCTTTGCAGTTAATTCATTGAACTGCTACCTAGTCAAGGTTCTTGGTGTCCTAGACAATGGAGACATCTGAAATTGCTTATCTCTTGTGCAAAATTCCTATTTTGAGAAGGTCTGAAAAGTCATAAGGACTGAAGTAATTATCTAGTACTCTATCCTGTTGGTCATGTGACCTATAAGTCCTATAGGAACTCTCTATGGTAACCAACTTGTTACGAAGTTTTTCCCAGTGGATAGAGCACTGGGCCTGGAGTTCAGAAGACTCCTTCTGAGTTAAAATCTAGCCTCACACTTAGTAGCTGTATGACCTTGGGCAAGTCACTTAACCCCCTATCTGCCTCAGCTTCCTCATCTGTAAAATGAGCTGGAGAAGGAAATGGCAAACCACTCCAATAGTTCTGCCAAGAAAACACCAAATGGGGTCATTAAGAGTTGAACAAGCCTGAAGACTGAAATGACTCAACAACAAAAACCTTTTTAGCTTAGAGCCATTTTGATCACATTTGCAAAACACCTGGCAAATACATTCTCAGCAGCCTTTGTTAGCTGTACTTAATCCCTGGCCAGAAATCTGTTATCCTTATATTTTAAGCCAAGTCAACAAGGGTTTAAGATCTCACGATGTGCCAGGCACTGTGTAGGCACTGAGGACATAAATACAAGCAAAAAGAAACTCAGATCAGTCCCTGACAGGCAAGAAACTTACATTCTAATGGGAGAAGGAAACATACAAAATGGGCAAAGAGGAGGGAAGTCAGGAACAGAGCTGAGAAAGAAGTGAATGAGTATGACTGGCTTAGGCACCTCCTCAAAATGAAAGTTCTGGAAAGAATTCACCAATTAGAGAAGGGAGGTGCAGGGATCTTCCAGGACAAGAAGTCCCAGGATGCTGAGACATGGAAAAGTCTGGCAAGTAAGGAACAAGGAGAACCAGGAGAGGGCACTGAAAGGTGTCCATGGTCATGCAGTCCAAATCCCTTTCTCTAACACTATCTTCTTAGCCCATTTCCAAAAATCAACTTCCCTCTTCTCCTTCCCTCGCCTTCAATGGACAAGAGTGAGAAAACTACAACTTGTGCCCCTGAAGTCTTTAGTTTCTTGCCCAAGACTTGCTTTCTTATCTTTTATGTTCAAGTGAATTGCCATAAGCAGGTAGTTGCTATCTGTTTTGATATATCTTGAGACGTTTTCTGCTTTGTCTTGGGCACACTGACTGAAAAGCCAACAAACCTCTTTGCTCTTGTAAGCCAGTTATGAACTAGTGGCCTCAGTACCCAGGGGCAGGAATCACCAACCACTGAAGCCCTTGCTTCTTTCTCTAATACTTACTGAGATGATCTCTCACCTAATAGCTTCTGTGGTACCACCACATCAAACTCAAGAAGACAGGCTGCAGTTTTTCCCTCAGAGGATACAAATCCCTCCTCTGCAGGAAAAGCTTCAAATCTGTATTTTTAAAATTTAAGTATACGGCTGTCCCTTTCCTTTCTTTAATCTTCTGTGTAATACTCCTCGACTCTCACCTACTAGGCAAGGGTCAAAATTCCCCTTCTCCAACTTAGATTCCCCTTTCTTCCACTGAACCCTTACCTCTTTTTCCTTTAGGAATGCTTCAGTGTTTCTCACAACCTGGGAGG
>NW_027187338.1:5085090-5130090 GCF_028583685.1 Petaurus breviceps papuanus
CACACCGAAGTCAAAGGTAGACAGAGACAGACACACACGTACACCCTACAAGGAAAGGAGAGACAGACACATAACCCAAGAGGAAAGGAGACACAAACCAAGAAGGGACAGAAACATATATCCAAACCAAGAAGAAGAGGGAGAGAGGTGCACACACCAAGAAAAAGGGAGAAAGACAAAAAAGAGACACCCACAAACCCAAAGGAAGGAAGGTAGAGACAAATACATACATAAACCAATCAAGAAGAAAAAGAGCAAAAATAAAAAAAAGACACCAAGAGAAAAGGAGACAGAGAGACACAAAAGGAAAAGACTGATACACATGCATGCACAAAAGCACACAAAGAGTAAAGAAATAGGAACATTCACCAAGGAGACAACCAGAAAGAGAAACTCACACAATCTCTGTCTCTCTCAATCTCTCTCCAAGAAGGGGCCTACATCAAAGTAATAAGAGAGATATCCACAAAAGAAAGCAAGACACAATTTAAAAAACAAGACCCAACAGTCAGAGGAAAAAGGGAAAGGAGAGACATAAAGAGCTAAGAAGAAAACAAAATATACACAAAGGTCAAGAAGAAAAGACATAAAATCCAAGGAAAAAACTTGAAGTACAGAAGAAATAAAGGGAGACATGAGCAAAGGAAAGGGGCAAACACTATATATAAATAGACAGGAGAGAGGGAGAGAAACAAATAGGAAGATAGGGTATATAAGATGGGATAGAAAAAGTAAAACAGGAACAGAAAGATAAGTACTGTGGGAGTTAATATTCATAGCTGAGCATATATGAAGTTTAAAAGGATTTACAAAGTTCTTTTAAGTCACTGTATCATTTGATCAAATAGCAGTAAATTAACTCTTTTCACATCTTGTTAATTTGATCTTCAGACTGAGCTGTCACTATACTTCGAAAAGCTGATTGAAGCACTGTTCACAACTCTTCCACAGCTCTCATCCTCACTTTACCACTCAGACACACCAAAAGAAAGGATCTGCATCACTGGAGGATGATCTAAGGGGACCTAAGGACCAGGGTGGGCTGAGGGGGTGGGAGGTTAACATTACCACAGAGCTAAAGCTCTCATATAGGCATGAATTTCATGATGTATTTCTAATGTATTGTCTATCCTCAAGGATTCCAAAAGGTAACATCAAAATTACCTTCAACCCTGGTCCCCAAGGGTGATAGATGCTACTGAAAAGGAATGAAAAATGAACTGGAGTAGTCTGTCTTGTGAGTTAGAATACTAGTTTGGAAATTTACAAGGAACTTTCATTACTACCACCCTGTGAGGAAGGTAGTACAAGGATTTCAATCCCCATATAAAATACAGAAAACTAAGGCTCAAATAAGTGACTTGCCCAAGGACCAACAAGTGACACAGGACCCTTGGCCCTCTCATTCCAACTCCAGGGCTCCTTCCACTCCAAAGGCCTGTTGCTCCATTAACTACTACTATGTCCTGGGCTCCAGGATGAACTTCATGGCTATCTCTCTGACTCTTACATTGTGGGACAGCACTTTATCTGTTTGGGCCTCAGTTTCCTCATTTTCAAAATGTCTACTTATTCTTAAAAGTCTCTTCCAGCTGGGAAATGCTATGACTTCTAAATGAGCACCATTACTTTAAGAACAGAAAACACTAGGAGTTTAAACTCAGAAGCAACAGTATACTACACAGAACAGTACAAAAGACAGGTTTGATGAGTTTCTACTTCTACCCAGTAAATTTTGAGATTCTTTTTCCGACGGTTTTCAGAAGAGTTTTGGGAATGGAAAATAAAAAAGTCATTCCCTCCAGTGATTGGATATCAATTGCAAATAGTTCCAAAGATATGACTTTTAGCAATCACTTAAAAAAATAGGTTAAGTAACAAAACAAGAATCCAAACAGAAGCTCTCTGATTATAAATTCAGGATTCTTGGTATCACTCAAAAGCTAAAGCACAGCAATAGATTTAGGAGAGAAACTGGACTGACCCCTGGGGACTGATCACTTCAGTAAAACAAAAAAAACCCAGATGCCAAACTCACATAGAGTTGTTGAGCCAAGTCACTTAAGGGAATTTGCTACCTGGAATTGGCTAAGCCCTATGGCTCCATATATGATGACAAATGGACATTAAAACAAACTAGAAACTGCTACTGGAGACACACTCTTAAAAACAGAAATTGGTAACATTCTACTCAAAATAGCAGCTACAGAACAGAAGCCTTTCTGACACTCACTTTTGATTTGTCAGATAGCGGTCCCAGCCCCGAATAATATTGCCATACATCTGGGTGTCTTCCAGGTAGCTCCCTTCAAAAGCATAGATCTGTCTCTCCAAGTTTGCCAGCGTCTCCTGGTGGACACACACAAAAAAAGCACAGGGATGCTACTACCTTCCAAGCTGGAATATTCAGTCTGACCAAAGGGAGATTTAATCAACAGGTTTAAAGCTGAGGCTCTTGCCTTACAGTAATTCAGTCAATACCGCCTTTCAGTACGTTTCCGCTGTAGTTCTCACCCTCCATAGAGTAGATGATGTATGATTATACCCAAACGTTCATAGATTCTTCACTTTGGCTTTGGGAGGCAAAGTTAGGATTCAGGGTAAATGGAACCATTTACTGTTTCTGAGTACACTAATGCTGCTTTTAACACCCAGAGGAGCAGACTGGCTGATCCCACAGGGGAATTTCACTCACATTGGTAAAAGGTGCAAGAGAGCAGCATGAGCTCTGGAAGGGCCTTCCATCTGCAAGGTTCAGAAAGCCTTTAAGGGTCAGGGTCCCTTCTCTATTTGCAAGAGCTAGAAAATGTCCCCAGGCTATGCGCATGTTCCTTGTTGCTATGGTAACCAACATCTGCGGCTCCAGGTGAAGATGCCCCACGGCCAACCCTATTCAAGATTGTCTTCCAGAGTCACTTTTCTTTGCCTCGGTTCTCCCCTTACCAAATAATAGTAAATTCCCCCAACCCTAACATCCCCCCCATACAATCCTGTCCCTTCATCCAAATCCTCCCAATTTCAAATCTTTCTCTTACCTATCTCCTCCCCACCCCCCACCAGAAGCACGATTCTGAGGGCCCAAAGCCGATGTTCCCCACCCCCAACTCCCACCTCCCTCCTCCTTCATCTTGCCATCCAAACTCCCAGTTCCCCAACTTCCCCATCCCAGGAGCATCCCTTCGCCATCCACCTCCTCAGAGGGCTCCCTCACAGAACCTCCTCTGGCCTCAGTTTCCCCAACTGCAAAATGAAGAGGTGGACTAAAAGGCCTTCTGAGATCTCCTCCAGCTTTAAATCTACGATGCTAGAAACCCAACCTGTTTCCCGTCAGTTTCCCTCCCAGCCACCCCGAACCAGCGGCCTCCCCAATCCCATACCGCCCCGCCCCCCCGCCCCTCCCAGCCTCAGCCTAGCCTCGACCACGCCCCCGCGGCTCGTGCCCGTCAGTCACCGGGGGCGCGTGGGGGCGCGGGCCCGCGGAAACGGGCGCGAGCGCGGCTGGGCCCCGGGGCGCGAGGCTGGGGCCCCCAGGCCGCCGGGTGCGCGAAGCGGAAACGAGGAAGGGGCGCCGCGCGCCAGGTTCGCAAAGGACTCCAGGGCCCGTGCCGCTGCCGCCGGCATAACGGCCGCCAGGAAGCCAGGCCGGGCCGGACCCCCGCCCCGAGGAGCACCCCGGCTGGGCGGGGAGGACCCGGGCTCCTTCCCTCCCCCACCCTCCAGCCCCCTCACCGCCAGCTCCTGCTTGCGTTTCACCAGTTCGGCCAGTTCCCGCCGAGTGTCCGGGATCTGCGGCGGCGCCGCCTTGTTGTGCATCGCCATGTTGGGCCGAGGCGCGGGGAAGGAAGCAGAGAGCGAGCGAACTAGCGAGCGAGCGAGCGAACGAGGGAGGCGGCCCCGCCGCGCCCCCACCCTTGGCCGCCAGGGGGCGCTGTCGCCACCACTGCGCCTGCGCGCGGGCGTCCCGGGCGGGCGGGTGGGGGAGGAGGCAGCGCGAGAAACGGGCGGGGAGGGAGGTAAAGGAGAGTAGAGAGGAAATCGAGGGAGAGAGAGGGAGAACAGAGAGGAAATAAAAGGGAGAGGACAGAAGGGGAGAAAAGAGAAAGGAAATGGGAAGGGGGATAGGAAATGGAGAGAAGAAAGGAGAGAGGAGGATTCTGCAGAGAGGAAAAGAGAACAAGAGAGAATAGAGGAAACCAAAGAAGGGAGAGAGAAAGGAATAGAGAGAGGAAGAGGAGAGAGAAGGGGAGAATAGAGAAGAGATATTGTGGGGGAGAGAAGGGAATATAGGAAGAGAGATTAGAGAAGAAATAGAGGTAGGAAGAAAGAGAAGAGGAAAAAGAATAAGAGAGAAAACAGAGAGAAATTTGGAAAGCTTTACCTTCTGGTCCCAGCGCTGGCTGTGGGGGCAGGATGGCTGGAAAGGAGCCCAAAGGAAGGAAATAGACGTAGAGAAGGGAAGGGATGTCAATTCCACAAGCATTGATTCCTGGAGGGACTGATTCACTTTGTCTTTATTAACAGTCCCAAACTTCTCCAAGATACTGAATGAATCTGTCATATCATCATTTAGGAGTTACGTCCAGCAGTGTATATCCCAACCCATCCCATGCCTGCTTATCATGTGCCATTCTCATCTTAGTCCTCCCAAAAATATGTTACAAGGAGCCCACCCAGCGAGTTGAAGGCCCTCCTTGCTTCCTCCCAACCAGAAGCTACCGTGTTTCCCCGATAATAAGACACTGTCTTATTAATTTTTTGGACAGAAAAACACCAGAGGGCTTATTTTCAGGGGAGGGCTTATTTTAATGAACATTGACAGCAATTTTAGTAAACAGGTAAATGTGAACAAAAAAATGTACCTTTATTCAATAATGATCATGTCATCTTCTTCAACAACATCGTCATAAGTGTCCATACCCTGAATTCCGTCCTGGATGTCTTGCGCCTCCATTTCCTTCAGAAGAAGTGGACCCAATCTGTCACGTCCAGCAATATAGCTCTCTTTAAATGAATATGTCTTGTCCAGGTAACCTGCTCGTAGTGCCTTGGCGACACAGCTGTCAGTAATTTTATCCCATGACTTCTTCACCCAAGTCACGACTTCTTGCAGACAGGGCTTCACAAAGTTTCCACGCTGATTTCTTTCCATTCTATTTTCAATGTAGTCATTGACTTCCATGCGCAAATGGTCCTTGAATGGCTTGTTTATTGCAATATCAAGGGTCTGGAGATAGGCAGTCATTCCTGCAGGAATCATTACTTGATCTATTCTCTCTGCAAGGAAGTTCTTCATTTCTTTAGCGCAGTGAGTGCTGGCTGAATCCCAGACTATCAGACCTCTTTGGTTACCTCGCATAACAAGTGGCAGCATTAAATCAACCCACTTTCTTATAACGGCTTGTGTACACCAGGCTTTTTCGGTTTCAAGAACATAAATACCAGATACACGTTCAATCTTATCTTTCTTGCCCTTGCTGATGATTAGAGGTGTGGCTTTCTTTCCATCCAAACGAATTGCCAAAACATAGGTGACCCGTGCACTTTCATAGCCAGTGGTGGGAATGTAGATTGACGTTGCACCCCTGTGATGAATTGTTGTTTGAGATCCTTGTCCCATAAACACTGCAGTTTCATCCATAGCAATCATATTGCAGGTTTGGTACTTGGAAATGTCAATCCTATCAATAAAGGACTTGAATGCAAGTGCACGTTTAATAACTTCAGCATCTTCCAGCTTAAACAGTGTTGTTGATCTTCTTAGGGACAGTTCATACCATTGAAGGAAACCGTCCAACCAGTGTTGTGATGCTTTGAATCCTTCTGAGACCATTTCAAACTCTGGTGCCACTGAAAGGGCAAATGCTTGAATATCAGCCCTGCGCACAACCAAGGCCTTTGCTCTCCTGTCAGCAATCCATTCACCAATGAGGATCTCCAAGTCAGGATATAAGGGCTGCTGACCTGATCCAGACCTGTGCTTTTTCCCTTTTCCCTCATCCACCTGTTGATTGAGGTTATTATAATCTGCTCTCCATTTTCTGACCATTCGAAGATCCGAAAGTTTTTCTTTACAGAAAACCGCAAGATTCTTGCCATGTGACTCCTCTACAATTGCTTTCTTATACTCAAGTATAAGTATAAAGTATAGCTCTTCCTTTTTGTACTCATGTCTGGGGGTCAAAACAGACAGAATAATAAAATTATGACCATCAGTCCTTCTTTTCACTCCATCATGCCCCCTGAGTTCTTTTTTCCTCCATCATGCCCTTTTTATCCTCCATCATGCCCCCTCACTCCCGCTTACATACCGGGTTTTTATGTTGTCCTACCTCAGCTCTCCTCCGCGGCACTGTTCTCAATGGCGCCAGCAAGCAAATCACTGGGGAAGAACAGGATGAAGCGCTCACTGCTGCAGCTCTGATTGGATGCAGCTTGGAGCGCAGCGTGCATTTCACCCGAGGGGGGGGGCGGTGCATACAGAGGGTACCGTAATGTAGCGTGTAGCTCAGGGGATCACCTTCACTACAGTAGCAATCTCAGTAGGGTTTATTTTCGGGGGAGGGCTTATTTTAGAGGAATCTTACACAGTAAGGGGAGGGCTTATTTTCGGGATAGGTCTTATTATCGGGGAAACGGTACTAGCAGATAAACCATTTTCTCTCTGTCATATTTCTCTGATGATAGCCTTGACTCCCGTCTTTCAGAGTTGGTGCTATGTTGCTGCCTGCTCACCCCAACCACAAGCCTTTCCATTGTTCTACATGTGATGCTCATCTTGACTTCTTCAGAATCAGTGAGGGAAGGGGGACACTGACCAGTGGGAACTCTGTCCTCAAAGCACAGCAGTGCCCTCTACCTGCTGCCGCACCTGCCTTGGAAAGTGTGTGAGGATGAGTAATGGAGGGCCCTGCTGTCCACATCAGAGCATGCATGGCATGGGTACCCTAATTATTTCCAGTTCACTGAACACACGGCAAAAACATGGACTTTTGATTGAATATTGAACCAGAGCTGGGACTGTAAACAAAAGACCAGTGAGAGGACAGCTCAGTCCTTTTTCCTTCCCTGGTGTCCAGAGAGAAGTTGTTCCAGGCCTCTAGGGCCATAGGCATCCTCTCACCAGGAGCCAGTCTGAAACACATGGCCCTTCTGTTTGGGAAAGAGGAAGTACAGCTGCCTACTTTCCCTACCGGGTCCACGTGAACCATATTGCTTCTATTGTGTCCTTACTTTCATGCTGTATGGTTGTAGCAGAAAGCACCCTAACATACACAGGATGACTGCTAGCACAGGTTATTAGATCTGCTTTTCTAAAGGAAAGCAACTCAAAATGGGTTAAATCTTGCTTTAATCAAACATATATCATTTACCTGGTTCAGGGGAAAAAGGTCAGCACCCCGAACTTCAGAGAATACAGAGGTTACAAGCAGACAAAAATTACAGAGAAACAGATCAGCAGACAGATGTCCAGCTGTCTGACCATTACATCCATGCCTAGTCAGTTACCAGAGAGAGAAGCACCAACATCTGGATTTTCAAAGCCAGGAAGCTCAAAGGCTGCCCAGAGTCTCATCTGGTCAAATCACACAACTCTTCTCAAAGTGTGCAAAACAAAACCTCACATCAGGGTATATATAGCCTTCTCCTGGATCAGAGAATGTCACAGCCCTCTTGACCCACTGACCAAGCACAAAGCAACAAGGTGTGGGCATTCCTGAAAAACAAGCCTCTTGCCACAAGTTCCATGTGACCACATTCAGCCTATTAAGGGGCAGAGTGTATTTTTAAATCAAGGAAGGTTCTCAGAGTTACTTAAGCCTATCAAAGGGCCTGGGGCAGGGAAGATCTTAGATTCCCATTCCCATTTACCATTGTTAAATGTTAAGATTATAAAAGCTTCAGGAACAGAGGCCTAGTGACAGGAGTCCATAATTGGGGCTGATGAAACTAATATGGCCCTACAGAATCTTGAGGACTTAGAGGGCCACCAAGGTCACAGGTTCCCCACCCCTGATCTAAGACAATTCAAAAATACTCGTGATGGAAAATGTGTTCCACATCCAGAGAAAGAACTATGGAATCTGAATGCAGATTGAAACAAATTGTTTTCTCTCTTTTTTTTTCTTTCTTGTGGTTTTCCTGTTCTGATTTTTCTTTCACAACATAACTAATGTGGAAATATGTTTATTATGATTGTACATGTATAGCCTATATCAAATTTCTTGCCATCTTGGGAGGGGGAAAATATGGAACTCAATATCTTATAAAAGTGAATGTTGAAAACTAAAGTAAATTTTTAAAAAGAACTTTGGCAGATTATATATCTCTAAAGCTTTAACCTGGAGTCTCTGAACTTTTAAATAAATGTTTTTGATAACTCTTAAAAAAAAAAAAAAAAGAAAGACCGGCAGAGCAAAGACCAGCAGGGGGTGATCTAGTATCAAGCACTGAATGGAGTCCTACAAGCAAGGCATTAACTCCATCCATTTGCTGTACCTCATTCAGAAGGGAACTTGGCAGGGTAAATGCTATGTAGCTGGTGCCCCCTAAACCCCAGGTACTGAGATGGTATAGAGGACAGTATGCCCTGAGGTGCTCAGGGGGAATAATCTATACTTCTATTCTTCCTATATCCTCTCAGTAAATATCTCTTTCTAAAAGTGAATTTGATGTTATTTATTGATCCTGGAACCCTAATATCTAAGGGAAAGACTAACTATCCTTGATGGAGAAAACAGTTTATTGTAATAATTTTGTTAAATCTCAAATGTTCTCTTTGTAGTTCACCTTCTATTTTCATTCTTGAGTCCTCTTAGGATGACTGACCAAGTGGGTATTTTGCCAGACTTTCTTTAGACTGATTTTGTCTCTGCTTTATGGGATAACACTGCTTATAATTCTCTAGCATCCTTCTTTGTAAGATTTTCCAGATGATTTTGTGTCCTGACCTTATATTTCGCCAAAAAAATCAAGGCCATTTGCTAAAAGTTTCTTCTTCTCCTTTCCTCATCATCTCAAATCATTTTGATACTTTACACTACTATCTCCTCTATCACTCTCTCTCACACAAAGAAGTGGCCCTACACCTATCTCTTCTTTGTTTCATAGCCGAACTTGAAAAGGCCATCTACAACCAGAAGCTCCGCTTCTTTTCATCTCACTCTTTTCTTAACTCTTTACAATATGGCTTCTGATCTCATCATTCAGCTGAAACTGCTCCCCAAAGTTACCAATGATTTCTAAATCTAATGACTATCCCTTCAGTCCTCATCATTTTTTACCTCTCTTTGCCTTTGACTTTAATGATCTCCCTCTTCTCCTTGACATGCTCTTTTCTTCTCTCTAGGTTTTCATGACACTGCTCTCTTCTATTCTTCCTCCTCCCTGTCTGACCCCTTCTTTTCCTTTGCTGAACCTTCCATCCAGGTTGATCCCGCTAACCACAGGTTTCACCAAAGTTTCCATCCTGGACGCTCTTCTCTTCTCCCTCTGTACTTTTAGACTTGCTGATCTTATCAGCTCCCATATTTTTAATTATCACCTCTAAAGAAATGATTCTCAGATCTATTTGTTCAGCTCTAATCTCTCTGCTGTCTTCAGGCATTTCATCTGAAATTCAACTCATCCGAAACAGAACTCATTTTCCCCTCAAATCTTCCCTTCCTTAGTTCTCAATTTATTGTCAAGAGTAGCACCATTCTCCCCATCCAGCCTCAAAACCTAGGTATCATCCTCAACATCCCATTCTCTCTCACTTCCCATATCCCATCAGTTGCCAAGTCCTGTGTAATGGTAATGTAATTTTGAATTTGAAGATCCCTTTGTGTTGGCAAAAGT
This sequence comes from Petaurus breviceps papuanus, assembly GCF_028583685.1. Lineage (NCBI taxonomy): Eukaryota > Metazoa > Chordata > Mammalia > Diprotodontia > Petauridae > Petaurus > Petaurus breviceps. The sequence continues at coordinate 5,094,928 of NW_027187338.1, forward strand.
AGCAGGTACTTAGCACTTAGTAACTGATCAAGCCTCTGTTGGGGAAACAGAAGGTATGAACTCCTGTCTCCTGTTACTGATGTAACAGGAAGAGGTTGGCTGAAACAGGGAGCTAAGGCTGTGTGTATGTAAGGAAAAGCCCTAGAGAGGCACAGTCATAATTTCTTGAGACCAGCATCTGGTGGCAGAGCAGCTACAGAAGCGAGAATGGAGAACTGAGCCAGAATTTCCTGAGAACTTGTGGTGGTGGAATTTCTCCTGAACAGGATCCCAGGAACCCAGAGCCAGGAGCCTGGAATCCAGAGCCAGGAGCCCAGGTGACTGAGGAAGCATGACTGGGATGCTGAGACTTTTTTGTTTGTTTGTTTGTGGCTTGGTTGAGCCTTGAATTCCCTGGAGCACAAATGGTGAAGGATCTGACATGGACCAGACCCTGTGAACTTCAGTGTGGAGCAGGACCTACCCAGAGAGCTGGACAAGGAACTGGGAGCTGTCTGCCAGTGAACCCAGGTGACAGTCTGATGAATCCAGATAGAATCTGGGACCATGGAAGGGGCTCCAGGGAATCTGAGAACAGGCCCCAAGTCAAAATGAAAAGAACTCTCCTTGATTACTGAGTAATAATGAAATTGTAGTTTACTAGTGACCTAGGGGTGGAGGGATTTGTGTATTATAGTAATTGATTGATGAACAAGTGACTGATTGAGTTAACTTAGTTGCCCCAAGAGTGGAAGACTTTGACAATTGTACTTTGAGATATTGTTACTGATAAGTGACTGATTGAGTTACCCCATGAGTGGAAGATTTTGACTATTGTACTTTGAGATTGTGTTGTGAATATTATATCATGATTTTCTGTTATAAGTTGTAATATTGTGAATGCTGTACCTTGATTTTCTGTGAAAGTTTTGCTTTGATTTGTTATGGAATAGAGTGATCACTATACCGTGTAATCATAACCTTAAAAGCTATTCACAGTAGCATTCTTCTGGAAAGCTACTTGTGCATGGCATTACATCCTGTCATTTCTAGCTTGGTAATATCTTTCATATATGTCCCCTCTCTTCTCTGACATTACCACCACCCTGGTCAGACCTTCATCACCTTTTGTGTGAATTATAGCAATTGCTTGCTGGTTGTTCTCCCTGTCTCAGGTCTCTCCCCAGTCTATTCCATCCTCCACTCAGCTGTCAAAATGATTTTCCTAAAGCACAGATCTGACCTTGTCACACTCCTATAAACTCCAATGCTCCAGTGGCTCCCTTTTAACACCAGGATTAAATATAAAATTTTCTGTTTGGCTTATGAAGTCTTTCAAAACCTGGCCCCTTTCTCTCTTTCCAGTCTTGTTATACCTTATTATATATACCTTGTTATACTTTATTACCTTCCACATATGTTGATCCAGCAACACCAGCCTCCTTGCTGTTTTTCACATACTATACTCTGTCTCCTAACTCCAAGCATTTTTACTGGTTGCCCTCCATGCCTGGAATTCTCTTGTTCCTCCTCCCTACCTCCTGGCTTTGTTCAAGTCTCAGTTAAAATCCTACCTTTTGCAGTAATCCTTAATTTTAGTGCCCTTACTCTGAGATTATCTCCAGTTTATCCTATATAGATCTTGTTTATACATATTTATTTGCATATTTCCCCCCTAGAAGACTGTGAGTTTCCCACTAGCAAAGACTATTATATATAGTCTTTATATATTTATATATCTATTTATATTTATATATATATTTATATATCTATTATATATATTATATAACCCCCCCGCTGCTAGAGGGGACCCCTACTGGGTTCCTTGGAAACCATCTAATAGGCTCCAATAGCAAAGACTATTATATATATATATGTATATATATCTATATATGTATATATATATATTTGCCTTTCTTTGTATTCTCAGCATTTAGCAAAATGGCTGGTACATATTGTGTGCTTAATACATGTTTATCAACTTGACTTTATTAGCCTGGTGTTGCAGTCATCTCTCTCTGTTTGGCAAGCAAGCCAAAGAGTTACTAATGTGCTCTCTGTACTGTTTAGTCCTTGTTGTAGTTAATTTTCATTGGTTGAGCTTCTGGATGAAATGATTATAGTCTGTGTTTGTGTAGTTTCTGTTGTTGATTTCCCATTTTTTTATCTTCAATAGTTTGTTTAATTTGAAGTGCCCACCAGAAATTATACACTAGAGCCCCCTTAAACCTGCTAGAGGGGACCCTACTGTGTTCCTTGGAAACCATCTAATAGGCTCCAATAGTAAAGAAATGTTTCACCTGTGTTGCCAAAAACATGCCACAGATTCCCACGGATTCAGGTCTGTTTTGCTTCAGTAGAAATAATACTAAGGTTTTGTTTCAATAGGAATAATACTGAGAATGTTTTGCTTCAATGGGAATAATACTGAGAAAGCTTTGCTTCAATGGAAACAATGCTAACCCCTTAGAAACATGTTCTATTGCTAGCAATCACATTGTCTATAAAATTATGTCTAACAGAAAGCTCAAGGCTGTCTTTCGGTCTGAGAGGCAGCCCCGGCTGGTTAATAAACACTCCTATCAAATTATAATTGGCCTAGCTGTCCTGTCATATCTCGGTGTCCATTACAAATTCAAGGTTAAATCTTAATTATATACCATATGTTCTTCTCATTAATATTTTTCTTATTAGTTATAAAGTCTAATCTTAGCCCTGACAAAACAAGGAATTGTCTGACTTACAAACAGATGACTCAGAGTTAACTCCCACATCCAAAATAAGTCTTTGCTTTTCCTGTTAACATGCAGTCAGTTTCATTCTTTGTGATGTTGTTTAGTGCTCACCACGTTTAGTACCTACCAACTCTTTTTTTTGACAAATGTATTCATGATATAGAGGTGTGAAACTTCCGTAAAATCTACAAAGTCTTTGGCCTTTCTCATTTCTTTTGCCCTCAAGGAAATTAAATGTCCAAATATCACAATGGCACAGTGCCTGAAATCTGCTGTGTTGACTCTGAATCCAGTGCTTTTTTCCCCCAATAGATATCAATCACTCTACAGGAATTTATTAAATGTCTTCTCTGTGCCTGGCACTCAGCCACTGTGTTTGGGGGATTCAAAGACAAAAATGATTACAACTATTGTGGAATAGCCCCTACCCTCAAGGAGCTTACATTCTATTAGAGGAAACAAATGTACATTCAACTTACACTATATTATGTTATATTAATTAGATTATATAATATAAACATGTATGTAATGTATACACACATATAAATATACACATCTGTGATTTCATTATTATAGAGAATTCCCAGACAAGGAAGCTCCCTATACCAATACAGGTAAGCACCTTCTCTGCACCTTAAAGTTAGAGAGAGTTGCTTAGAACACTGAGAGGTTAAGCCATTTGCCCAGGATCACCTAGAGTATGTGTCTGAGGCAAGTTATGAATGCAGGTCTTCATGGCTCCAAGGTTAGTGCTCTAACTACTAGGTCACATTGCCTTTCTTATGCACGAATATGTTGTATGTAAGAGGGATTTGAAAGCTGATGGGGGAGACTTGAAGGAATAAATAAAGGCATTTATTAACTGTTCACTATGTACAAAATACCACACTAAGCCCCGGAGATACAAATAGAAAAGTAAGACAGTCACTGCTCTTGAGTAGTTCACATTGTAAAGGGGGTGACAACATATCTGAAAAGTTTCAACTCTTAAGTTAGATGAAAAGGTCCTATGGCCCTTAGGATACAGCAGTAAAGCAGATGGTAGTGCTTCATGAATGTCATTTCCACTGATAAAATCATCATATCTGTTTCTGATGTGAGCCATTTGACATGCCAAGGACTTTGGTGGCAACTTTCTTTTTTTGGGTCTTCAAAAGATGGCTGCATCTCACTGGGGCTGCTTCACTAGGTGATGGCTGTAGACACTGGGCTTAAAGCATTGCTATTGCAGAGGCTCTTGGGTTCAGGGTCCTGAGCTGTCCCCATCAGGATCTTGGTGGTGGTCTGAGCTGTACATACTGCCTCCTGTCTCTCCCTCAGGATGCCCTGCTGCATCAGTTAGGCTGACTTGCTTACCCTGTGGTTAGCACTTGGTTGGCAGTTAGTGGATGTTGCTCACTTCTCCATAGAAGCTGCCTTCCCAGTTGATAGTTGATGGCTAGGATGGAAGCAGGAGTGATGGTATAGAGGGAGCTGCCACTCCTAGGGCTCCTGGCCCTATTTGCCTATTCATGGTCAGTGACTGGTGACAGGGAAGGTGTGCCCCTTCTCCACAAAGATTTTCCCCCTCAATGGGGGCTGCTCAGATGCTAGACTGGAAACAGATCTGGTGGTTTGGGGAATGCTTTTACTCTGTATGTAATGCTTTTTATTCTGTTCAAGGTCTTGGCCATCAGGGTCCAAATGGAGGTAGTGGTCAAGGTGTATTTGTAAACAATAAGAAACAATTAAATTAAGAGAGATTAAAGCAGAAGGAGGTAGGGAGGTAATAATGTAGGGGCAATCTGCTGAAGAATATGGGAGGGATCAAGGATACATGTAGTGGAGTTGCCTTGATAAGAAAGGTCACTTAACATACTAGCAACTAGAATATAAACTCCTTGAGGGCAGGAACCATTTGTCATTTTTGTCTCTGTATTCCAGTGCTTAAGTGGATAATTAATGTTCTTTGAATTAAATACTTCAATGAGATGCAATTACATCAGTGTGACTACCCTATCCATCATCACAGATTACAACTCTATGACTTAATAGATCTCTCAGTGGCAGAAGTTCATCATCTCCTAAACTAATCTGGCAGTATGCCTTTCCAAATTTAGCTACGCTGGTTCTCTGTAGAAAGATATGTCACTGGGTCTATACTGAAAGGCTTCCTTCCCAGCTTTGTAGCTATTGTCAGTATTTACACTTTGTATTTTAAATTAATGTTGGAAAAACTTCAAAAATACCCTTCCAGTCTTCTTACACAATCCCCTTTACAGACACCATAATTCAGTGACAATGGCCTCCTTAGTGTTCCTCATACTTGACACTCCATTTCCCAACATGATGCATTTTCACTGGCTGTCTAGCTTGACTGGAATGCTCTCCCTCTTCTGCTATGACTACTGACCTCCCTGGCTTCCTTCAAGGCTCTACTAACATCCCATCTTGTAGAAGCCTTTCCCACTCCCTTTTAATACTAGTGGCTTCCTTCTGCTTTTTCTCATCTATCCTGTATATAGTACATCTGTACGTAGTTGTTTTCACATTGTGTTCCCCATTAGCCTGGGAGCTCCCTGACAGCAGGAACTGTTTTTTGCCTTTCTATCTTCAGGATTTAACACAGTGCCTGTTACAGAGTAGGCACTTAATAAATACTTGGTGAATAGTTTGTGCCCATGACAAAAGTTTCATGCAATTGTATAAAAAACCATGTGGTCACAGATAAAAAAGCCTGAAGTTAGAAGATCATGATTTTATTTTAGTTCTGGTTCTGACACTCTGGGCAAGTAACTTCCCGACTTGAAACCTATTTCTTCATTTGTAAAATAATGTTGATGAGGATCATGACAACTACTTATTTCACAGGTTTTGTTAGTTAATTTTAAGGAATTAGAGAAAGGTAGGCTATTAGTACTCTGCCAAAGGTAACAGATAATAGATCCTCTATTCATCCTTACTAGGAAAAATACTCCCATTTATCCTGACATTTATTAGTCATAAGCAAGGCATATTTATGCTTGGGTCTGGAGAAGAGGCAGATTACATAGCCCTGGCTCTCACAAATTACAATATATGTGTATAAAATAAGAATCCTGGGTTTGTGCCCAGAGAGCAAGCTTCAGCATAACAAAGACAAGGGTTCAAGTTTGAGATACATTAACTGTATGATCCTGGGTAAACTGCTTAAGCTCTTGAATTGGCAGAGGAGGTCACCTTGTCAGGAATTCCCTAAATCAACAAAATCAGGTTTGGACAACCCCCAAAAATAGATAGGTAAGACAGATAATACATATATTTTATACATATATATGTATACATATATAAATACACACACATACATATAAAAACAAATTTCAGATCAGAGAGACCTCTTCTAGCTATGATCATCAGAAAAGGCTTTCCTGTAGATACATCTGGGCTAAGCCTTGAAGGATGGCCACAGGCTCAGAGATGAGGGAAGATGACATCGTGGGCTTTGGGGTAGGTTTAATTAAAAATACAGAGGTGGGGAGAAATGTAATGTGTTTGGAGGAAATAGTTCAATTTGACTGGAGCTTTCAGTATACAAGGAAGAACAGTACAAGATGAGCTTACATCTAAGGTCGTGGGCCTAGATTAGTTGGGAAGTTTTGAATACAAGGTAATCTGGATTTTAGTCAATAGATAATGAGAAGTTTTAACTACAGCACAGCTTCTTAACCTGGGATCTACAAACTTTTAAAATATTTTGTTCGAGGAACAGGTGTCTCAATTGGTTTCTTTGTAATCTCATGTATTTTATTACTTTATTTAAAAGCATTCTAAGGGGTCCACAGACTTCATCAAACTGCTAGAGATCCATGATACCAAAAAGGTTAAGAACCTCTGATCTTTTTTCTTTCACAGAGGGATGTGATTAAACATATATACATTAGAAATATTAGTCTGAATGAGAAAAATAAATTGGAAAGGGGAGACAGAAAAAAATCAGGACTTTTTAAAAGGCTAGGAGAGTTAAGGATTGTATACACAAACACCCCTCCACAACCTCTTTACTATCTCTACACCAAAGAAATCAGATGAGGGAAACATGTACTAGGGTTACCCATTTAGAGCTAGAGGGAACTTTATAAGCCACCTGACTCAATCCCCTCATTTTAGATATGAGAAAACAGGTCAGAGGAGTGAAGTCACCTTTCTCCCAGTCATGCAGGTGGCAAAATGCAGCATTCCAGTGTTCCATGATGTCCTAATACCAGTCAAACAACATCCAGATGCTTTGTGTCATTTAGTTTTAAACTTTACTGTGAATAACTGAATGGAGCATCTCCATGATATCCCTAATGCTGGAATCATTCTGGAAGGCCCAGAATCACCACTGCAGTTCCCTTTAGCACCTTTCTAAAAAAAGGTTTTCATATCATCCTTCCATTCTGGGGAGACAGAGAAGTACTGTTTTCACAGTCAAGTAAGAAGGCAGTCATTTGGGAAAACTATCACAAATACTCAAGAGTAACAAGGTCATATCAGAGCCTGAAGACCAGATCTTAGAAGATAGAGTCTGGCCTCTTCATTTTATAGATGAGGAAACTGAGTCCTCCTGCCAGGTCTTCTGAGTCCATGCTCTTTCCATCATAGTACATTGCCCACACTTTCAAAAAAGACATCTAAACTGCCTGGCATCCTTGGTTAATTTTCAACTAGAAAATCAAAACTCATCTCTTTAAAAATGTCCCTGGAATTCTGACAAAGGTTTGGAGAACCTTTCACTTCTTCCTAAATTCTGGTGAAGCATTATTATCTAGCAAATTAATGATGCTGCATACAAGGCTATGAATCAGGACCCTGGTCATCCCAAATTTGTAACTTTCCCCAGAACCCAAGACAATGTGACTAATTTATTTCTTATATTATAATGTACAGTGTGACTGAGCCAATTGCATTTCCATTCAGGAAACCTGATTCCCAATGCAATACTATTCATATAGTGGGTATTTTTGAAGTGGTAATATGGATTCTCTGGTAACTATTACTTGGAATTTAAATCCAAATATTGTAAACTACTAGAGAGGTTTGCCAGGGGATTGACTTTTGAAGATTTACTGAATTACTGAGAGCTTAAAGTGCAACGACAGACAGAACCAGTTAAGTCTCTTTAATTTAGTTCCTATGTTAATGTATACATCATCGCCCCCGCCCCCAGCAAGCTACCAAGAGATCAAAGCCAAAAGTTTTTAATTCCAAAACTTTAATTTAAAAGTGAGTAGCTATTTCACTTGATACAAACTTATATACAATTGTGAACATAGTATATTCTGAATACTTTATCTTAATCTTCAGACTGCTGGTATATACCTGAAAATACCACATGGAAACTCTACTTCAACTTATAACATTGTTTCATTTCTTGGCCAAATAACTGATTTTTAAAAAGGGGGAGGAAAGGACGTATAAAATGTAAACATTTGTACTATTTATCAAATAATAATCATCCTGAAAGTCTATTTTTTAAAAAGTGATGAGATTCCTAAAATCTTGCTGCACTGCATAATGGCATACTGATGTAAATACAGTAATAAAAATTCCATTAAAAAAACCCAACCCAAATCAAGCTATTGTTTATAGACACAAGCTATTAATTCTGTTTTTATTTATTTGTAAGTCAGGATAAAGGTTGTTTCACAAATTGCAATTACTAAGATGCTGCCTGCCTATAAGAAGATGAGGGGGTGGGTATGGTATGACTGGAGAAAACACTTAATGGGAAGTTTTGAGGAAATCGTATTCACACAGATCCCAGGAGAGCTTCAGATTGACTGCAGAATTCAATAAGGAGATGCAAGTGACCAGAGTTCAAAAGCATTTTTGATTTTCACTTTGCTTTGGTTTAGACAGTCATTCTTCCTTGTAGCAGAAAAGGTACTGCAAACAAACTAGTTAAGTCTGACAATAGATGGCAGAAGAGGAAACCAAACGGTCCAACTAAACAAGTTTCTCAGATAGAATGTATAAGAACTATTGCACAACATCTGTCACTATTCCAGTTCAGAAATTTGCTGGTGATACCTGGCTTTGGAGTTAGAAGAGAATCACATCTTAGCTGGCCTCGCTACCAGGCCCACTGTTTCCATCCTTTATAAAGAAATCTTCCATCAGAATCATCAAATTCAGGAACCATTACTCATTTGTCAAGAAGTATCTAGTACAAAAACATCTGTCCATGCTGTCAGCATGTAGGAAAGTTGGTGTTTTCTCCATGCGCTATTGATACGTCCACCAGGGTGCAGGCTAGAAGTAAAACTTGGAGCTGCCTTGCAGCGTCAAGTAATCTCAAAACCCACTGGCAATCAGTGTAGCAACACAAGTGATCAGAGAGGCACTGGAGTGAGAGACAAAGAACAAGAACAGGCTAAGGGAAAACTCATTCTGTTTCAAAGAAAATTTAAAAACACAAAATTGGGTTCTATACATCCACACATTGGATAGTAGATATTAAGCATGTAGTAGCTGGCAAAGTCACTGGAGACAAAGACCTAGGGGAACAAACTGCAAATTGCTAAGTTGTTGCCCCTTTTAATTTTAAGCTTATTAAATGTTCACAAAATAATCAGGTGTTTTCCAAGGCTTTTTGTCCCCCAATCTGAACAATTGAACACTAAACTCCACTAAACTCCAACATGTCACCACATGTGGTGGTCAACATTGGTCAGCTGTCTGAATATCATCCATAACAAGATAACTGGGAGAAAAGCAGGAAACATGCAGAGATAATTATAAAGTCTCATATATTTCAATCTAAGAACTAATTAAAAGCAAAACTGACTTTCCATTTCTCTTTTTCTTTCCCTAGCCAGCACTCTGGTAGTGGTGTTTGTGTAGACTGAAATATAGCAAAGCCCTATGGGAGGGGAAGTGAAGAAGGGCACAGATAATCCATCCACTGAATAATCAGGCCTTGGTTTATATGGAGCCAACTATACATAGCATACACAAAAGCCTCTTTACACTCACTGGTAAGGATAAACATTTCACTCCCAATTTAGAAAGCACTGATGCTTCAAAGCGCTTAAAATTCATTTATATGGATTAGTGATCTGGAATTTAGTTCAGGTTGTCAGTGGTGTTCCCACCTATTTCCCCTCTCAATTACCATTTATTTCCACTTCAAAAAAATTTTTTTTAATTTAAACCTTTTAAAAAAACAAAAAATATCAAAAAAACCTTTGTACTAGAAAAGTATTACACTTTGGGGCTGAGTAGGACTACATTTACAAATTCTTTTATTGTGTGATCCCAAACTATATATAAATGAGATCCTGCTATTCAAATAACAGGGTGATCTATTCCTTTACTCATAATGTATTTCATTTTTACATTACAAAAAACCCCACTCAGATGCATGTAGTACACACCTCTAGCCACCACCCACACACACCCACCCACACACATTCTCATTCAGTTTATATATACAACATATGTACACAGACAAAATCCATCGCACACATATTTGACTGGGAGAAGATTAGTAAATAGGTGTTTCCCTTACCTCAGCTCCTCCCTGCTTATGATGGGGGGGAAAGACATGGCCTTTCAGGATATTAAAAAATACACTAAGTAGAACAAAAATTTCTTTCTAACACACACAAATCTAGTTAAAATGAACAGATTGCTCCAACATCTGAGGTAATCCTCCCACACAAGTGACGCTATGAATTAGGAGAAAAAAAATGATATTATAAAGACAAGATAAACGAAATTAATGACAGACTCAGGCTACTTTGGGAAATATAGAATCCTCTTATGTAAGAAACAGATTCATGACCCATTTTAATCTCTTCCCCGCAATAGCCATGATTTTACTGCCCTGTCATGTATTGCATCAAGACCCAACATTTGTCTGCATATAAGCAGTCAATAAAGGTCGTATGTGTGGTGAAATCTCATCCCCAAAGACCTAAATAATGGAATACATTTCTATGATTTGAGGTTAACTGCATTGAAGCTTCGGTGTATATAATGTGGGTCTGTTTTGCTGACAACTAAAACCCGGGCCAAATTCTGTCTAGGTATTTACAAAAAATAAAACATGAAAAACTGCTGGTCCATATTTCTTAGTAAAGTCACTGTACAAAGCAAATAGCTGCACAAAGAGAACATGCTATGTTTCTCTTTTTAACCAAGGGTCTACAGTTACCAGGCAATAGTTTCCAGAGCACCAACTCATGCCACGCCATCATGCTTCTACTACACACAATGGACGACTGTTATTGGTGAAATTATTCTGAAAGCAAATGTCCACACTTATGTGGCTAAGAGATCACAGAAAGAAATAAGTTCAACCAGAAACACAAATTATCAAATTTCTTAAATTTTAACATAAGTTGATCAGCAACAGAAGAAAGACTTAAGGCAATAAGAGGCACCAGGGAGTGCTGCTCTGCTCTTTAAATTCCAAGTCCAGGCCTTCCACAAAGGAAAAATTCTCTTAGCAGCTACAGGAGCTTCTCCTGAATTTGCTAGCTGTCAGATATCTCCTCCTCCTCCTCATCTTCATTTTCTTTTCTATCCACCTCAGAAGTATCTGAAGACTCATGAAGCAGTACATATTCTCTGCTACTGAACCCAAATTTGAGTACATCCTTCTCCTTTAGTTCATAGTAACGCTGTGGCTCAATGCGCTGGTTGTTCAAGAAGGTCCCATTGCCTGAGCCAAGGTCGATGATATATGGTCTTACTCTTCGGCCAGTTGTTCCATCAGCACGGGTGTACTCTACAAGTCTGGCAAAAGAAGAAAACAACTTTTAATTTAGCTCATGCAAAAGCACCGGACATATAAGCCTGGTTTACTAATGTACAGCTCTCTTTTACTAAGTAGACTAGATTCTATAAACAATGTTATTACTAGCTCAAGTTAAAATTTCTCCAAAAAAAGTAACTTGAGCAGGTATATGAGCAGAGGAAGTTGCTTATACACCTAAGTGGTAGGAAAAGGGAATAATGCCCACTGAAGAACTCTCTTATAGATCACAAAGACAAGGGGTGGGAAAGTATAAATCAAAAAGTCAAAAATAAACCCATTCATTAGTCCTGCTCAGAATAAAGGGTCTCATGACATGGCTAGTATATAAAGAAAAATCTGTGTGATTTTTCTTTCACCTATGGAGACCTACAGATAACCAGGTTCCATTTAGTTCAGTGAAACCCACAAAGTCAATATTAGATACATGGAGTCTGATCACCCCCAAAAAAGGTTTCAGTATTACAAATGGAGGCATTCCGGTTATTTATATACATTTTAATTAAGTCAAATGCTTGAGAAGGTTGTGTAATGTAGTGGAAAGAATAAGAACACTGGACTTGGAATTTCAAATACCTGGATTTAAAAAGTCCTAATTCTGGCACTGTGGGACTATGGGGAAGTCACCTAGTTTCTCAGAGACTTGTCAGTTTCCTAATCTGAAAATGGGGATAAATAACAATACTTTCTCTACCCTCCCTCAGATAGTTGTAGAAAAGATTACTTTGTAAATCCTCAAGTAGTAAAAAAACATGGGGCAGTTTTGTTTTAGGAGTGACTGCAGAAATAGTTACATAGAAGCCCTGACTTACTTATTACCTTAAAGGTAACAAGTTGAAGTTTTACTAAGCCTTACCTATACTGAAATACTGCATGCTGCTTTGAACAGGAAGGGTGGTCAATAGGAATATCTGCAATTCGTCGGTGTCGGCCCAGAAGATAAGCGCTTTGTCTGTGGATGTACATGACAGGGAGTATCTCATCATTCTTAAAGGGGTAAAGGCGCCAGCGTTTCTTTGGGATCCGTGCTTCTGGAGGCTCACTATACTTTATCACCACACCCCGGAACATGTTGGTATCCTCAAGAAGTGCCCCTGATAGTTCAAAGCTGGGTTTCTCTTTATTTGGTGGGTCTTTTCCTTTACTGTGGCCACCAGCAGACGGCAGAACAATCTCCTGATTCTCATCACTGCTGCCACCCACATCTTTCCTCTGGCGACGCTCCCGTCGCCGAGAGTTATAAAACTCTCTTTCTGTTTCCTGTTCCTGCAGGTTCTGGGCATCTCGATTCCGCCCACCACTAGGCCTCTCACTAGTGGTCTTCCTCTGGTTAGAATGGCTATGGTGTCTGTCCCGGTCACCATTTCTCTCCCGCCTGTGTTCTTGCTCTGATTGCTCCCTGTGTTGCCTTTCATCTCTTCCTCTTCTGGGGCGGTTTTCACTTTCCCCCCGTTCCTGAAATTCAAGGAACCATTCAAATGTAGACAGTTCCTAATTAATAAGGTTACTTTCCAAAGCTCATTTGCAAGTTCATTATTTGAAATCCAGAACATCTTCCCAAAGCAAAAAAAATGTTACAAATACACAGTCTTGAGAAGTAAGGAGTTAAGAGGGAAGAACTAAAAGAGAAAGCATTGGTTCCCTCTTTCTTATGGAAGGGCCAGTCATAGATAAAATTTTAAAATACACAATGTTTGCCTTCAGCATTCTCCTACCTCCTGGCATCCTTCTTTCAAGTGCCTTCAAGTTCTACAAAGAGTTATTTGGGGATAGTGCAAGAAAGAATATAACTATATAACTTCTAATCGAAGTAAATCTTTAACTACTAAAATTGCATGCAACGAAGAAAAAATTTTCTAGCCAATAAGAACAACATAATTTGGGGCAGGAGTAGTCAACACTGGCCTCGGAGGCCAATCCTTGGAGTCAGCTCCTTAATTTGATCCTGTTTCTCACAGCTCTGTCTTTTTCTACTTCGGAACACATAAATTCTATTAAGGCACCATATTTTTTTCGTAATTGGCTTCCATTGTGGAATAAGGAGGATGCAGGAGGGTAAGTATAAGTACATATAAAACAGAGGCTGCCTATATTTCTACTTTGTATAAACCTAAAAAAAAAAAAGGCCAATGTATGTGGTAAAATTATTTGGTAGGAACATTAAATTTAGGCCATATTGTTCTGTCCCACATATTTTTGAGATTCACTCACAGTAGCCAGCTTTTTAGGAACTAATTCTAGGAAGGAAGATAAGAAATTTCAAGATAATTACTTTGATTGATAGGTTATTTTTAAAGTTACATTCTGAAATCCTCAAAGACAAATACACTGTTAAAGAAATGAGAGATGGGGTGGCTAGGTGGCACAGTGAATAGAGCACCAGCCCTGGAGTCAGGAGGACCTGAGTTCAAATCCAGCCTCAGACACTTAACACTTACTAGTTGTCTGACCTTGGGCAAGTCACTTAACCCCAACTGCCCTGCCTTCCTTCTCAAGGAAGGAAAGAAAGAAAGGAAGACAGAAAGAAAGAAAGAAAGAAAGAAAGAAAGAAAGAAAGAAAGAAAGAAAGAAAGAAAGAAAGAAAGAAAGAAAGAAAGAAAGAAAGAAAGAAAGAAAGAAAGAAAGAAAGAAAAGAAATGAGAGGTATTAAAAGAGTTGTACATTTAAGAATTAGATGACAGAGTTACAGTATGTAGACAGTGGCTCTACTTTGGGAAAGCTACAACCAGCTGCCCAAAGATAATTTATTCTCTAAGTGGTAGAACCAATAGTACATCATGGAATACTTGCCATGGAATACAAGCAGTGGCCAGAGCCTCCCAACTCTTGTTCTGAACCTTAAAGATGATAGTATGTCTATTTATGTTCCAAACTCTTCAAGTAACTAGCTCTCTTAATGAAAACCAGTCTATATCCTGCCCCCCTCTCTCAATAAAATTAAAGTAACTTTGGGGCTCACATCCTAATTGAAGAGGAAAGTCCACATTCTGACACTAGGAAGAAGAAATTCTTTGATCAGAACTTGGGAATGAGTCATGTCAGTTGCAATTACCTGCTTCACCTTGACTACGGGATGGTGAGGGCTACGGCTTCTCTTATTCCGAGGAGATCTGCTTCTTCTCCCAAAGGACTTGTTTTTCCTTTTGGTTGGTGATCTTTAGAAAACACAGCACACACAGGAATTGGTGGCTAAGCTTTGAACCTCTACCCCAATTTCCCTCACCCAAAAAAAAAAGTTTTTGACATCTCCTCCCTAGTCTGCTATGAGTTATCATAGGCTTGGTGAAGATTAAAACTTTGCAAGCTTTGGTAAATGGACACAAGGAAAAAAAAAGGATTACACACTGAAGCAAAAACTATCTTCAGATTAGAAGATCTAAATGATTTTCTTAGATCTGTCACTTAATGTATGATCACAGGTAATAATTCATATTTCTACAATAGTTTACATTTTACAAAATGATATATCTCTTTGTGACAGCCCCAGGAACAAATAGTATGATTATCCTTACTTGGCAGATAAAACTATGGCTCAAAAAGGCTTAGACAATGCTCACACAGCTAATAAAAGTCACAGAATGCTGGAGCTAGGACTCTAAACAGAGATATTCTTACTCTAAATTCAGTGCTTTTCCCACTATATTATACTGCTTCTCCAAAAAAAAAGGGAGGTGGAATGGGGGACAGAGGCAGGACAGCAATCACATAGGGCTATGAAATATGAAACACTGTGACTTCATGGTGCAGAAGACTTCACAATTAGCAAATCCTTAAACTTTCTAGACTTCAATTTTCCCATCTATAAAATTCAGTTAGACTAAATACCTGAGATAGAACCTGCCTCCAACTTCCTCTCTTTCCTTCAATTCAGGCTTGAACTCAGATGCCTATTAAGACCCTCCTGATAACTATCAACCCAATTCCCTCATACACTGGGTCTTAGTTCTTCTTTATGGCCTCATCTTTACTTAACTGAAAAATGAATGGTCCCCTCCAGCTTTAACTCAATCTCAACTCATGATTTTACTGGTAACCTTTACTTCACCCTATCCCCTCAGCCTCATTACTCTGCTTTACTGAAATCTCACTTCTTCCTCCAGGGGTGAATGTGACCCTGAGTTTTTGAAGGCTATGCTTGAAGTGAATAAGTTGGAAAGGCTTCAAAAGTTCAGCATTAGTGATAAGACTGTTCCTCTGTTGCTTCAAGACCAGTCTAGATAAATTTGAAGAGGCTCATCACTAGAAGGCTGGCCAAGTGATTGACCACAACAATTCATAAAAACCATCTATTAAACTGTGGAGGAATGTTTCAACTTATATTAAAAGAAGAGGTATGCATACCAAGGAAACCACAGAATCTTAACATAGGAACAAAATATTGGCAGGGAAGGATGTAGGGTAATAGTAAAAGGGCTGTAAAGATGAAAAATAATATAGATCCTTTAAGTGGTATAAAATCTTGTTTATAGGCACTAGGGTAGAGGTGAGAATGGTAAGAGCAGATTAAGTTATATCATACAGTTTACAAATTCCTATCCTCACAACAAACATACAAAATGAACTAAATCCAAAACGCTGAGACAAAAAATAATGGCAGCAAATAGTGATAAAAGTAATTACTCATATCTAGATAGCCCTTTAGGCTTACAAAACCCTTATATACATTATCTCAATTCACCCACAAAATAACTGTTCTAATATAATTAATATAGCAGCTAAGTTTCAAAGTGGATAGAACGTCAGGCTTGGCGGCAGGAAAACTCATCTTTCTGAGTTCAAATCTGGCCTCAGACACTTGCTAGCTGTGTGACTCTGAGCAAGTCACTTAACCCTGTCTGCCTCAGTTTCCTCATATGTAAAATGAGCTGGAAAAGGAAATAGCAAACCACTCCAGGATCTCAGCCAAGAGAATCTCAAATGGGGTCACACAAAAAAACCAACACAACTGAACAACAAAAACATAATGCAAGCATTCTTATTTTTATTTTATAAATGAGAAAAGTGAGAGCCAGAAAAAGAAATCACCACCGTCAGAAGGCTAGTAAGCAGTTAGGTCAGAATTAGAACCCAGATCTCACTGGCCGGGGTTCTTTCTACCACACCACAGCTAACTCTCTAAAGAGGATAAGTCTGCCCACGAATAGCAACAAGTAAGACCAGGAAGGGAGCAAAGGTATAGGAAAGGTCCTGTAAAGAACCAAAAAGTTTAAGGACAGTTGAGAAAGCGGGTAAGAAAAGACTTCCTAGAAGACACAGGCCTCCCTTGGGGCTGGACAAGGAAAAGGGAAGGGATGGATTTGAGGCAGAGGAGTCTTGGAGGGATCCCGAATTGGAGCCTGGACAAGGACGCGGGGCCACCAGATCGGGAGAGGAGGAAGCTCCCAAAGCTTAAGGGGAGTGCACCCAACAGGGCCACCCAAGGGAGGAGGGACAACCACCACAACCGGGACCCACTGAGGGAGCACGGCCGGGGAGAAGTACGAGCGAGGTGTCCCCGAGTCTGAAGGTGAGGGGGAAGTGGGCTCGTACCTGCTGCAGCTGCCGGCGCGCTCGCCGGAGGCCCGAGCGCTGCGGGCTCGCGGGGCCGGGGCCGAGGACGGGGGCGGCAGCGGCGCCTCCTCCTCCCGCGCCGGGCTCGGACTTCCCGAGGAGCCGCGCCGGGCCCGGGACCGTGGCCGGTGTGAGCGGGACGCGGGGGTCGGGCTGCGCCGCTCCTGCTTCACCAGTGACAGATCTGGCACCAGCACCTCGTCCCCCGCCGCTTCCCCCGGCTCGTCCTCGTCCTCCCGCCGCCGCCGGCGCCGGCGCCGCTGCCTCCGCTCCCGCTCGGGCTTCGCCTCCTTCATTCTCGCGACCCGGGCCAGTCGGCTCCTCAGCGACGGCCAGAGAGCGTACTTCCCGCTTCCGTTTCCGGGGCAGCTTCTATTCTTCTTCCGGGAGCCAAACGGAAGTCGGGCGCCTGGCGGACTTTGGGTCGCGTTGTGTTCGCGCCCCCTGACGGGCGCTGCTGAAAACAACGCGACTTTCGGAAGAGCTGAGAGAAGTCTGGGGGAGCCTCGGTGATAGGCTTACTGGAGTTCTCATCCCCTCCCCCACCTCGTCTCCCTTACCACGCCCACTCAGCCTTTCCCCCTGGGCAGCAGCTGGGATTTATTCGGTCCTCCCTAATCGAATCCTCTCCGCAGTCCTGCCAAGTAGCAGCTGTTACTGCCCCCATTTTCCAGATAAGTAAACGGAGGCAGGCTAAGGTGAAGTGAATTGCTCAGCTTCAACCAGCCAGTAAGTGTCTGAGTTCGGTTTTGAACTGGGGTCTTCCCCTGATTCTGGGTCCAGCCCTCTGGGCCACCCCGAGTGGAAGAGTTAGGGTTCGAACCCAGGTGCCCCTTCCTGTCGCCCTTTTACCAGACGGTATCGTTATCAGTTATCTTGTTACTGCTGGAAAAAGGGAAGAGACGGTGGAGCAGAGGAAGAGGAGATGGGGTAGTGAGCAGGATCATACTTTGTTCAACTTTTCCCTTGACAGAATGCAAACTCTTAGAGGGCAGAGACTTTTTGTTTCTTGAAACCAGTGCTAGCACAGGGCCTGGTTCAGTAGTAGGTGTTTATTAAGTACTAGGAAAGAAAGAAGGGAGGGAAGAAGGAAAGAAGGAGGGAGAGAGGGAAGGAGGGAGGAAGGCAGGCTAGAAAGGAGGAAGAAGAAAGGGGAAAGGAGATTTAGAGACAAGTTATTTATTATTTTATTTTGCAGATCAGAAGACCAATGCCCAGTGGGGTTGAGTGATTGAGGTAATGCACAGTAAGGAGCAGAGGCAGAATCCAAACTCAGGTTAGTCTCCTGAGCTCCATTCCCCCCCCCCCTTTTTTTTCTTTTTGCTGCTTTTTGAAGGGAGGAAGGCAGGGCAAATGGGGTTAAGTGACTTGCCCAAGGTCACACAGCTAGTATGTGTTAAGTGTCTGAGGACGGATTTGAATTCAGGTCCTCCTGACTCCAGGGCGGGTGCTCTGTTCATTGTGCCACTTAGCCACCCCTCCATTTTCTTTGGTCTTTCCACTGGACTACAGTTGTTTTCTTATTTAACATCCTTGGTTTAAATTCTGTTCTGCTTAGACCAAAGAAGCAATCTGTGACTGCTTCTTAGGGCATCCAATGTAAAGCTCTGTTATCTCCCTGGAAGGATTTTTGTCTTCATTTGTCACAATCCACCCTAGCATCTCTCCACAGGAACTTTGGCTGCACCACAAATAACAAGGAATAACAGCACTTCTGTGAGTTGTAAAAGAGAAACAGGATTCAGGAGGAGTTCAGGCTCCAAATGGAAGGGTCCTGTGAGTGAGGCATAGCACCAGACTCATTCTTAATTGCACAAGAATTTATTAAGCACTGATTGTGTCCTGAGTCCTGGACTTAGTGATGCACGAAAATCAAGAATTCTGGTAATAATAATGGGAGAAGCAGCCTGATGTAATAAAGGACCAGCCTTGGAGTCAGGAAGACGGAATCTGAGGCTTAGCAGTTGTAGAACCATGGACCAGTCATTAAGTTTCTCAGTGCCCAGGAAGCTCTCTCTGAGTCTGCAGAAGTTATAGAAGCATTGCCTATCTGAACCATTGCAAGTAGTTTCACCACCGGGAATTCTCTATAAATGAAATTTCATATCCAACAAATTAAACTCCAAAATAACAGTAGAAGACAAAAAACAGTTCTCATTTGCGAATGAATAAGAAGTGATTTGTTGGGGCAATTAGGTGGCGCAGTGAATAGAGCACCAGCCCTGGAGTCAGGAGGACCTGAGTTCAAATTCAGCCTCAGACACTTAACACTTACTAGCTGTGTGACCTTGGGCAAGTGACTTAACCCCAATTGCCCTCCAAAAAGCAAAAAAAAAAAAAAAGTGACTTGTCCATGGTTTTACAGCCAGTGCCTTAGGCAAGATTCAGACCCAGGTCTCTGTCCCTTGCAGCTCATACCTTGGCTTCCAACAGGATGGGAGAAGATACTCACAGAGGCTCTTAATCTCTGTGTGTGTGTATGTATGTGAAGGATACCTTTAACAGTCTAAGTAAAGTCTATGTTTTAAAATAATACTAGCTAGCATTTATACAGCACTTTAAGGTTTGCAAATTTGTTTTACATGTGTCTCATTTGATCCTCGCCACAATCCTGGGATGTAATTAGTATCTACATTTTACAGATGAGGAAACTGAAGCAGGCAGAGGTTACATGACTTGTCCGAGGTCACACAACTAGTAAGTGTCTGAGGCAGGCTTCGAACTCAGATCTTTCTGACTCCAAGCCCAGGAGTCTTTGCTGCACCACCAGCTGCCTGAAATAAATCACACAGGATTATAAAGAAAAACAATTATACTGAAATGCACTTATCAAAATGTTAAACAACTTCACAGACCTAGGGTCAAGAATACCTGCCTAATAATATAAAGGGGACTATGGTGATTAAGAGGTCTCATTTCTGCAGCGCTTTAAGTTCTACAAGGCACTTTTCTCAGAAGCATCCATGTGCCCCAGTAACAGGAGGTGTCTAGCCCAAGGCCACACAACTAGCTGAATTCCAGAAATGAAGTTCCATCTGGCTGCGCCTGGGTGGGTGCCTAGTCCAGGATTCTTTTCACCACACCTGCGCTAAGAAAAGAACTTGGAACTGATGGGGCAACAGCCAATCCACAGTTCTCATATCGTCAAACCCACCACAAGCCCCGCCCATCACCACTAGCTCCGCCTCCACCACTAGTTGTGGGCAGCTGGAGCACGAGTGGTAGGGAAAGGGGGGGGTGGGGCCTCGGTTTCCATGGTGACAGTAAACAAGGCTTCGAAGCCTCTGCTGCAGCAGCCACCATGATTCCTCCAGTTGACTCTCTGCTCAAGTATGACACCCCTGTGCTAGTGAGCCGGAACACAGAGAAGCGAAGCCCCAAGGTAGAACCCAGGGCCCGGAAATGGGGACTGCAGGGAGGGAGGAGAGGTGAAGAGAATGTGGAAGGGGAAGATGGAAGGAGTGAGAGGGGAGAGGATGTGGGAGGAGAGGAAGGGGCAATAGGGAAGAGGGAGGATGGAAGAAATAGGAGGAGTGAGAGGGAGTGAAAGTGGGAAGAGGAAAACAGGAGGAGGGAAAGGACGGAAGAAGCATGAAGAGGAATGGGAAGGGAAAAGGAAGATGTGGTTGGGAGGAGAAAATAGCAAGAGGGAGGGGAGGGAAGAAGATTGAGAGGAAAAAAGACAGTGGGAGAAGCAAAGGGAGGGAGGAGATTATAAGAGGGAAGAGCAAAGAGGAAGCAAAAGAATGTGAGAAGGGTAAAGGGAGAATGAAAAGAAAGTGGGGAGGAAGAGGAGGGTGGGAGAAAAGTGGGCAAAATGAGGGATCACATAAGTGGATATAGTAGAAGGAAAAAGAATGATATTAGGGTGAGGAAAGAGGAGGAGGAAGGAAGGAAAAGGTGAGGGTAGATGCATGGGAGAAGGAATGAGAAGAGGGATATCATGAGAGGAGACACAGCAGAAGATGGGAGGGTAGAAAGGGAGAAATAAGGTGGGAAGAAGGAAAGGAAAGAATGCAGGAAAAGAACCAGGGCCATGGCTGCCCCAAGGCCAGTTCTGGGGGCCACATCACTGAGCTTTTCTGTCACCTCCTTCCCAGGCCCGTCCACTGAAAGTCAGCCCCCAGCAGCCATTGGCTACAGGGCCAGTCCCACAGCCACCCAAAACCAAGGCCACCCCTTCTACTTCTGCTGTCCCAGACCCCACCAAGCAGGCTGAAGAGATCCTGAACTCCATCTTGCCCCCCAGGTAAAAAGATTGAGGGATAATCAACAAGCTGGAAAGTCTTGGGATGGATGGATGGATTTGTGGTCCAAAGACTGGCTTAGCCAAGTTAGCAAAGGCTTATCTTGTGTTTGGCTGCAGGGCAGTGAGGTTTTTACTCAAAAATAAAAACTGTGATCATAACAACTCTATGAAGATGGAGAGGGAATAACCACCCTGATGAGATAACAAACCCTTGAAGTACTGATATCAGTACCTTGTGGCCAGGCCAGCCAATAGTCCTAGAGAGAGTCTCACAGTCCCCCCCCCCCACCCCAGGGCCCAGGATCACAGGATAGAACATTAAGAGTTTAGAGCTGTGAGGGACCTTAGAGGTCACTGGTCCAACTACCTCCTCACCCCCTTATTTTACAGATGGGGAAACAGAGTCACGTAGTGATATGGAGGGCCTGGATTCAACCTTAGGTCCTTTGATTCTAAAGACCAGTGCTATGTGATACAAACAGATAGGCACCTGCTTCACATCATAAGAGTGGGGAGAGGCACAGGAATTCTAAGTCCCAAAGATACTAGGATCTTCCCCCCCTCCCCAAGGTCACTTAGCTCTAGAACCCAAGGGTCTGGGTCTCCTCACACCAGGGTCCTCTAATTATAATCTATATATGATCCCAGTAGGCTCCTCATTGCATCATAGAAGGTCAGACCTGGAAGGGGCATTAAATATTATTTAATCCAACTACTAACATGAAACTTGAGTCCAGAGTCCAGTCTAAGATCAATTAGTCTTAGCACGCAAGGGTCTCCAAGTTGCTCAGGGTCTTTCGTGTGCCTAATGTGTCATCTTTTTGTCCCAGCTGTTATCCTAATAGAATCATAGAACACAAGAACTGGAAGGGACTGCAAAACCATCCAACTCCAGCCATTTCGTTTCTACATATGGGGACACTGAGGCTAGGGAGGTGGTCACTTCTTTTCAGGAAGACCTGAGTTCAAATCTTGCCTCAGACATTCACTAGCTGTGTGAACCAGGGCAAGTCATTTAACCTCTGTCAGACTCAGTTTCCTTATTAGTAAAACGTAGATCAATAGCATGGTTCACAGAGTTGTTGTGAGGATTAAATGAGAAAATGTATGTACTTTGCAAACCTGTAAGTGTTATATAAATGCTAGTTATCATTATCATTACTATTATTGCCCAGGGTCACACTGGAAGGAAGCTCCAAGGAGGGATCAAAGAGAAATTTTCTGCTTGGGGGTAGATGGAATGATGACAAGAAGCAATGCAGAGAAGGCAGAGCTATAAAGTCTTACTTTACTTCCATTTTCTCTGCCAAGAATAATGATCTCTGGACTAGAAGGGACAAAGGGAGAATCGCTATTAGGGAATCAGAAACCATGATAAGTAAGGAGATAATAAGAAAGCACCTAGTTGCCCTTGATTGTCTCAAGTCACTAGAGCCAAATGACCTCCATCCTGGGGTGGTAACAGAACTGGCTGATGTGATGATTGAGCTACTTTCAGTGATCTTCGAAAGATTATGGATTTCCTCAGTAGTGACACAGGCCTCCCTGCAGTGTGTCGCTCCAGATAGTCCATCTCCTGACTCAGTGCATTTTCACTGGCTGTCCTTGATGCCTGGAATTCTCTGTCTCCTCAGCTTTCTCTCCTGGCTTTCCTCCAACTCCCAGCTAAAATCTCGTCTGTTACAAGAAGTCTTTCCTGATCCTCATTAATGCCAGTGCCTTCTCCCTGAGATTATTTTAAATTCACCCTGTCCATATCTCGTTGTACTCAGTTCTTTGTATGCCGTTTCCCTACCAGACTGTGAGCTCCTTGAGAGCAGGGAGCCGTCTTTTGCCTTTCTTTGTACCCCCAGCACGTAGTACAGTGTCTGGCACACAGTAAGTACCAGCTTAATAAATACTTGTTATTGTTGTGGTGTAGCGGAAAAAGAGCACTGAACAGTCATGAAACATAAAGTCTAATCTAGGCTTCTCCATTCGCTAGTGGAGAAATCAATCTCTTTCTCTCTCTGGTGTTACATGGGATGTAATGATCCCCATGTAATTGTCTAGACATTCCTCCTCTCTAATTCATCCTCCCCCCAACTATCAAAATAGGGGAAAAAATTGGGCTTGGGGGTGCCTTTGTATCCTGAGACCAGAGACCTTGTACAGCCCCACCTCCCTCAAATCAAAGTCAACTGCAAGTCATACCATGATCTCCCTGATGTCATGGTCCTTTTTGGGAATGGAGGACAAACAGAACATCAACCTAGTGAAGCAGTTTGCTCATTGTACTATAAGTACTTAAACTTCACTGAATAGGTGAATACAGAGGAGGAATATAGATTATGGAAAATTGGAGAGATTCTCTTGGATAGATTTTCAAAAAGGAAAAGGCTGAAATTTGCATATTATAAGCTTCTATCTGTTGCCTTCAATTCTTGGCATAATTCTAGAGTATAATATCAAAGGGCTGATCAGTGAATGTCTAGAAAAGGAAGTAATGGTCATAATCAACATGGTTTTATTCAGCATAGGTTATGCAACAGTAAACTCAGTTTCTTTTTTTGACAGGTAGATTGGGAGAGAGAGAGGAGCCCACCTGTAGCAAAGACTGTCACTGTGTGGCTTGAAGGGAGGCAGAATAAATATCTCGAACCTTTTCTTCCCCTACATTTCTCCAAGGCAACTTTCATTCTTGCCAGAAGAAGAAACAGGAAGTAAGGTCCAGAGGCTACTCTCCTCTCCTCAGAGAGGGGAGGTACTAGGCTAGAAGTATATCTGCTCTTTTAAATATTCTTTTAGGGGATGTGATTGTTTCAAACTAACTTGTGATCACTTCGTGTCACTTTGTCGTTTCTTGGGGAGGAGGGAGACTCTAAGCCCTATATAACCCATTAACCACCCAATACCAGTTCCATAATGAATACACATAGCAAATAGCAATGAAACTCATTTATCCAAATCATAGCAAAACAGAAACCAGAGAAAGTATACATCATAGAATATATACCAGACAATACAAAGTGAAGGGAATAGCTCAGCTCAGCCAAGAGAGCCCTGGATCTCACCCAATCGGACACTCCCTACACTCTCTAGTGTGGCAAGCTGGGAGTAGGGACATGAAGGAGACTGCTAGTTCCTCTCATTTCTTACCAGAGTCTTTCCCTTCAGCACCCTGAAGTGAGGTTGGCCTCTTCCATCTTCTCTCTCTTGAAGCTAGAAGACAAAGGCACCTGAAACAACTGGACACTTTGAAGAAGACTTAAAGCTTGATAAGTCCCTGATGAAGGGGATGGTCACAAACTTGAGCTCTCTGTCTTTCTCCAACTCCATCACACCCTTCAGGCAACTCAGGGTATTCACCTCCACCAGTAAGGAGAGTTCCTACCAATGGGCTTTGCTACAGGCTATAATGCCATGCACAAGCATCTTTCCAGAAAAATGCTACTGTGAACAGCTTTTAAGGTTCTGATTACACAGTATAGTGATCACTATTTATTCCGTAACAAATGAAAGAAAACTTTCAGAGAATCAAGGTACAGCATTCACAATATTACAACTTATCACAAAAAATCACAATATTCACAATATACTCTTAAAGTAAAATAGTCACTCTTAAGTTAACTCAATCAGTCACTTATCAGTAGTCTCAAAGTACATAGTCAAAGTCTTCCACTCATGGGGCTAAGTCTTGATTAACTCAGTCACTTATCAGTAACAATATCTTAAAGTACAATAGCCAAAGTCAGTTCTACTCTTGGGGCAAAGTCTTGATTAACTCAATCATTCACTTATTCAACAATCAATTACTAAGTATCATACACAAAACCCTCTACCCCTTAGGTCCCTAGTAAACTATAATTCCATAATTACTCAGCACTCAAGGAGAGGTCTTTTCATGTTGACTTGGGGCCTGTTCTCAGATTCCCTGGATCCCCTTCCATGGTCCCAGATTCTACCTGGATTCACCAGACTTTCACCTGGGTTCACTGGCAGACAGCTCCCAGTTCCTTGACCAGCTCTCTGGGCAGGTCCTGCTCCACACTGAAGTTCAAAGGGTCTGGTCCATGTCAGGTCTTTCACCATTTGTGCTCCAGAGAATTCAAGGCTGAACCAAGCCACAAACAAAGTCTCAGCATCCCAGTCATGTTTCAGTCACCTGGGCTCCAGGCTCCTGACTCCTGGCTCTGGGCTCCTTGGCTCCTGTTCAGAAGAAGCTCCACACAAGTTCTCAGGAAATTTTGGCTCAGTTCTCCATTCTCTCTTCTGTAACTGCTCTGCCGCCAGATCCTGATCTCGAGAAATCCTGACTGTGCCTCTCTGGGGCTTTTCTTATATACACAGCATTAGCTTCCTGTTTCAGCCAACCCCTTCCTGTTACATCAGTAACAGGAGACAGGAGTTCATACCTTTTGTTTCCCCAACAGAGGCTTGATCAGTTACTAAGTGTTAGGTACCTGCTACCTTTGCCAACACAAAGGGATCTTCAAATTCAAAATTACCATTACACAGACTTTCACCTAAATTTTAGCAAAGTATTCAACAGTGTCTCATGCTGTTCTTGTGGAAAGGGTGGGGTGGGGGGGGTTGTGGCCTGGACAACAGTACAGTTTGGTAGATTCAGAGCTAGTTGGGTGGCTACTCTCCTTCCTCCAAAATAGTCATTAAAGGTTTGATGTTAGCTTGGAAACAGGTCTTCAGTGGAATACCCCAGGGATCTGTACTTGCCACTATGCTGTTTGCTGTTTCTTTCATTGTCTTGGATAAGACCTAGATGGAAAACCAGACATGAAAAAAGGTACAGAGAATAAAACAAGTGTAGCAACTGAGACGGTATGCAGGGAGGAGAAGAGCAAGGAGTAGAGCTCTGCCTCTTTGAGGAGTGATTGAAGGAACTGGGGATATTTAGCTAGGAAAAGAGAAGCCTATGGAAGGATATCATAGTTGTCTTTAAAAGGCCTTTACATGGGAGAGGAATTAAGCTTGTTCTACTTGGGTAATGAGTAGAAGCTGCAGAGAGGAAGATTGAAGCTCAGTATAAGGAAGCACTTCCTAGCATCATAAGCCCTAGAGGGGGCATGGGCTGACATGGGGGGCAGCAGATGCCCTTCTCATTGAGGATCTTCAGGCGGATGATCAAGAGGAGTGAGGCCTAGTACAGTTTAGACAATTCAGAGCTAAGTGGTTGACCAGCCAGAAGGGATTATGGGGCAGTATGGTCTGGAGTATGTGGGTTCTGAGGGTGCATTCTAGCCCTGGCATTCTGTGAGTATGAAATTATAGAGGCAGATTTTGGCTAGGTATAATGAAATTTGCTAATAAGCAAGACCCAGTGGAACATTATTTGGGGATGTTATAAAGGGGAATCCCGTGAGGTACATGTTGGATTAATTGGCCTCTTAGGCCCCTTCCAACTCTCACATTCTGGGATTCTTTGAAGTATCAGGCAGTAACTAAAACCCAGGACTTATTATTTCTGGTGTTTCTACCCTGCTGCACTGTTTCTTCTCCAAACCTTTCTTCAAATCCATTTCCAGGGGCCTTTCTTCATGCTCTGGCTCATCTGTTCTCTTGTATCCTTGGGCACAGAAGGCTTCAAGAAACAAGGCATGATTTCTCTGAAGTGAGCTCCTTATATCAAGACTCAGTCAAGATATGATGAAGAACCTCCTAATAACCAGAGTTGTCCCAGTATGAGATGGGCTGCCTCTCACTGGAGGTGAGAATTTAAAGCAGAATCTAAAGAATTAAAGGTCATTTGGGGATGTTGTAAGGGAATTTTTGTTCAGATACAGGCTCAGTTGGAAACTTCTGAGGTGCCTCCCAGTTCTGAGAGGCTATGATTTTTTTTTTCTTGAGACTGGAAGTACAGTGGCCTCTCTTGGTCTGATCCCACAGCTAATCAGCGTGGAAGCTTTGAACTGCTCTGTCTACAACCTTGGGATTCGACACATTGAGGATAGACCCAGTGGGAACACCTGATTGACTTAGGTCACTGCAGCTCAGAACTCCAAAATTCAAGTGAGGGACCAGCATCACCCCCTCCTTATCAAACCTAGTGATTCTGTGATTGTGAGAGAAACCAGTCTCGTTATAAACTTCAAAAATATGGTGGAGAAAGCCCAGGTGGTTCTTTTATCAGCAGAAACAATATGATCCAGTGGAAAGAAGCCCATACTAGGCTCAGAAACACCTGGTTTCAGTTCAACTCAATTCATCATACATTTGTTAAGCACGGATTGCGTGAGACACTTTGCTAGGCATTGATTTTCCTCCCAGGTCTGCCACACAGTCCTAGCTCTCTGATCTAAGGCAAATCAAGCTCCTTTTCTGGGTCTCAGTTTTCTTACCTGTGAAATGGAACTGATAATCCCTTTCCATCTTTCCCTTGGGGCTACCATACAGTTGATAGCACTTTATAAATGCAAGTTATTGTTATTGTAATATTGCAGCTGCTGTAGAAAATGGATTGGAATAGGATGGAATAGAAAGCATTTGTTACTACCTTCTTACTATGTGTCAAACACTGCTAAGCCTTGAAAATACAAATGGAAAATCAATACAGTCCCTCTTCTCAAGAACTCACATTAAAGGAAAACCAACATATATAAAAGGTTTTAGTTAAAAAGGAACAGATTGAAGGCCCAGTGGTCCTTAGGGTGTAGAGGAAAGGTGGATGAGAAGGTCCAGGATTCTTTAGTATGCAAGCAGCAGGAGGCCAGATGGAAGCACTAGGGGGCAGTGAGGGCATAATGTCAGGACTACCATGACTTTACCATAGATAAGGTCAACTACCATATGGATCATAAAGATTTAACTTGAAAGGGCTATAAACCATGGATAAAGTAGAGAGGGAGTTGGTGTATGATTTTTTTTTTTGGTTTGCAGATTATTGCACACTCAATGCAGCCTCTGAAGTTGAGATGTAACAAATAATGGATTGATTGTCTGCTGCTTGTGCTAATTTTGGCCTAACAGTTAACACCAAGAAAACACAGGGTGTTCCACTAGCCATCACCACACCATCCATACATGAAACTCTTGGTTACAGCAAATGGAGAAGTTTTAAATGTGAATAAGTTCACTTACCTTGGCAGTATGTTTTCCAGGGATGTACACATTGATAATGAGGTTGATGCATGCATTGCCAGAGCAAGCTCAGTGTATGGGAGGTGCCAAAGGAAAGAGTGGGAGAGAAGAGGTATTGGACTGATTATCAGACTGACAGTCTACGGAGCCATTGTGTTGACCTCATTGTTATATGCCTATGAAACATGGACAGCATATGAGTGCCATGCCAGGAAAACGAATTGCTTCCATTTGAATTGTCTTGGGAAGATTCTGCAGATCACCTGGAAGGACAACAGCCAAACAACCACAGGTAGTAAGACCCAGGAATCTATCATGTCCCTAGAAGGGTTGTAGTTAGTGACTCCTTGATCATATAAGCTGTCATGAGTGGTCATGTCCTAATCAATGGTTGTTTGAAAAGACTTAATTGGTCCCAGGATCAAAGGGTAGGGGGGTAAAGGGTCAGCATCCGTCTGGATGTCACAGACACTGGGGCTGGGGTGGGAGATGGAGAGGTAGACAGCTTTTTTTTTTTTTTTTTAGCAATCGGGGTTAAGTAACTTGCTCAAGGTTACACGGCCAGTTATTTCTGGGTGTGGTGCTGAGTGTCTGAGCCCGGGATTCGATCTCCAGGTCGTCCCAACACTGGAGCCGGTGCTCTTACTCGCTGAGCCACCTGGCCGCCCCGGTAGACAGCTTTTTCAAGGAGTGTTGCAGTCAAGGGAAATTGAAAGATGGTGAAATAGCTAGGTGGACTGGAAGGAGTCATAGAAGCTCTTTTTAGTTTGTGGGTGGGCTGAGCAAATGAGAAATGGACAGAAGCCTGGGACTAGAACTGAAGGCAGGCAGACTGAAGAGCAGCCTAGAGGGACATCAAGAGACCATGCTTAGGGGAAGGATCTTTGAACTTAGAATCAGAAACTGTGGGTTAACTCCTTCATCTGATGTTTAACTATTTGTGTGACTTTGGGTATATCCATTGACCTCTCTGAACCTCAATGTCCATAACTGTAAGATGGGGACAATAAGCTTCCTAAGCACTGTAAGCTTCTGAGCCCAACAGAAATGCGAGGTGTTGCTATATGTAAACTAAAATGAGGGGGATGGGCTAGCCATGGCATTCTGTGACCCTTGGTTGATACCCACTACAGCACACCCCAAAAGCCTCTGATTCTGCTCAAGTTCTGTTTTCCTTTTCTTTCTGAGCTGTAGTAGGCACATGGTGGGCTGGAACTTGAAGATCTATCTGTTGTACTGAGCCTTTTTTTTTCCAGTAAGGAAGAATTTATTAAGCATGTATGACCTGTGTAACTATATTTCTATATAAATAGAAAAACGGGAATAGTTCCTGCTCTCAATGAGTTCACATTCTAATTAGGGACAATACACATAGGTTTTATCAGCACATCAAGTGGAAAGCCTATCTCAATTGGGCCTAGCCCATAGTAATCTAGGCCTCTTCCAGCACTGATCATAACCTTGGACTATGAGTTATTTACTTTTTTACTCTTCTCTCTTGACAGACTGTGAACTCCCTGAGGGCAGTAACCATGAGCAACTCATTTCTACCTTGGCTACAGCCCCGAAAACAGAACTCTATACCTTAAACATTTATCTTCTATTAACATTTGCTTCTGTGAGCAGGTATCTGTGTTAAGCTCTACAGAAGCCTTAACGATTAGATGAGGATAGTCTCTGCTGTCATGGAGTTCACAGTTTAGGAGCAGAGATGTGGCACATACACAAATAAATATAATATGCAATATCACATAAAAAGTGGATTAGCATAGCACTCACTGTGCTTTACACATGGCTTAATGTTTGCTTAATTAGAAATGATTTCTTGAAATAGAGCTCTGGAAAATCAGGTTTTGATAAAACCATTGGGATTTAAACAGAACTACTTAAGCCTTAAGCCCAATCACTCTGGCTCTACAATGATAAGTCCTAGCCCAAGCCTCACTTGGTCACTTTTTGGGTTTTGATGATTCAGAGTGAATGTAAATAGCAATTGTTTCTGTTCTGGCCTGAAACCCTGAGGGTCTTCCCCGCCTAGTTTACTTTTTTTTTAAGTATGAAAAGTAGGTCATATTTTGCCTCTTTTCTTACCTAGCCTTAAATCACTAAATGGGTATTGCCTCAGACAAACTGAAACCTGGAAAAGACCTTAGCTTAAAAAGACCAGGGTCACCCACTGTGTCTGCGGTCATCTCCAGTCTTCCTGATCTATGCATATCTTGCCACTACACTCAGATGGCTCCAGAGGCTAACTTGTACAACCCTGCCTCACTTAAATCCAAATCACTTGCAAGTCAATACATTACCCTCCTGATGTCATTGGTTCTCTTCCAGAACAAAAGACAAACAACAACAAAAAATTATATTCACTCAAAGTTCAGTGTAAGATTGGAGGCAGAATATAATTATTGGCTGGAAGTTGTGATCAGGAAAAGTTTCCTAGAGGAAGCTCACCATAGGGGATGGTGTGAGAGTGAGGTACTAGTCCATGGAGGAGAGGACTATGAGATAAAGCTGGAAAGGTAAGATGAATGACACCAGAGGTCCTTGTATGTCGGGCAGAGAAGTTTGTTCTTTATTTATTGGGCAATCAATAGGGAGCCACTAAAGGGACTTGAGTAGAGGAGTAGTATGATCTATGCATTAGCAAAATTACTCTTCAAGTTCCATGAAGAATGAATTGGCAGGAATGTTTGCTGGGAAGGTATTGCAATAGTCTCACCCGGTGGCAATGAGTGCCTGTATGAGGTGGTGGTTTTAAGAATAGAATGGAGGAGAAGGATGGGAAATGAGGCAAAAATAGAATCTAAAGGACTTGATAACTGATTGGGTATGAAGGTGAAGAAGAGAAAAGATTAAATGATCAGCTCAGCATTATGGATATGGGAGCCCATGTGAGCGGTGGTGCCACAGAAAGAACTGGTTTAGCATAGGAGATACAGAGCGCCTGGCCTTGGACATGCTGGAGGGCCGTTCATGAGTTGAAAACGTGCATCTAAGATTTAGAAGAAAGGTCAGAGCTGAAAGGATGGACTTAGGCCTCTTCTACCTAGAGATGGGAGGTGATGTTGAGAGAGTGAATGACATGGCCAAAGGAAAAAGCAGAGAGAGGACCAAGGACTGACCATTGAGAAAAGCTTTAGAAGAGGACCGAGTGAGAGGAGAAGCAGCTAGAGATGTAGGAGAAGCAAATTTACTTTTGCAGAACAGTCTTGATTCTGGGACTCATCTTGGTTCACCAGTGAGCATTCTAATTACACTTGGAGTCACCATGTCTAGTTATAAGTTGTTTGGAGGGGGAAGAGAATTCTTTGGTGATTAAAAAAAAAATTTCCACAAAAGAGTGTGGTGTTTCTGAAACCAAATGGTTTCAATGCAGTGGCAGAGGGACAGAGGTTGGGGTGGATTTTTGACACCATACAGAAAGTGCTAACAACAGGACATTGTTGTTGTTGAGTCATGTCCAACTCTTCATGACCCCAGGGACCACAGCATGCCAATTCTGTCCATGAGGTTTTCTTGGCAAAGATACTGCAGTGGTTTGCTAGTTTCTTATCCAGTGGATTAAAGCAACTTAAGGGACCTGTCCAGGGTTATACAGGACTTGCCCAGGGTTAAAAGGTTAAGTATTTGAGCTCATACTTGAATTCAAGTCTTCCTGACTCCAGGCCCACCACTTTATCCACTGAGCTACTTAGCGGTCTCCACAACAGATCATTGGTTTTGGTGATTAGGAGGTAGTTGGTGATCTTGAAGAGAACAATTTTGATAGAGTGGTGAGGCACAGTAGAACTTCAGGGGACTGAAGAAAAAGTGGATAGGTGAGATGGGACAGTAGCTAGATGAACCAGAGGGGTCAGAAGAAGGCCTTTTCAGGATTGGGGAGGGCTGAGCAGAAGAAAAAGATCCAGTGGATAGAGAGAGATTAAAGATGCATGGGGATGGGGTGTGATTAGGAAGGGGATAACCGTGGGACCAATTCTGGAATAGATGGAAGGGATTGGGCTCAAAGGTGCCTGCTGAAGGATTTTATAATGTATTTTGATATTTCTCTGCTTTCATGATGAGAAGGAAATGAGAGAAAAAGGGGAGGGGCTGAGGGAATTGATATTGTATCCGCACTTCTCAATAAAAAGCTAGAAAAATATCTGCTGTCAAGTGATGGTGATAGATGGTGTTGTGTGACGACATTAGGAGTTAGAGGAGAAAAAAGAAGAGAAGATTTGGAAAAGTTGGCTGTGATGCTTATCTCCTCTTGTTGGAGAAGTGAATGACTAGAGATGCTGAATGAGGCATATATTATCAGACAATGTATTGATTTGGAGTGAGAAGAGTAAAATCCTATGTATGGCATTCACTTTGCTTAGCTACATTTCTTTATTACAAGAGGTTTATTTTCACTGGGAAAGACCAGTGGGGGAAAACTGATTGATTACACATTTTTTAAAAGAAGGAAACATTAAGGAAAAAAAGGAAGGGAAATTTCAAAAAGTTCAAAGGTAGATGATAGTATTGCTGTTCTTGTTGTTTGTCATTCGTTTTCAAAGAGGACCAATGACATCACAACATGATGTCTTGACTTGCATGTGAATTGGGTTTAAGTAAGGCAGATCTGCATAGAGTAGTCAGTCTTACTCTTTTTTCAGAGTCATCGAAACCCATTGGCAAGACAAAAATCAGGACGACTGGAGATAGCCTGGGCTGCAGTGGATGATCTCGGCATCTTCAATGTCTGACCAATCTCTAGGTGCTCCTGCGTCAGCTGCCTTCATGGCCATTGGAGCATGTTGTTTTCATTTGCTCTTTCTGCCAGGGGAAATTTTCACTTGTGGTAGACATGCCCCTAACTCACTGACAGGTTGGAGGCCCGTCAGTTACCTTCAACCTGGTTTAGCCCATTGGCTGAGACAGTTTACCAGGGTATGGAAGCTGTGCGTGCTACAGCTTCTTGGAGCCACAGGTGAAAGTGTGCCCTCACTCCAAAGTTGCTAATCTTCCCTGCACACCCCATATACCTTGAGAGCAGAGGAGAATGGCTGTCAAGAAGCATGTAGGGGCCAGCAGAGGCTATAGACGATGAATTTGTAATGAGTGAAATGAGCTCAGTTTTGTGACTTTCTTCAAAGACATTCAGCAGTCAAGAGTGAGAGTAGAAAAAATTAAACTTGTCTGTGGTCACAGCAGATGTGACATCTGAACACCTAAAGGGGCAGGAGGAGGTAAGGAAAGGAAGAAAGAAACAGGAAAAGGGTCCCAAGTAAATTGGGTTCAGCCAGAGGACTACTAGGAAGGGGTAGTTAGTGAATGGATGGAAGGTGAAACCAATCAGAAACTTGCTGATGGGACCTGAGATTCTTCGCCACGGGAAGCAGGAAGAGCCCTCATTGTGCATGGCCTTCTGGTGACTGCAGGTTATGGGAGAAGCCCTAGCAGGCATGAAACCTAGCTACTGTCTGACTCCTCACTCTCCCTCATCCCCCATATCTAATCTATTGCAAGTTCTGTTGATGTTACTTTAATGACATCTCTTGTATCCATCCCCTTCTCTCTTCTAACCCTGCCACCACCCTGGTACAGCCCTCATCACTTCATGCCCAGATTATTGAAATGGCCGGTTGGTGAGTGGGTCTGCCTGCTGCAAGTCTCTTCCCCACTCCCGTGCATCTTCCACCCAGCTGTCAAATTGATCTTCCTAAAAGCACAAGTCCCATCATCACACCACACATACACACACACACATTTAATAAACTCCAGTGACTTCCTGTCATTTCTAGGATGAAAATTAAAATCTTCTGAGTGGCATTCAAAGCCCTTCATCACTTTCTCCTCTTTCCCACCTCTTTACTGTCTTCTCACACCTTCCAGCCCTTCACAGACTCCATGCTCCAGTGACCCTGGACTCCTGGGTATTCCTCACACATGGCTGTCCCCCATGCCTGGGCATCTCTCTCTCCTCATCCCTGCCTCCTGGCTGCCCTCAGCTAAAATCCCTGTTAAAAGAGCCTTTCCCACTTCCGCTTAATGCTGGCTCCTCCTCCCTGTTTATTCTGCATAGATCTTATGTGTGTGTAGTTCTGTGCATGTTGTCTTTTCCGTCACACTGTGAAGTCCTCGAAAACAAGAACCGTCTTTTGCCTTTCTTTGTTTCCCCAGTGGTGGGGACAGTGCCAGAAATGTGGTAGGTTCTTAAGAAATTCTTTTCACTTGGGGTTAAGTGACTTGCCCAAGGTCACACAGCTTGTAAGTGTTACATGTCTGAAGTCGGATTTGAACTCAGGTCCTCCTGACTCCAGGGCAGCTGCTCTATACACTGTACCACCTAGCCACCCCCACTCTTAATAAATTCTTAATGGCTGACTAACTGACCTTAGGAATCAGAGGTATTGGGTTTGGCTTTGAGTTCTGTCACCTACCTTTCTGACTATGGGCACATCTGTCCTCAGCTGTGAAATGAAAGGGTTGACTTAGAGAGATGGTGTCCAAGGTTCCTTCCAGCCTTCATTCTTCAGTGCTATGAGTCCATGATTCTGTGATTTCTTAAGTCCTGGACCTTGGGCTGGTTAGAGGTCCCACCATCTTGTCTGCTGTGAGCACAGCGAGTTTGTGGTGCCTGCCTACCACCCATGCCCCTGACTTTGTCCCTGGATTGTGTGTTTTTGCCACAGAGAATGGGTGGAAGATACTCAGCTATGGATCCAGCAGGTGTCCAGTACCCCCAGCACCAGGATGGATGTGGTGCATCTCCAGGAGCAGCTGGACTTGAAACTACAGCAGCGACAGGCTCGGGAGACTGGAATCTGCCCAGTGCGAAGGGA
>NW_027187338.1:5135090-5221155 GCF_028583685.1 Petaurus breviceps papuanus
AGGAGTAAATCTTTTCCTCTCTTTCACAGATACTTTTGGTGTACCTTAATCTGCCAGGGAGTTTGTAATAACAAAAGCAAAGGAAACTACCTTAGCATCTTTCTAACACATCCTAGTAACCACCTAATCCTTAGAATGAAGGATTCCTTAGAAATGAGTTATTTCTATGACCTCAAAGCTGTCCGGCTTCAAAAGCACTGCTGGCCTGTCTCTCCCACCCTAGGATAGATGCACTTACCAGTGATTTATTTTAGTAGGTGCCTGAAGAACAGAACAGTTGTCTCCCAGGCAAACCATCAGCCTGACATACAAAATGAAGGCAGCCTATACACTAATAGCAGTTTTAATTGGGCATCAAGTTGCCTCAGTGATGGAAAATTTGCTATTCCATATCACCTTATCCCACCTGGCACCCAACTCCTGAGTTCCAAAACTGGAGGGTCAAATGTTTAATTTAGCAGACATAGTCAAGCCTGAAATGTGAGTCCTGAAACCACTATTTCAACAACTTTTATTCAATTTCCTCTTCAATGCTTTACATTATACCCTGAGCCTGGCCATTGTATGGAAACCAGGGTAGCT
This sequence comes from Petaurus breviceps papuanus, assembly GCF_028583685.1. NCBI lineage: Eukaryota > Metazoa > Chordata > Mammalia > Diprotodontia > Petauridae > Petaurus > Petaurus breviceps. The sequence goes on from NW_027187338.1 coordinate 5,135,673, forward strand.
CTGGTTTCTCCTAATGCAAGATCATGCTGCCAAGCCAGAAACAAATTTAGAAAATATGGTGTTAGGAATGAAAAAAAGAAAACCCAAACCCTAAAAACCTAGGGCCTGACTGTCTGGACTATTTCAATACTTCTTAGGGACATTTTTCACCTTGGGGTGCTTGACTCTGAAAAGCTCCACCTTAATTAATGACTTCCGTTTTTGTTTTTCAGGCCCAACTGGAAGGCATCATTGCACCAAAGAAGTGAAGATTTCCACGTGGGCCCCAGTGAGAACTATCCTTATATAAACAGTCCCCTGTAATAAAAAGCTACAGTTTAGTGAGTGAACCAGCCCACACCCATGGCCTCCAGAAAAACCATCATGCAACATTCACACCATTGTCTAAATGCCCTGAAAACACCTCAAGATTTGGTAGTAATGCCCAAGGTTGGACAATCGGAATTCACGTCTCCCAGGTATCTTCCATATTTGGCTTGCCAGACAGTTTTGGAATTAGCTAAAAGCCCACTTGGCATTGCTCAATGTAGACCCCTGAGCAAGGGTTGTCTAGCTCAGGGGTTGAAGTGGCCATTGTTGCACCTTCACTCCTACAGCCAAGGAAGCAGGTCCTTCTCTCTCGATCTCTACTTTTCTGTACTTCTCATACCTTCATCAGATTCTCCCAATGCTTGTTACTTCTTCCACTCTCCTCCAAAGGATCACCTGTCTAGGGACTTTCCATACCCAACTGCAGTCTGTAGGACATATTTTCATGCTTCGCTTCAAGTTAGCCCAACCCTTCTAATCAGTCAATCACTGTGGCCTCTGCTGTTTCAAGCCGCCAGCAGCTATTTCTCTTCAGAAGTCAGTAAAATTATAACATTCATGACTTTGTTTTAGGTACTTGCTTAGAAAGAAATCCGAGTCATGGGTATCTATCAAAAAGAGGCCACATACAGACACCAAGGTGGTACAGCAACCTATTTCATAAAGTATCCACTGTAGGACTCGCTCTTAGACTGCAGAAAGAGGACCTGTCCCCTAAATAGCCATGTCCAACTAATCAGAGAAGATCAAAACCCCAGGAAGCAACCTCGATTTAGTACAAGTGGTAAACCAATCAGTGAGAACTGACCATGGATGGCTATTACTCTTGCTCAGGAGGGTAAACTTTCAAGTCAAAGTAAAATAAATCCAAATCAGGTTTCCTGGTTTTTTGGGGTTTTTTTTGGTTTTTGTAGCACCATACCTGTTAGAGGTTATTTTATTGCCTGGCAAACAAAAATTGAAGCTAAGAGGGGAAAAAGAACTGATTCTTATGTCTGTTTGGGGCCAAATGGGTTTAGTCTGTGGAGGAAGCTGTTCAAACCAATTCTCCCAATTAGGGAGGCAAAGACTTGAACATAGCTGGCTGTACAGGCACTTGCTCTCTTCACGGAGACTGGCACCAAGGGCTGTTGGAGAAGGAACCTCACTAGTTAAGTGGGCCTCCCTGTCAGCAGAATCTCACTCCCTATCATTCAGGTGGGGAAATTTGCAGAAAAAGGGCTGCATCCTGCAGGAAGTTTGCTTCCATAAAGGCTGGTACTACTTGTTCACCACACTCAGTCATAAAAGGTGTTGTGCCTCCCCAGCACTGGACAATTCTCAGACTCTGCTACAAGAATCTGTATGGGCTCTGAGCATCCACAGCACTCTACTTACTGAAAACTGAATTCCAAATTCTGGACCCACCACCCAGCACCTCAAGCTCTTGACGGGAAGTTGATGCTGCTGTATCTCAAGTTTAGGCTACATAAAATATTTCTTGAAAGTATTCTAATTCGCAAGGCTTTCTCTGATCTAACAAAACAGTGATTAGACAACCCTTCTTCCTCTGCATCTGCCAGCTAAGTACCATGATAAAGCTACCTCTTGGCAGGACCCAGAGGGTTATCTGAAGTACCCCTAAAAATCTTAAAGGTTTCCATCACTTAAATATGACTTTAATTAGTCAAGATAGCAGCGTTTCTTTCTGTGTTTTCTCAAGTACACACGAGTGATTTCTGTCAGATCAGAACAGCAGCAATGTGGTCTTGGAAATGCAAACTGTGTATGAAGAAAATGAACACAACTAATTGTATATTTTTGTAAATTTTAATAAACCAATTAAAAAGTTACTGCTTCCTTTTGAACTGTTTGTGGTGATGCTTTTGTCCCCCTGAGTCACTGGTCTTCTTTTTGTTCCTATTCTTGTTTTTCACGTTGTGAGTATCATAGTAGCGAACCCCAACCTTTTTGGCTCTCTTCTTTCGGTCTGCTCGCCTTCGCTGCAAGAATGAAGAAGGTCAAGAGTCAAACCAGGAATGCTACAAAAAGGACACCTTTCTGGCCAGTGGACCGTTCCTGAGCAGCTTTCCATAGCCACTAGATGATGTGAGTTTAGTTCAGAAGTCTGTCCTGTAATTGTGCCTTATTCTGGCAACTTGATCTCCTTCTAGGACATGTCAAATCACCCCTAAGCTTACTAAGACTGTGGTCATAAGACAGGACTCTAGCTCCCTGATATGCTACTAAGTTCAAAAGTCACATTAAGGCTAGAAGGGTTCCCACTGTGATCTTTATAACGTGCACCTAAGTAAAGAAAGATGGAGAAAACTTACTGCCTTCGAGGTAAGCTTTGGAGACTTATCTTCAGGCTCCTCCTCTTCTTGTGCCTTTCTCTTTTTTCCTTTCTTGGTATGTCCTGAAAAAGGAATGGTAATTTGAACATACGAACTACAGGGCTGTGGACTAAATGACTGGCTTGGGAATAACACTGGACTCTTCTCAATGAAGGAAATAAGAAAACTTCGTATTTTCCATTTAATGACAGTGAATATGTTACTGAAGCTGAGATAATATCCTTAGATGAAGAAGTCAATACCAGCTATAAACACTTCAGGAAATTTCAATGTACACAAGAAAAAATCCAGTGACAAAATATAGAGGCTAACTTTACTGTTACATGCAAATCATACACAACAGAAATTTCCATACTTCTTTAACATTTACCAAACATTTTCTTCACAACATGACAACAAAAGATCTACAGCTTTGAGAGATTAAGTGATGTTCAGAGTCACCCAGTGAATGCAATGCCAGAGCCACAAGTCAAAGCCGGAGAGATGTCTTCTCACTACAAAAGTAATGTCCATGCCATTACTCTATGAGGCTAGGTTCAATTTCTTTTTTTTTTTTTTGCTTTTTTTTTAGGGGGAAGGCAGGGCAATTGGGGTTAAGTGACTTGCCCAAGGTCACACGCCTACTAAGTGTCAAGTGTCTGAGGTAGGATTTGAACTCTCATCCTCCTGACTCCAGGGCCGGTGCTATATTCACTGCACCACCTAGCTGCCCCCTGCCAAGTTCAATTTCAAAACTATGTTCAAATGACTTTTACTTTACCTTTATCTTCCACATCATCTTGCTCTTTGGATTTGGGCTCAGATTTGGAAAACACCTTTTCACTAAGTCCTTTGGGAATTCTACAAGAGAAAGGAAAGCAACAAAGTGACTAAGAGACCAGAGCCTCTCACCATATAACAATGACAATAACATCCCAAGCTCTACACAATCTCATCTGATTAAAGAAAGACCTGTTAGGAAAGCGCAGCTGTCAACAAGGAGAAACACCCTAATTATTTATATACTTGAAGAAGAAACGAGTAAGCCTCTGTAACTCAGCTACCTGAATGTTATTTATATGTCGTTATTATTTGGAGATAGCAGTGAACTCTACTATGTATTGTCCCAAGACCTTATAATATAGAGCCTGGGAAGAAAGGCAGGCCTTACACCCAAACTGCAGTTGTCAGATGTGTGATGTATTACCTGATTGCTGAAAACTTTTTGGCTTTAGCTTTGTTTAGGAACTTCTTGTATTGAGCAATTTTTTCATCCAGAGCTTTAATAACTGCTTTGGTACCAATTTCCACATCTCCCTGGGATGCCTGGTTTAGCTCCTCATGCTCTTCTTCCTCCTCCTCCTCCTCCTCCTCCTCTCCCAAGGAGTCATCAAATTCCCCATCACTGTCTGAGATCTCCACAGGAACCAGATCTTCTCCCGTAAACTGAGGCACAACATTGATCTTGCCAAAGTTCTGTCGAACACGTGCCAAGAGCTCTCTCATCTCAGCATTTGTGTCATTGCTCTCCTTCTCCTCCTCATTCCTTTCAGCCACAGCTGCGGTTTCCTGACTTTCACTTTCCCCCACTTCCTCTTTGGTTTCATGGGGTGATGCTGTTGAAACAGCCGGGAATGCTGGGAACTATTGAAAAAGGAAAAGCAAAAGCTAAGGAGGAGTCTCTATCCCTGGACACTGAAGACCCCATAAATGCTCTATATCCAAAGTCACAGCCCAGAACTAGTCTAACCCCATACCAGTCAACCAGCATTTGTCAAGTGCTTACTATATGCTGGGCAGTGTGCTGCGTGCTGGGGACAGAAAGGCAAAAACATGGTCCCTACACTCAAGGAGCTCAAGTTCTAATGGAGAACATGCATTCAACACTAAATACAACGTGAAAACTAGCTTTGCAACATGTACAATGCAGTCTCAGAGACAGAATGCAGCAAGAGAAGATCATAGGATTTCAGTAACAGTGTGAGTATGTGGGGGAGAGGGAATGTAGATGATCTCTTTGTTGTTATCGTTCAGTTGTGTCTAACTCTCCATGACCCCATCTGGGGTTTTCTTGGAAAAGATACTACAGTGGTTTGCCATTTCCTTCTTCAGCTCATTTTACAGATGAGGAAACCGAGGCAAACAGGGTGAAGTGACTTGCCCAGGGTCACAAAGCTAGGAAGTATCTGAAGCCAGATGTGAACTTAGGTTTTCCTGATTTCAGGCACGCCTCTTTATCCACTGCGCCCCTAGTTACTACAGATGATCTCTAAGGTCCATTTAACTTAAAAATCCTTTGATACCTATGACTTGGCAACTGAGATTATTGGTGAGAATAGAGAACATTATTAGTCTGAAGGAAAGTAATTAGAAGGTAGAATTAGGTATCGAAAGGGAGGCAGTACAAAAGCCTAATTTAGGAGATGCAGCAGTAAAAGGCAAGAAAGAAACACAATGTTATCTTGGAACAAGAAGAGATTTTTCAGGGTCAGGAAAAACTTGTACACATATGAACAGCAAAGTGCTAATGGAAAGAGAGTCAGTGAAGAGTCAAGAAAGGAAGGGGATAAATGTGAGCACGAGGACCTTCAGAATTCAGCAAGAGAAAGATCAAGAGCATCTTCCAATGTCTCCTGTCGGCCTAAATCATCGGAAAGATGAATATCATATCAACACAGCTGGATCCATTCACATCCTCCCCACACCTGAGGCAGTGTGGATGTGATGCTGAGGAAGCAGGGCTGTCCACGAAGTAGAAAGCTCAAGTCTGCCTCCTAGTGGTTCCATGACCACAGCTAAGTCCCTTTTGCTCTTGGAGCCTCAGTTTTCTCACCTACAAAATGAGAACGATCCCTGCAGTACCTATCTCCTAGTGTTGTTTTGGGGTTCAAATGAGATTATGAATGTAAAACACTTTACAAACCTGGGAGCACTATGAAAATCAAAAGTTCTGGGTTTTTTTTTCCCCTAACAGAAATTACATATGCCATAATAATTATATTTTCAGCAAATACCTATCATAAATAATCCTTCAAACCCATTTCAAACTTAAGCCACATGCTATTTGTTTATCTAACTCCAAATGCTAATTCCCTAATGGACTAGGAAAGATGAGTGGACCCCGTGGCACAAAAGAAGTTGTACAGGTAAAATTACACCATGAAATCAAAATATCAGGTGAATGCAACAGAGGAGGTTAGCATTAGGTCAGTACCAAGATTTCCCAGTGTTGTCTCTACCCCTTTCCTACCTGGGAGGCTGATGGCGGCTCTGCATTGGGTGGCTTGACGAAGAAAGGAATTCGGCCCCTTTGCCAGTCATTGAGAACCATCTTGCCCACAGTCTGCAGGTCAGGCTCTCCACCCTGAAAAGTCACACAACAGATTTCCATCAGGGACACAGAATAAAACTAGCTGCCAGAATGGTGCTACATTAGTTCCCCTACATAGATCTCACTTTCAGCTCCATTATTACTGATCACATAATTAATTTCCATATTACACTATTAAACCATTACACTTTTAGGGATGTTTCTACTTACCTTTAAAAGTTTTCCAGTCCTGAAGGCTAGCTTTCCCAGGAAGTCTTCAGCATTTTCCCAATAATCAATTTTATATGTCTTACTGATATATTCTGGCTTTGCTCTTTCAAGCACGGCACTTATATGGTCTTCAGGACTCTTGATTTTTTCAACTTGAACCTAGAAAATAATAAAGAAATTGATGCTTGCAAGCTGTATCATAGTTCTTAAAAAATATTAACCGGTTAAAGTTTAGAAAACTCCAAATATTAGACAAGCACTGTGCTAGGCCCTGGGGGGAAGAGAAAGTTTAGATAAGACATGGTACCTGATTTAAGGAGCTTACAATAATTAGCATACGTATGTTTTTAAAAATATGTTCATAAATATCATATAGCAAAATGAGATTGGGAAGAAATTATCACCAACCAGGTTAAGTTGGGGAAAGTTTTCTGAAGGTAATTTTTAAATTGGGCTTTTAATGATGAATGACAATTCAACAGGCACCAGGAAGATATTCTCTAAGCACAGTGTCAGCAAGGCAGAAGGGTGTACAGGACAGTGAGTGGTCCAGTTTGGCTGGACTGTAGATTACATATGATTATAGATTTAGGTCATCTAGTCCACAGATGGGGAACCTGCAGCCTTGAGGTCACATATGGCCCTCTAAGTTGTTGGGTGCAGCCAAGTCCAAGTTTTACAGAACTTTTATTAAGGGGATTTTCCTGTGAAGTTTGGATTCAGTCAAAGAACTGAACTTGAGGACCCAGAGGGTCACATGTGACCTCAAGGTTGCAGGTTCCCCACCCCTGAGATAGTCTAAACCTTTCATTTTACAGATAAAGAAACTAAGTTAAGGAAGTTAAGTGACTTGCCCAACCTGGATCATAGACAGTAAATGGCAGAGCTGGCATTTGAACTCAAGTCCTCTATCTCCAAAAAGTACTATTTCCATGGGATCAGTGATATGAGAAAAAGCTAGGAGGTTAAGGTGGTGCCAGATTGAGGGGCCTTTGAATTTTAGGCAAACAAGCCTGAATTGTACTCAATGAAGAATAAGGATTGAGGAGTGCCAAGTAGTGGCAGGATGTATGATCAGAACCATGAATCAGGAAGCACATCTGGCAATGTGGGGAGGATGGCAAAGAGGTGATGGAAAAAGGAAAGGCAAGACCTGTTGTCGTTCAAACCACATCTAGTGCTGAGGCTTCTAAAAAATTTCAACACCATGCAATGAGAGCCTACATTGCTGAGAACTGCCCTGAGGACTAAAAGCCATGAACTGAGTGTTATAACACAAACTCCCAGCTGTATGGCTTTCCCTTGGTGCCTCCTGCTAGTCACCTGCAGTCTGCCAGTCCTGCAGGACTGCAGTAATTTAATGAGGAAGGAGTAGTTTAAAATGGCACAGGATATACAGTTATGAACACCTTTAAAGGCTAAAAGGAACCACTTACTGGTTTTGGTTATGTTCAGAAATAAGTAAGACTCTAAAATGACTCAACTCTTCAAACCCACAAGTATGAACACAGGCCCAGAATAAACATAGGTCCAGCTTCTTTCTGGATCCCATGTATAAACTAAGAAATCCTTTGTGGGATGATGCTGACCAGAGATGCCAAGGATTTCACCCACTCCTCATACAGGGAAAAGTGGAGTAGGAGGTCCTGCTCAGCATCATGTTGTTGACAGACCTCAAACTACTTTTGTGTGAGTAAAGCAAAAGTCATCCAAAGGACTGCCCACTGAAGAATTCCCTGCAAAGGTCATAATTAAATGTGATCAAAACACTCACCACTCCTTTCAGCACAATGTCTGTTTCAGAGTCCCCAGAAGGGTAAACCACACCTGGACAGTCAATAAGAAATATCCGACGCATCAGGGTGATGTACTGCCAGACCTGAAGACAGACCAGAAAGTCAGACACCTTCCTTTTCTACTGAGAGTCTGTCCTTAACCAGTGACTGATCCACTACACCCTTATGTGAGACTCAAAGAACAGAAACTTTCTGAGTAACAGAAAAAACAACACAAATGTTGTTGCTGCTCAGCTGTATCTGATTCTTGGTGACCTCATCTGGGATTTTCTTGGCAAAGATAATGGAGTTTATGGTTTGCCATTTTCTTTCCTAGCTCATTTTACATATGAGGTTAAGCAAACAAGGTTAAGTGACTTGCCCAGGACCATACAGCTAGTAAGTGTCTGAGGCTGGATTTGAACTCAGAAATGTCATTCTGACTCCAGGACAAACATTATCCGCTATACCAGCTAGCTGCCCCATCTACCAATTACTTCTTGTACCATGTGCCATGTACATGACACTTCTACTAAGTAAACAAGTTTCTATAACCTAAGAGAATAAAAATTATGCTAACAAAAATTTCTAACCATCTCAGAAGTAAATCTTCACCTGCTTTTTAAAAGTACTGAAATCTTAACTGTCCTTTATCACTTCATGGAGAAGAAAGCTGCTCTCCAAACACCCTGTGTGCAAGATCAGTACCCCCAATGGCCAGAACCTAGACACAGGAATGACGACTTTTTTTCTTCTCAAATCCAGACATTTTCTTAGGTTAAATTTTGTTTGAGGTAGAAAGCAGGATTAGGAAAAATTAAAAACAGGAAAATCTGAATGGTCTGTACCTGATGCCAAAGCTTCACACTGGCCTATAAAATGCTCTTGCACTTTTATCAAAATATGCAAAAACTTACAATACACCAACAAACTGGATCTCTTGTCCTCATTTCTTGCTCCCAAAGTAAGTCTATGAGGCTAAACACTCCAAAGTAGGTTCATTCAGAAAAATGACAGGAGTCCCCAGGGATCCAGGCAATCTTCATTTTTTTTTTTTTGTGGTAGAGATATACAACCACAAGACTCCCTTTCCAAACATACCTACCTTGGTTTCTCCTGCAATGGGAGCCACATTACAAACTTTCTTGGAACGCAGAGTATTTATCACAGAGCTCTTGCCAACATTTGGATAGCCAATGAACCCCACACTGATTTGTTTCTTGTCAATGTGCAACTGTTAGAAAAACACAATCAATTATATACACAATTAAAAAACCTTAATACAGAGGTGATTTTTACTGTGCTCCATCAAAGACCTATTCCAATCTCTTATCACTGCAGAAGTAAAACAAGGTTCCTACAGGTAATGAGGGGCCTGGACTAGAAGCCTTTGGAGGAACCTTCCAGCTTTCAATCCAAGATGCTAAAATAACAATAAAACATAAATGGGATGGGGGAAGGAGAGGAAGAGGAGGGGGTTCTCCTCCATGCTGGGAAAGCTCAACAGTATCCAAGTCAGATTAAGTGAGACTCGAACAAGGCTAAGAAGGATTATCACCAGAGTGCTGGTGACTAAGTGACGCATTTTTCAGCCACAAGAACTCATAAAATTAGTCTGGTCAAGATCATAGAGGACAGTCACACTAAAAAGCATTTGTGTATGCCCAAATGGAAACATAGATTTTAAATAAGTCAAAGAATTTGCTTTGTCTTCTATGTGAAATTACATGTATGTCTTAAGTTTAGAAATATGTAGGTCATGAAACCCAGGAATAAATAGGAAATCTCTATGGTTAGTTAAAAATTTACTTTAAAAAATCCAACACGACACCACAGAGAAAGGATTAGTCATCAACATAAGGAGAGAAATAGCCACTGACATTTCACTGGGCCTGACAGAGAATCCTGAGAAGCAACCATATGTCTGTCCCACTACCAACTCATCAGACCACCCTCTCAGTACTTAACACATTCATCTTTGGCCCCCACACACCAAAGAAAATCAACTTCAAACAGCTTTGGAATTTCCAGACCACACTTTACCTCTCAAGACAAACTGGATCTGAGAAATTTAGAGAAAAGGCATCTCTACACTATTTACCTCTGACTACTTGCTTCCTTGCCAAATACGCAGTGATAACAGCCACTCTCCCATGAAGAACACCATTAAAAGACATTCAATTTAATTCAACAAACGGGTGTCACACAAAATTACTCCAAGAGAAACAGATCACATCTTCATACCTTTCCAAACTGACGTAAAAGTTGTATGAATGCTCCTTTGCCAAAGGGGTTGGTGAGACTTGCATGAAAGGCAAGTGTTGGATAATCTTTGGAGAGGACTGCAACCCATCGTTTCTAAAGAGAAAAGATACATTGGTAAACTAGCAGCCTCCCACAGAAAACCCTAAACTCTATAACTTGTTTATTTACAGTCCAGGGAAAGATCAGAGCTTGAATTACAGGATTGTTTTTCAAATACATGGTTAATGTTTTGTCTATTGTTTTATAAATACAAAACAATACTCTAGAAATGCCTTCACTGCTAGCTAAATGCAATTAACAAAATATGAAACAGACCAGTGATGGTGATGGCTATCTCCTGAAAAGGCTTGCCTATCTGTCACTCTCTGGGAGCACCACAGTGAGTTGTCCCATTACACAAGAGAGCCGGCATGGGATGATGGAAGGAGCATTTCATTAGGAATGAAGAGGCTGAAGCTCTGGTAAGTCATAACTTCTCTGAACATCAATTCTTTCTATACAAAATGGGAACAATGACAAATGACTTTCAAGTCTCATGGAATTGCTTAAAGGATCAAATAAGAACCAATGTGTCAAAGGGCTTTAAAAACAATGAAGGGATCCATGATGATGTAAGATATTACAGTGATTCTTTTATTGTTACTAGTCTTACAACTGCAGGGAAACAGTGCAATTCTCACTTCTATCACTCTAATCACAAATTGGTCATACTTATAAAAGCATCACTCTACTGACTAAAAGAGAACAGATACATGTTAAACCAATAATACTTCCAACAAATACCCCCAAAACACAAAACCTCTTCAAAAATTACTTATTGTTAAGGCAAGAGCCACCACAAAGATCCCTGGACAGAGAGCTGGTCATACTTACCGTTGCCCAAGTGGGGACAAGGTCACATTTGTTAAGAACAAAAATGAGATGTTTCCACGGTTTTTCCTTTTTGAGGTAATTCTCAATGTGAGAGGAACGTGTGCCCAATGGATCTCTGGCATCAAGAACCTGTACTACAACATCTGATGAGTCAATCACCTGAAAATCCAGAAAGGCAAAAAAGGTTTACCACAGAATAATAGCCAAATTCAATAGGAAAAGGTGTCATTTTTACAGCCACAAGTAAAACTGCAATAGCTCTGTGAGGGAAGGGTGGGTAACTGTATAACTACCACCGATTCTCACAGCCAAATAGTACCTCAAAGAGTTTCCACCTTTTATAGTCTATTAAACAGCTCTCTTGGGATTAATGGAAATGGATTAATCTGATGCAAATTGAAGTAGGAGAATAGGCAACAAACACAATGACTATGAGAATATAAATGGAAAATACAACAAAAAACTGAATTCTTTCTTAAAAAATTATGGAACACTTCATATAATACCAAATAATAGATGTTTTTTAGTTTTGAGAAACTATATTCTTTTTTACTCTTTGCTATAATAAATGGCTCTTTAGGGAAGGGTGGGAAGAGGGGAATGAAAGTGATATAAAAACAAAAGATATCAATAGAAGAGTTTTTAAAAAGAAAATTGATTAATTTGTCTATAATTAGTCTTACTGTATGATTTTAGTGCATTATCAAACAAAGTCCCTTTTCTTAATTTCTTAAAACGACTCATTACTAAGTTAATACTTCGAGCCTATAAAGTTTGTAAAACCTTAATTCTGAGTTTAAATTAGGGGAGCCAGTGTTATTCCAAAACAATTTCTAACATCTATGCTCTCAGATAAAGGCCTGTGTGAACATGCCAATACATGCATATCTATGACCATATGTTGTATACAAATAAACATATGTACACACCCACACACCCACCCCTATTGCTTTCTGGGGAAGAAGAGAGACTCAACCACCTAAACAGTCACCTGACTTCAAGTCTTACCACTAGGTAACAATGGGCAAATCACTCGACCTCTTTGGGACTCAGTTTATTCATCTGTAATGAAGGGACTGGAATAGACAATCTCTAAAATCCCTTCCAGTTCTAACCTAAGATTCTACGATCAGATAAATTCAATAGAAGTATCATTATAGCATATACTCCAATCAAATCTTGGCCACAGCACACCTCCAATTCTCCTACATGATGACTATAGGCAGTTTACAAGTAACATAACACCAAAAAGAGAAAGAGTTGTAATTGCCTCGATCAATTAATATATCTTTCACTTACTTGGCTGCCCTCAAACTCATAAGGGGATGGGAGGATAGATAAGGGAGGGGTTCAATAAATTAAAATAACCTTTCTCAAAGACCTGTTATGCCAAAGAAACCCAGCACTGAAGAAGCTCTGGTTAATGTCTTACCTTATAGAGCTCTCCCCAGATTCGTTTGGATTGTCCCTTTTTAAATATCTCCTCTTGGGCTTCATTCCTATATAAGAGAAGACGAAGCTAAGCAACTGAAATAGTGGAGTGCTCTCAACTTAATGAAAATGGTGCTTAAAACATACATACCAACTACATACCAGAATGAAAGAAAGATCACACAACTGATCTGGTGTTTGTCAATCAGTGATAACAGACTGAATGCAAACAAGGCCAGAAAAGTGATATAAAATTGGCAGGATCTGAATTTGAGTGTTCACCACATATTTCTAATGTTATTATTAATACTATCACTTTATATTTGTAGACCATAATACAGCTTATAGTGATACTTATCTTATCTGAGCTTCAAAATAATAGGGAGAGGGTACACCAAGGGAAAATATCAGATACTTTTGTGACTAACTCCCTCTAATGAATTAATCCATCTATGCTTTCTTCTCCCGTGTGATTCCTGTCCATGTCTTCCCCACAGGGGTCCACGGGAGGTGCTGGGGGTGGTGTGATAGTAATGGCAATTAAAGATTCCCCTGTATTGGCTTGGTTTTCAAACTGATTGTGTTAAACCCAGAGCTTGTTAATCCCACCTGTGGGATGGACTTCTTGATGTGAAAAGAGAGTCCTGAACTGGGAGGAGCTGGTGACGTAGATTTGGAGAGACAAGAGGGAGGCAGAAGATCTTTTTTTGGAAGCAGCACCTCGCGGAGAGAGAGAGACTAAGAGAATTGCTGGTGGCCGCTTTGAATTGCCCTGGACTTTTGAGACCTGCCCCCTGAGCTGCCAAGGACTGAGGAGACATGGCTGTTTTGCTGGTACTTTGTCTGTCTGTTTTGATGTTGTTTTGCCAGATTTGTCCACTGGTGAAAGACAGTCCTTTTGTTGAAGAAGTTCTGGAACCTGGCTGTTGGCTAAGAAGCCCTGAGACTGTCCTGCAGACAGAGAGTGAATACTGTCCACTGGTGAAGGACAGCGCTGTTGTTGCAGGGGTCTGGAGACTGTCCTGCAGACAGAGTGAATACTATCCACTGGTGAAGGACAGTGCTGTTGTTGCAGGGGTCTAGGAACCTTTCTGTTGGTTCAGAAGCCCTGAAGAAGGATTTTCTTGTTGTATGTTTACAGAAATCCTGGGAGAGGGTTTTGCTAATGTTTTCAGGGGTTCTAGGACTGTTCTACAGACAGAGGATGAATTAGTGAAGAGACTGGCAATGTATCTTGTGGCCTTGCTAAGCCTTGTCTCCCCAGGAACTAAGATTGCTGAGAACTTGCCTCGTGTCAAGATGAAGAAAAGACCTCCTTTTGGGTATTAAGTGCTGAGCTTAAACTTGATGTAACTCTGGGGTAGATTCAATTGTGAGCCAGGGGTGGGGAACTTTTGACCTTTTTGTGCTTTGTGGTGGACCAAATGAAGGTACAGCCTAGGGGTGGAGAAGTATTTAGAACAGAGACTTTGTAATTGATTGAATGATTGGAAGGTCCTGGGGTGGGGTAGTACTTGGAGATTATTTAATCACGCTTAGTAAATGCTGTATTTGGAATGATGTCATGTTTTGATCTTCTCTGTTCTTGGTTGGTCACTGAATAAAATGGAGAGCACCTATGCTGGTATTTTGAACCTTGGGAAGTTGCCTTTCCTTGGCAATTACAGTACAGGTGGGTGGGAGAAGCTTCCTCTAAAACACTTGATACTGTGTTCCTCAGAGTGGAGCACATGGGCTCTCCATGAATGAATGAAAAAACATTATGTGCTTAATATGTGTAAAGCACTGTGCTAGATGTTGGCAATACAAATAGAAAAGCCAATCCCAGCTCTCAAGGAGCTCACATTCTAATGGGGAATCTAACACATATGGAAGGTTTTAGCTCCTAGTCAGATGGAAAGGTCCCATGGTCCTTAGGAGGCAAAGCATACAGTAATCTAACAACTTTAATGTCATTTCCAGTCATAAAAACCCTAGCAGTTTCTCATTTTGAACCCCTTGATAACGAACTTTGATGGCAAGAGCTTTCTCTTCTGGACCTTCCATAGCTGTGACGGAAGCAGTGCAGGGGTGAGAGGCAGAAGCTGGTACTGGTGGTAGCAAAAAGGTCAGTCCCTGCTCTACAGTGACAGTCACAACACCTGTGTGAGGTCTAGTCACAGTATGAGAACTGAAGACACCCTCAAGGTCAGCTAGCCCAATCTCCTCATTTGTGAAATCTAGAAAATGGGGCCAAGAAAGGTTAAGTGTTATACAAGTAAATCATGTAAGAGGCTCTATGAGTAACAGGGGTGGGATTCAACCCCACGTGCTCTAATTCCCAATCTAGCACTCTTTCCACTATACTAAGACGCCTCTGCAGGATTGTTTCCATTTTATAGGTGGGAAAACTGAGGTCTGCAGGGGGCGCCCGATTCTAAATTCAGTGCTTTTTTCACTCCACACCTTTAAAAAATGCAAATCTGTCTAAGACAAGGAGTAGTGAACTTGTGTTGAAAAAAGTGAATGAGATCTAGAAAGAGGCATGGCTCAAGATTCTAAAACTGAATAAGAAGAAAAAAACCCCATCCCCATTAGATCCTGCTTTTAATCCCTTCATCTAGTGTCTTACCTCTCACCAGTGTCTTCTGTTACTAGGTCACGATCTTTCTTTTGGTCATAAGTCTCAGTTGAGGCTTCTGCATTTTCTATAAGAGACTGCATGTCACTCACAAAGAGAGTAGGTTTCTTCCTCTGTGACTTTGGGCCAAATGTTGTTTCAAAAGTTTCTGTGTCAAGAATATGCACTTTGGAATGCTAAAAAGAAATAAATCGGAGTAAAAACTAATGAAAGTAGGAGAAAAGGGCAAAAAATTGCAATGTACCTCGAAAAGGCTTTCTGCATTCATTTCCAAGACTGTAGCTTTAACATGACTTTAAATCAGAAATGCTTAATTAAGGAGAATGAGCACTTGTTCTTCCATTCTGAAGTCCTCTAAGTTTCATTGGAGAAATACCAAAGTAACACAAATAATCAAAGCAAATATGAAGTTTTGTAAGATCAGCCAAAAACTCTGCATTATTTCGCTTATCATAAACTTGAGTCAAATGTAATTAAAGCTATAATGATGAAAATTAACTTATCTTTCTGATCACTTTTGGGGGTTTTTAAAAACAAGTGCACAAAACTCGCCAAATTCACAGATTTTGTCAAGGACAATCATACTCAAATTTGTGTTTTTTTTTAAACCAACTGTAAATGCCAACTTTTTCTTGGAAGTTCATTTCTTTCATGGCTAAAAGGAATTGCTTGTTTTGTAAGATGCATTTTAGTTTCAGATAACATTCTCCCTAATTTAGGTAACATTTTTATTAAATACACATGGAAAGTTTCTCAGATGAAAAACATCTAACAAAAGTCCAAAATAATAGTTTAGATGTGATAAAAGAAACCTGATACTAACTAAAACTTGATGTGTCCGTAAAGAGGTTACAGGCATAGGAATTTTTGAAGCAGGATGAAAGTGACTGTTTTGGTTGGGATCGATCACGTAACAGGATGTTAGCAGCAGGGAGCACATATCCTCACAAACTGTCTTTCTGCTCATCATTTCAAGTTCTTTTATAAGCACCAAACAATGAATACTGCTAAACTGTGAGGGCACCTTATGTGTTTTTAGTTCCTTAACTGCTGGAAATTTAAACATTAGAACATTTTCATCAACAGCAATCTGCTTCCTAAGACATGGACTATCTTATTTCATCTTTGTATCCCCAAAGCCTAGCAATTTCTCATACATTGCTTTATGTAAATTTGCATTATGTAAAGAATTCTTAAACAAATCCACACTCCAGAAAAACACCTATGTTAACTGTGCTCTCTTTCTACTCCTTAGCGCAGTGCTCCATGCCCTCCCACCTCCCCACCAAAAAAAACATCTCCCAGTGAAAGCAGAAGAATGCACACATGGAGAGACCACTGCCGCCGGATTGGGGGGCTTGGCTCAAGATCTCTGACACTGAGAGAAGAGATTTCTACCCTGCTCCTCCCACCTCTGTGTCTGGCTCCCACATATCTGTCCCCTGCATTTTCTTCCTCTCAGTTTTGGCCAGGTCCCCACACAGTTAGCACAGTTCCTGCATGTTCCCCCTCCTGCTTTCACTTTTGTCCCTGGACCCCACATGCCCTTCAACCATGTGCTATCCTTCCTGTCTCCCTTACTCCCTTCCTATGTCTTCAAGCAAATTCACATTATGTAAAAGTTGTTTTATGCTGAGGTCTATGAATGGTTCACTTAAATAAAATGAGAATTGTCTGTATATGAGGGGTACTTAATATAGGTTGAAATTGTTGAACTGAAGGTTTGGGCTTTTTTTGTTTTGTTTTTTAAAGAAAAATAAGAAAATGGTGCTTATCAGGGTAGAATAAGATCATCCAGGCCTCCTGTTGCCTAGGAGCCATCCTCAGTCTCTTCACTTCCCTCACTGCCCAATATCCAAGGGATCAATTCTACCTACACAACATATACATCATCTTATATCTGTCCCCTTCTCCCAACTCAGACTCATTGGTAACCACCCTAGATGGGACCTTCCTCACCTGTTGCCTGGGCTATTGTTTGGAGTCCCTACCTCACATCTCTCCCATCTAATCCATCTTCCACACAGGTGCCCAACCAATGTGCCTAAAGCAAAAGTCTGACCATATCACCCTCCCTCCTGCTCAGGCAGCTGCAGTGGTTCCTGACTGCTCTGGAATAAAGGAGTGTACAAAGTGCACTACGCACCAGTTGTACCAATGACACTAGATTCTCTCTCTCTCTTTTTTAAAGCAATTGGGGTTAAGTAACTTGCTCAAGGTTACACGGCCAGGTGTTTCTGGGTGTGGTGCTAAGTATCTGAGCCCGGATTCGATCCCCAGGTTATCCCGACACTGGGGCTGGTGCTCTTACTCACTGAGCCACCTGGACGCCCCTAAGCAATTGGGGTTAAGTAACTTGCTCAAGGTTACACGGCCAGGTGTTTCTGGGTGGGTGCAAAGTGTCTGAGTCCGGATTCGATCCCAGGTCATCCCGACTCTGGGGCCAGTGCTCTTACTCACTGTGCTACCTGGCCGCCTCGATACTCTCTTGATACAGGCCAAGTGTTTCAGCAATATGGAGTATTTGGAATGGGCAAAAATTTCATCAACTGCACAAGCATTTAATAAGTGTCTACTATGTGCCAGACACTGAGCTAAGGTCTGCAGATATAAAGACAAAATCAAAGCAGCCTCCTTTTCAAGGAATTTATGTTCTACTGGAGGTAACATATATACAGATAAATGCAAAAAACAAACACAGAGAGAAGTTTTGGGGCTGGGGGAGAGGGAGTGAGCTAGTCTTTAAGTTGAGCTTTAGACGGAACTTGAGATTCTTAGAGGCAGAAACAAAGAGAAAAGTTTCCAGTCTGGAGAGACAGACTATGCAGAGGCTCCTATATAGGATATAAAATGTCACAAGGAATACCAAAGAGGCTGGAACATAAGAGTATGTGACAGGGAGTAATATGAAATGACAAGTTCAGAAATACAGGTTGAAGCCAGACTGTGAAGGGCTCTAAACAGCCAACAGAGGAAATTCTAAGTAATCTGTGAAATTTAACCATGTTCTGCAATGTAAATGCATAACTAGAGAATTCAGGTCCCAGAAAAGAATTTTCTACAGCCCACTCTATTATGCAAAGAGGCATCCCATTACAAGAGACCAAGGTTCTTCTAAAGGTATACTCGAGGGTCCCTGGTTGGCAAAGAAGGAAATTAGCAGGGATAATGTGCTGTGTTTCACACTTGAGGAAGTCTGGCTATGTCAGTAGACCAAATGTGCTAAGTAATGGCTTTAAAAGCACCACTAGCGAGCAGGAAGTATGATAATGAGGGTAGAGTTTCAAGGTGGAACCTGATGAAGCTCTGAAACTCAAGACTAGATTACCCTTTCACTTCTCAGGAGGCTTGAGTGGTTCCTGACTGCCTCTAGGATAAATTATAAAATCCTCTGTTAGCTGTTTAGAGCCCTTCACAGTCTGGCTTCAACCTGTATTTCTGAACTTGTCATTTCACATTACTCCCTGTCACATACTCTTATTATAATTTATCCTAGAGGCAGTCAGGAACCACTCAAGCCTCCTGAGCAGAAGGGCCTGTGTTTTAAGAATATCAGTTGGGTAGCTTGGATAGGAGAGGTGTGAGGTAGAGACACCAAAGAGGAGTTTACTGCAATAGTCTAGGCAAGAGGTGATGAAGGCCCCATCTAGGGTGGTGGATGAATGAGTCTGAGTTGAGATAAGGAGACAGATGCAAGAAATGTTGTGCAGACAGAATTGATAGACATGGATATAGACAATGAGGGGAATAAAGGAGTTGAGAATGGTTCCTAGGCTATAAACCTGAGTAACTACAAAGAGAGTGGTGCCCTTGATAAAAATAACAAAGTTAGGAAAAGTGGAGAATTTGGGGGAGAAAATCACGAGATTCTATTTTGAACATGCTAAAGTTTGAGGTGCTTATGGGTCATCCAGACAACAAATTCCAATGTCCAGTAAGCAGTTCATGATTTGGGACTAGAGCTCAGGAAGTTGGATAGATCTAGGATTCATCTGCATGGACATGATAAATGAACCCATGGGAACTGTTGAGATTACAAAGAAAGAAGAGAACAGAGCCCTGGGTTATACCCAACTCAAAGTAAAAATAACAAGTAGTAGGAAAATCAGGGAAGAACAATGTCATGAAAACCCAAGGAGAAAAGAATAACTTCTCAAGAGATGGGGATGGTCAGCAATGTTAAAAGTTACAAGGACAAGAATTGAGAAAAAGCCATTAGCCCATAAAAAAACCTCTTTGTTTCTTCTTCATAAGCTAGATTCAATCTAATTTTAAATAACTACATTTAAGATACCAGAAAATAGAATAAGGTAAATAGCAACTTGTCCACGGCTCATGAATTACACTGATATGTTTCTTTGGAGGAAGTAATCCCATTAATTGACTGAATCTGAAGGAATAACCAAGCTTTGATTCTTTTGTATGTTTAAAAAGAGATACTTTTTTTGAACTCTTGGGCAGCGCCGCACCGCCCACTCCCCCCCCCCCCCCCCAAGTGGAATTTAACCTGTAAGTACTAACTACATTTCTGGGAACTATTATTCAAATCACGTACAAACATGCAGACATCAGTCCATTTCTCTGGTTCAGCGATACCTCTGTTATATCTAAGTGCCGACTCAGACTTTCACCGTGCTCCACTTTGGTGGATTATTACTTTTCCATCTAAAAGAGAATATCTTCATCTGAATACAACCCAAGTCACTAACTCAAAATTTACTGACGGGACAGCTATATGGCACAGTGAATAGAGCACAGGTTCTGGAGTCAGGAGGACCTGAGTTCAAATTTGTTTTCACACCCTTGATACATTTACTAGTTGTGTGACCTTGGGCAAATAACTTAACCCCAATTGCCTTGCCTTCTCCCCTCTAAAAAAAACAAAAAACCCAATCCCTCCCCAAAAAAACCTTACTCACCCTGAAAGTACTCAATCCAACTCAACAAATTTTCTCCATCAAATTTTGTTTTCTTTAAAAACAATCAAATCTACTCAAACCAAATGTCCCTCTACTTACTTCTGGACATTTGATAGAAACATCCTCTGAATGAAACAAGGTTGTATATCTACCCCAAAACACTCAAGTAAGAAATGACAAAAAGAATACCCCACTCACAAAATCAAAACAACTTAGTCCTGAGGATGATAAGAAAAGAAGACTAGAAATATTCCTACTACTAAATCAAATTCCCTTATCCTCTTAAGGGGAAAAAAATCTGGAGGGTTAGATTTATCAAAACTAATTCATTTCCACATAAGGTGCAGATCACATTCTTACATGAGGCTGGATTCGGTCATGGAGGAGAGACATTGGTAATTTGCTTTGCTTCATGACAACTCGGTATGGATCCTTCATAACTTTATCCATTTCTTCTTGGAATTTCTGTAATGATGATTGCTTAATCACACGTGTATTTCCTGTTTTATAAATGAAGGATGGTTCAATTTAATATGACTATACTATTGTGAATGACAGATTTTTAACTTTCTACTCCTTAAATATCTGCCATTCAATAAACTAAATGACTACATATGGAGCACCTAACAGGAATAAAAAATGCTGGAAGAAGAAAAAAATGTGCCCATCTACTTCTGCTTTTAGCCACAAGAAGGTAAAGTTTAAAAAAAAAGACATTTCTCCACTCACTTTCTAACAATAGCTCAACCATTAAGTGACCAAATAATGAGTTTTAGCTTCCTGATCTCGGTATTTCAAAAGATCTGCAATTCCTCTCCTGAGGATACTTCCTCTACTGGGCTTACAACAGTACGGTTTGGAGATCTGAATTGCTGTGGCCAAAAACGTTCACTACCTGGTGGTCAATTTCCTAGTGGAGTTTTTCCTAACCAGGCTAATTCTGGAGCAATAGTCTGTCACTGAACTCATATAAGGCTTTACAGCTTAGTAAGCCCTGCCAGAACTTGAATTCTGTTGACACAACCTTCAAGAACTTATGGTCCCCTTCACACTATAATGAGGCATCAGAGAAAGACATCAGCAAGGATGAAAAGAGAAAATAAACGTCCTTTTGAATGGAGTTGGGGTTGACAAATTTCCTTTCTGCTAGATTTGGCAAGGGAACTGGCACTCAATCAGAAGCAGACCAATAAGCATGAAACACACAGAGGTTCAGCACATTGTCATGTTTACTATCCCCAAGAATGGGAAGGCTTGGAAGAATTACTAAGTACTGTTTACAGGATGTTTTAAATCAATATATCCATGCAATGGAACAAAGTAAAACAAACATAAACTTCCTTTGGACAGATATCGTATAAGTCAATGAGATGTTATTGCTAACACTGCCTGTCAATAAAAAAAAGAGGAGTTTTGAAGGCACTCTAAATAATTTTTTGACTAACATGGTCAAAGGAATACTATACCCAAGGGCCTACGTAAATAACAATCTCTCCAGCCAACCAAAAACCAGAAAGGTTTTAAAGGCTCCTCATGTCATGTGTTTCTAGAAGACTTAGGCAATTAGAAGCAACACAAGGACACTCTCAAGAACTTTGGAATTGATTGTGTGACATGGGAGACACTGGCACAGGACCACAGCACCAGTATGGTGTGCCCTCATCAGAGAAGGCGCTGTGCTCTATGAACAAAGCTCAAAGGAAACACAGGATGTGCAAATCTGAAGATTCCACCCCAAATGTTCACAGGGCCTATATGGGCATGACCTGTGGTAGAACATTCTGAGCTCATACTGGTCTGCTCAGCCACAGTGGGGACACACCGAAACTTAACTTTATCATACTGACGTTGTTTTGGTTCTCTTCGAGAACAAAGGAAAACAACCAACCAACCAAGTAATTAGCAGCAATGATGTATTAAAATAGTAAAGTGCAGATGAAGCGCTACCATCATACCTCGAAGACAACCATATCACTGTCCTTCCTAGTTGTGGGTCCCTAAACTATGCTATCTAACTAAACACTAATCACTGCTATCAGAGACCCTGAATATTTTACACCATCTAACACTGAATGAATTGTTCATAAAACAAATGAAATAGTAGGTGGACAATACAAATACTCACCAAACCATTTAATATTGGGTTCCACTCTTGCCACTGTGCCAGAAGATACTGATGACTGATACTGTAGAGGTTTAATTACCTTACCAAGACGGTTTCTAAATTGAAGAAATACATTTTGGTTGGTAATATAAAGAGCAATGGCAACAAAAAAGTATGATTCACTGATGACCCAAGAATTTTTGATTTTGAAAGCTAAATGAATAACGAAGATTTCAGTCATCTAAAAGTATCTCATTCAGTTGAATCAGATGGCTAAAAACTCATTTACACATCCATTTGTGAGAAAGCAGCAAATGATGATTTCTTTTGGATGAGTAGTCAACAATGCTGATTTATAATCTGTATACTTGGAGGGAAAGGCAGGGGAAAAAATCACATACTTGAATATTTTTGGTGCAGGCTGGGCTGGTTTAAATGAATTTTAAGCAGTGGCTGACTTATGCTAAAACTCAAAATTCTAAACCAAACTGCAAAATGAGTGACTAAGGCAGACTGATTTAATAAAAATTTTGGTTATAATGCATTTTTTAAGAATGGACAGAGAATCTAATTATCAAACAAATTAGGACCAGCTAGTAAAATGCCACTCTCAGCAAGTCACTCTAGTAAAGGCTGTCTCAGCAGAATCACAGCCACTATTTTCCAAGTGTCAGAATTTTTTTCATTTTAAAATTCGACAGTAAGAAGAGGTGGGGTTTTTGGCTGTTCTAAAACATCACTTCCATATTCTCTGTTAAAAGAAAACCAATTTTCAATCTGGCAGTTAACAAATTCTTACCTATAAGATTATTAGCAAAAATATTTATTGCCTTTCAACTTAAAACCATGATAGTATAAATCTAGAAAGGTTTCAAAGTAATTGTTGAAAACCTACAGATTTCATTTATGTCAAAACATGATTTACTTAAAGCACTAAGGTTTGGTAAGAATATAATATACAACAAGCTCACCTTCGTTCCTTTTGTCGATACATATTAAGGCGCCTAATTGTTGCACGGTCTCTCATGTTTTGACCCCCAGCTCCTTTTACTCGATCTAAGACATAAAAAAGTTAGATGGTATACTGTCCAACTAACAAGCTATTTCTTATACCCCATTGACAACCAGATTAGTCAACTGAATATTCTGTGAACCAGCAGCCTCATCCTCTCAAAAAATTTGCTCTCCTTTTAGCCTAATAATACTCTACCACGAAATAACCATTATTTAAAATCACATGAAATGAAACAACTTTTGCTTCAAATCTTGATCTGCTGTTTAATACTGCCATTTACTCCCTCAGTTTCTCCAACTAAAAAGTAGGTAATTATGAGCAAGGCAAATACTAGCCTGGCAATTGTTTCTATGCCTCTTTAACACAAGAAAAACTAGGTACATCAGTGTATGTGTATGTGTATGTATATGTGTATGTGTATGTGTGTGTAATATTTTCCTTTGAAATAAAAATTTTCATCCTATAATCTCCATCTTCTTTGCTGTACAAATTTAAAAAAATATTACATTAACTGATGCATCTTGTTCCTTTCTAAGTATTCTTAAATTCTATTCCTTCTAGTATTAAATCACCTTCTTATCCTTCAACAGAGGTAGGCCTAAGTAGTCTCTAAGAACCCCTCTAGATTTTGCATTCCAAAACTATAGACTAAATATAGCATTTGAGGAAAATTCTCCAGAAGCACTGAAGTGAAAAGTCAGGAGACCTGTCAATTCTAATTGTTCTTTGCCTCAGTTTCCTCAACTATAAAATGGGCATAATTACAGCACCTACCTGAAGGGTTGTTGTGAGGATCAAATGAGATAATATTTGTAAAGTATTTAGCATAGTGTCTGACACAAAGTAGGCAATGTAGAAATGCTTATTCCCTTCCCTTTCCCCTTCTCCCTATTAACTAGTTGTGTAATCTAATGCAAATCAGTTCGTTCCCCTAAATCATGGATTTTTAACTTGGGATATACCAATCATTTGCTAGATATAAGAGTGGAAGGGCTATCTATGAACTTGGATGGGAAAAATTACATATTTATTTTCACTGAATTCTAACTTAAACTTAGCAATTCCTTCTATTAGAATTAAAAACAAATATAATATGACTCTAAGCATGAGTTCCTAGGATTCACCAGACTGCAAAAGCAGCCCAAGGCATAAGGAAGGTGAAGGGCTTTTGCCCTAAATAGATCTCTATTTTCTCAACTATGAAATGAGGGAGCTAGGTTATATGATTTCTGTGATGTTTTTCTTCTCTAACATTCAATTACTCTGGTCTCAATAAGTTGAATTATTAACATTTGATGAAAACTCCCAAAGGTTCTTTAATGTAATCAAAGGAGTTAATTTGCTTTTAAGTACTTTAGAGTAATATTTTTTTTTTGGTTTAATTTTGACTTAAATATCTTCAACATGCTATTTTCTGTTTGGTCATGTCTAGCTTACCTTACTTCCTCAAGACAATAAGAAATCAGGGATTTCCAGTCATTAAATACTGTTAATGTTATAAAGTAACAAAACACTTGAATAAATGGACCATCAAAGGTCACCTTGTTCATTCCCTGGCCTTCAGTTAGTATTGAAATTAAAATATCTATTCCCTATAAAATCTCCAGAAGAATATAATATACTTCACTATCTCTCTTAGTTACCACTCACCGACTCTTCAAATAAAGTATTTTTTTCTTCATTAAATTTTACTTCTGTCAAATATCAAACATTTATTTTTTATCCCTTCCCAAGGGAAAGAAAGAGAAAAACAGTAGGTATAACCATGCAAAGCAAATTCCCAAAGTGGCCATATCCAAAATTGTTTGTCTCATTCTGACTATTTGTCAATCACTGCTCTGTCAGGAGGTGAATTGTTGGTCTACTGGAGTCATGATCAATCATTCCACTGATCAGAATTCTTAAGTCTTTCCAAATTGTTTGTTTGCTTTTTTTTTTTTACAACAGTATATCTTATTCTACTGGTTCTGCTCACTTCACTCTGCATCAGTCCATATAAATTTTACCAAGTTTCACTCAAACCATCCCTTTCCTCATTTCTTATAGCACAGTTACATTTATATTCCATAAATTGCTCAGCCATTCTCCAGGTGATAGGTACTTCTTAGTTTCTAGTTTTCTGACACCACAAAAAGCATTGCTATAAATATTTTTGTACATATAGGACCCTTCTTCTTTGATCTCTTTGGAGTACACTCCTGTATTGCTAGGTCAAAAGGTATGCAAGTTTAGAAATATTTAGGGCACAGTTCCAAATTATACAGCTTTTCTTAAAGCCAACATTTCTAAGAATGTACTGACATTTTAGATCTAAAAATGCACAAGATTGTTATATTAAAAAATTGTAAAATTTCTATGCTGCTTTCCACCTCTGGGTTGGAGCTGTGTCTTATCTGTAAAAATGAGGTGGCTGGATTTAGGTGGTCTTTAAGTTCCTTTCCAGTGCTCACTCAAGATTTTATGACTGAAATGAAGCTGCACTTATGGATGAACTCTTCCGAAGAGGCTGCCATGTTGCAATCACAGTTTCTACAATCTTCAGAGTAAACAAATTTAATATGACAAAGTGAAAACCACCAAGTTTACTACAACAGTAAACATCATAATCTCTTGCTTTAAATGATCCATGTCTGTAACTTCTGAGTTGTTTTTTTTAAAGGGTACTAAAAAAGGACATGATGCTAGGGACCAGATCTACTATATTTTTCCTATGGAGTTGCTTAAATTCAAAGTAAGTGCAAGCCATTGTCAAATGTAGGCAGTTAAAACATCAGCTAATCCTGCTTTGATGCCCATCTAATTTGCAGACTGAAAGTCAGGAAAGTAGAGAATCTTACAGTTGGAAGGACTCTTAGAGATGATCTCTTCCAACCTGTATCTGAACTGGAATTTGTTCTGCAGCATCTCCAAATTATCATTCAATTTTTACTTCAATGATCCCAGGTTTTCAAATCACTGCTTAATGATCTCCACCAAAGAGGAACACAACCTCTAGAGGCTGCCTCACTTTACTTTAGTACAGCTCTGATTGTTAGAAAGTTTTTCCTTATATTCAGCCAAAATCCACCTTTGGTATTTGCACACAGTTTCTACTTCTGCTGTCAAATGCTTCAGCCGGAAACTTAAAGGACTGTACCAAATGATCCACCCCTTAATACTCAACAGGAAGGAAACTAGGGAGTTTAGTTATCACTTCCCAAGCCCTGCCCTCTACAATTCTACTCAGTTCACAACCTAGAGATGCCCAAATATACCGTTGTTGCTTCAAACGTGCCGTTCCACTTTGCCTACCTGGAGCCTGAACATATGGCTCGCAGAAACTGAATACTTTAAAATTCTTTAGAGGCAGATGTCGGGAAGAATATGCTCAAATTTCAACTCTGAATCATTACTATGTAAAATCAGGTAAGTCATGTGACCTCCAGCAGCAACTCTCTAAGGCTGCAAATTACAGACTAGTTCCAATATAGTTTTCCACATCAATGAAATCATACGTACCCACATAACTATTAATACAACCTTAGTTATACATAACAAATGCCAGATATAATTTCATCCACAGAACCTTGGAGATCATTAAGTCTAAGATTTCTCATTTAACAGATGGGTAAGCTGAGGACTACGGAGCACAGGCTCATAGATTTATGCCTGAAAATGCCCTCTAAAGTCATCAAATTCACCTTCCTCCCATTTTAAAGTGGAAGAAACTGAGGTCCAGAAAGCGATTTGCCCAAACCAGGACCTTGGGCTCCCAAATCCCCACTCGCCATAGGAGGTGAGTGACTTGTCCAAGGTCGCTCACTAATAACAAGCTTAGTTAGTCCTGGATCGCTCAACAATCCAGGAGTCCCAGGGCCCTTCCCAAAACACCACGCTAGCCTGCTGCCCCTGTCCCCAACGCTGGCTGGGAGCTTAGTTACCCCTTTGCCAAGGGGTCTCGGGGTCACTCGCCCTGCCCCATCCCATCCCCCTTCAGGCTCCGTTCCTCAGTTTCCAGCACCAAGGGCCTCTTCCGCCCCTTCCCCAAGTCTCCCCCTGCCCCCGTACCCGGGTTGGTGCTGGAGGTGGACGGGTTGATGGAGCTCCGTCCTTTGTACTTGGGCTTCACCATCCTGCCGGAAGGTCGGGGGCCGAAGCCTGGGGGAACGGGGACTCAAGGTTCAGGCTCCGGGCCTAAGCAGGCGACCGTCTAAGGAGTATGGCAAGCACCACGACAGCCCCCGCGCGCAGGGAAATACGTCACTTCCCGCGTGCCCGCGACTCCCTTCCCCTGCTTTTCTCCTCCTAGTAGCTGCTTCCGGTCGGCGCACGCGCGTGCACGCGCAGGTAGCTCTCACTCTCAGGTCAACCCGATCCTCCCGGCCCTACCCGGCAACACGTGTCGACTACGCAGCCTCCAGAGTCGCGGCCTCGTGCCCGGCCCGGCCCCCCCCCCTCCCCCCGCCCCCGGTCCTGCCCTCGTGGGCTGTCTAACCTTTACGCAGACTCGAAGTTTGTTATTTCTGTAAAACGCAGACTCGAAGTTTGTTATTTCTGTAAAATCCCTAGTTCACTAAACGAGGCACAGGACCTTGGGCGCCCCTCTACCCTTCCTTTCTCCTACCTCTGCTCACAGTTTTGTTATTTCTGCTTCTGTGCGCCCACCTTGGGCCCCCATCGAGCCCACGAGGGCAGGATCCACGAGTGGCTTTTTGCTCTTTGTTGTTTTGCTTTGTGCCTCCAAACTGGCAGAAGGACTCACCTATCATAGCAGGAGCTTGACAAATGCCATTGAATAAATGAATGAACCAATCAAGCAGTAACTGGCCTCAGAGAACGAATGTCAGGGCCAGAAGGGACCTTAGAACCCAGAACCTAGAACGCTGGAGCTAGAAAGCACATGAAACATAAAAGGGCAGAGCTGGAAGGGCTTTCAGAGCACAGACCAGGAGAGGTGGGCAGCACTGCGGGTGGTACATGGGGGAACATCATAGGGTCCTCAGAAGTGACTGTGTTGGCTTTTAGGATGAAGAACATCTGTGCTGGTGAATATTTAACAACCATCTCTCTGGAGAAAAGATGTTACCACCATGCACTTTTATATCTGCATTATGAATATTTTGTCCCATCTTTTCTTCTTTTTTTAAAAATTAATTAATTTGTAGTTTTCAACATTCATTTCCACAAGATTTTGAGCTCCAGATTTTCTCCCTATCTCTCACCTCCCACCCACCCTGAGATGGCATGCATTCTGATTACCCCTTATCCCAGTCTGCCCTCCCTTCTTTCACCCCACCCCCTTATCCCCTTCCCCTTTATTTTCTTGTAGGGCCTATATATCTTATTTCCCAGTTGCATCTAAAAACAATTCTTAACATTTGTTTTTAAAACTTTGAGTTCTAAATTCTCTCCCTTCTTCCCTCCCCACCCACCCTCAATTGAGAAGGCAAGCAATTCAATATAGGTTATACATGTATAGTTATACAAAACACTTCCATAATAGTCATGATGTGAAAGACTAACTATATTTCCCTCCATCCTATCCTGCCCCCCATTTATTCTAATTTCTTCTTTAACCCTGTCCTTTTTCAAAAGTGTTTGCTTCTGACTATCCCTTCCCCCAATCTGCCCTCCCTTCTATCATCCCCTACCTCCATCCTTTTCCCCCTTACTTTCCTGTAGGATAAGATACTGTGTATGTTGATTATGTGTTATTCCCTTCTTAAGCCAAATCAGATGAGAGTAAGGTTCACTCATTTCCTCTCACCTCTCCTTTCTTCCCCTCCATTGCGAAACCTTTCTCTTGCCTCTTTTATGTGAGATAATTTACCCCCATCCTATCTCTTCCTTTCTCCTCCCAATACATTCCTTTCTCACCCCTTAATTTTATTTTTTAGATATCATCCCTTCATCATATTCAACTCACCCTGTGCCCTCTATCATCCATCCATCCATCTATCTATCTATCTATCTATCTATCTATCTATCTATCTATCTATCTATCTATCTATCTATCTATCTATCTATCTATCTCCTCCAACTACCTAATATTGAGAAAGGTCTCATGAGTTACAAGTATCATCTTTCCATGTAGGAATGTAAACAATTTAACTTATTGAAGTCCCTTACAATTTCTCTTTCCTGTTTGCCTTTTCATGCTTCTCTTGATTCTTGTATTTGAAAGTCAAATTTTCTACCGTGTTTCCCCGATAATAAGACACTGTCTTATTAATTTTTTTGGACAGAAAAACACCAGAGGGCTTATTTTCAGGGGAGGGCTTATTTTAATGAACATTGACAGCAATTTTAATAAACAGTAAATGTGAACAAAAAAAATGTACCTTTATTCAATAAGCAAATCACTGGGGAAGAACAGGATGACACACTCACTGCTGCAGCTCTGATTGGATGCAGCTCAGAGCGCAGCGTGCGTTTCACCTGGGGGGGGGACAGTGCATACAGAGGGTACTGTAATGTAGCATGTAGCGCAGGGGACCACCTTCACTACAGTAGAAATTTCAATAGGGCTTATTTTCGGGGGAGGGCTTATTTTAGAGGAATCTTACACAGTAAGGGGAGGGCTTATTTTCGGGATAGGTCTTATTATTGGGGAAACACGGTATTCAGCTCTGGTCTTTTCATAAAGAATGCTGGAAAGTGCTCTATTTCATTGAACATCCATTTTTTCCCTTGAAGTATTATACTCAGCTTTGCTGTGTAGGTGATTCTTGGTTTTAATCCTAGCTCCTCTGACCTCCAGAATAACATATTCCAAGCCCTTCAATCGCTTAACATAGAAGCTGCTAGATCTTGTGATATATAGACCCTTTGTGTCGACCTTCCAGGTTATCTTGGACTGGATATTTGTTTCACTCTGTCATTTTGTGAGTTCTGTAGCTCTAGAATTTGTTTAGAGTAATTTTTTTTACAGGTATTTGGAAGGATTTGGGGAAGAGCTCAAGCAAGTCCTTGCTTTTACTCTCCCATCTTTGGCTCTACCCCTTCAGATTCCCCTTTCTTTCTTAAGTCTAGAAAATAAACAAAACAAATCAAGCCTTTATTTGAAGCATTTGCTGATTTCCGAGGTCTAAGTGCTTGTGGTGGGAACTGACTTGAGCATATCCTAGCTTCAAGGGCACTCAGAATATAAAACATAGAATGAGCTAACAGGGAAGGACTTTAGAGAATAGAGTATCCAAATTACATGGGACCTCAGGATGAATGAATAGATGCATGAATAAAGCATTTATTAAGTGCTTACTACCAAGCACAAGATACAAATAGAAAAGAAAGACCATTCTTGCTCTGGAGGAGCTCACTTTCTCAATGTAGACAGCAGATATGGGAGGTTTCAGCTGTAAGTCAGAAGTAAAGGTCTTGTGGTCTTTAGGGTACAGTGGCAAAGTTGATGGTGTAATGGGAACGCAAATTTGGAAGATCTTCCCTGCCCCTAGGCTAAAGTGCACCTGAAGCCTGGGGTGGGAGGCTTGTTTTTCAGTAGATACTTCTTGATTGGCCAGTGGGTCAATAAGGTTGTTACATTCTCTGAGCCAGGAGAAGGCTATATAAGCCCTGATGTGAGGCTTTGTTTCGGGGGCTCACTTTGAGAAGTGTTCTGTGATTTGATCTGGATTCTGGGAAGCCGTTGTCCAGAGCCCCCCCGGCTTTGAAAAACCCAGATGTTGAAATCCAGATGTTGACTGGGTATGGATGTAATGGTTGGACAATTTGGAAATCTGTCTACTTGATCTGTTTCTGTCTTGATAATTCTGCCTGTATACTTTGAAGTTCGGGGTGCTGACCTTTTTCCCCTGACCAAGGTAAATGATATATGTCTGACTGATTAAAGTAAGCTTGTTAACCCATTTTGAGTTGCTTTCCTTTAACAAAGCAGATCCAAGAACCTGTGGTGGCGGCAAACCCTGGGGGCGCTGGGGTGCTTGCCGCTACAGATGGTAATACCCTTCTTTAGTATCATTTCCACAAATAAAAATTGTTTCAGTTTCTGATGTCAAACCATTTGACAGTGCCAAGGTTGGTAACAAGAACTTTCTTTTCTGAATCTTTAGTAGCTATGCCTGTAGCATCCTTTAGAAATGGTTGCCATACTGCATGTCTACAAAGGTATACCTCTGAAAGTTTGTTATTCCAAAGGCCATGGGGCTCAGGATACTGGGCTGTCCCCATCAGGGTTGGAACAAAGATAGTGGTCAAGATGGTGGTATTGGTATTTCTTGGCACATGTTGCTTCTTCTCTCTCCTTCTGTGTGCTCTCCCTTCATTGCAGCTGGCTTCCTCCTACTATGAGCAGCAGTTAGTTGACAACTGGGCTGGCTGGACTCTTCTTCACAAGAGCTCCTTCCCTGGATGATGGCTGTAAGAACTGTGCTGGTGGTCTGGAGCGGGGGGGTGGCACCAGTGGTAGAAGAGACCTAAAAACATAGACTGTTAGATATGGAAGAATATTTGAACATAAAATATTAGCAGACAGGGACTTTTGAACACTAAACTTAGAACACCAAAATGGAAGGGACTGAAAGCCCTGAACACAGAATATCAGAACTGGGAAGGTCTCCAGAGATCAACTTTTTCAATCCCTTCTTTAAAAAAAAAGTTTCATTGACACATTTTGTTTTTACACAATAGTTATTTCCCAACACCTAGCACCTGTAATACAAGCAGAATACCCTTCAGGGCATTCACACACATATAAAAGAAAAAAAAAAGTTAAACATTACTGTCTGATATATTGTTTGTAACTGAAAGAGCATGCAGTATTCCCATTTTAATTCACTGTTTTAGGACAGAAATGTGTTTTTAGTATCAGTCACTGTTCTAACCAACATTATTCATTGTATTTGATGTAAATTCTTTTGTCTTTTAGTATTGTTTTCATTTGCATCATTGTGTACATTAACAATCAATAACATTAAGCACCTACTATGTGCCAGGCACTGGATATTGTTCTCTTGGTTCTGTTTACTGTTATCAAGTAATAAAATTCTTCCGTATGCTTTTCTGAATTCTTATCTGCCATTCCTTAAGGTAGAATAGTATTCTATTACCTTCATTTTGCTCCACCATTCACCCCATTAATCAGCAACTGCTTTGTTTCCAGTTTTTTGTAACTATTAAAAAAAAGTTGCTATGAATATTTTAGTATATCTAGAAATGTTCTTTCTGTCCTTGAACTTCTTGTGAATAAACGCCTCCTAGGAGGACTAGTGGAACAAAACATACGGATAGTTTAAAAACTTTTCCTAGGGGCAGCCAGGTAGCATAGCGAGTAAGAGCACCGGCCCCAGTGTTGGGATGACCTGGGGATAGAATCTGGGCTCAGACACTTAGCACCACAACCAGAAATAACTGGCCGTGTAACCTTGAGCTGCTGGGCTCTCCTTCCCAGCTCCGGCCTTGTCTTACCTTATTCCCGGTCTTTGGACGTCCCAGGCTTCTTGTCTCCAAGAAGAACTTACCCCCACAGAACACCCAAGGACACGGAGGTTGCCAAGCGAGGCTGCTCTTTATTCAGTTACATCTTAACAGTGTGGCCATCAGAACAAAGCAGAATGGAACCGTGGGACAGAGAGAGTGGGACAGAGAGAGAGAGAGAGGGAGAGGGAGCCTCCCCTTGCCTTTTCCCTAATATCCTTATCATTCTTCTTTCTGTCACATGCCATGTGGGAGCCAATCGTGCACTCTCCCGAGTGCAGGGCAAAGGAGTATGTGTTAAGAGGAGTCCGTGTTGATAAGGCACGTTCAATGCCACATTGGCCTTTCCCAACCTGGCAAAGTCGGCTCCCATGGCCCTGCGCTCAATGCCATGTCGGCTTTTTCAGCCCGGCAGAGTCGGCCTCCACATCTCCAAGCTCCTGCACCTCAGAGGTCACGTGCACCCCCTCCGACATCTTGTGACTGCTGCAGTGTCTCTCACACTCGCGGCTCTATCATTGAGCAAGTTACTTAACCCCAATTGTTTTAAAAAAAAAATTTTTTTTCTGCTGGATTCCAAGTGACTTTTCAGAATGTCTAGACCAAGTCATATCATCCAGAATAGTGTATTCCTGCTCCTGTCTTATCATAGCACAACACTGAGTATCTCCAACTTTTATCACCTTTGCTGATGTGAAGCGACTCCTTCATTTTACAAACAAGAAGCCAAGGCTAAAGAAACAGTGAAGTTAAAAGACTTGCCTGAGACAAACAGGAAATAGCAGTATCAGGATTTGAACCCAGGTTCTCTCATTTCAAACCCAGAATTCTTTCCATGACATCACTGCAAGGACCTCCCTATTCCCTCTAGGAGGAGATCCAAAATCTTCAGCTGAATATTTAAAACCATTCACAATTTGCTTACCTTTTCATTCTTATTTGGTTTTCCTTCCTATCATATACTCTCCATTTCCGTCAAACTCAACTGTTCACCACCCCCAGTCTATGACATCCCATCTCCCTGCTTCTTGTCACATATGGTCTCTTATATAGGGAATGTTCTACTTGCTTACTTCCTAACCTCCTTCAAAACATAGTGCAGTTGTCATTGTCTACACAACACCTTCCCAAGTCTTACCCCTCACCTATTATTAGCACCCTTTCCCTCTGGAAATTACTCTGTATTACTTAATTTAAAAAATTGATTTTTATTTTAAACTTACCGTGTTTCACTGCATAATCAGCATAGATTTTATGCCAAAAATTCTTTTTGCAAAAAAGTGGGGTGCTACTGTTATGTGAAGTTTTTAAAAAATTATGCCAGTATTACTTAAAAATCATTTATTACTAAATCGTCTTTGGTGCAACATTAAGATGCATGAAATACTCGTGAACATATGTTAAAATTGAATACTGGCAATGTTCGTGCGCTGAGAATTCTTAGGCTCTTGGCTTGCAATGCCAGAAAGATAAATGTGTATTCATCTGCCACTAGTGAATACATTGCTGCTCTGTTTACCTTTTAAGTGGCATGACAAACAGAATTATGCCCTCCGACAATTAATTGATGAAAGGTTATAAACCAATTTTTGGACTAAAAAAAACCCAAACCAAACGAGAGTGTGACGATTATGCAGTGAAATACGGTAAACTCTGTTACTTAGAATTTACTTGTATACATGTTGTATCCCCCTCTACCCACAAACATACCCACCCACCTACCTCCCCCTCCACACAAACATACACAAACACATGCTAATAGAATATGAACCATATGTTTCTTGAAGGTAAGAGATTGCTTGATTTTTTTTTCCTTGTATTCCCAGTATCTGAGACAGGGCCTTACCCATAGTAAATGCTTAATAAATCCCTGTTGAGTTGAATTGGAAAAAGTCAAGTGAACTCAGTGATTGCTAAGCTACTTCTACCAGAAAACCTCAGGACACCTGTCCATTCCCCTTCTGTGTAAAACAGAATCCTGACTCCAATGGATCTGACGTTTTAGAGGAAGTTAGAAAACCAACAGATCATTTCCATTTTCTGGGCCTTGGTTTCTCCATCTATAAAATGGAGGCATTGTACCAGCTGCCTTCCAGTTACAAATTCTATGACAGATGTTGTGCCTGAAGCTACACACCAAGGAAAGCCCCAGCAAAGATGAGTTCTGAGGTCACTGGTTCCAATGGCTGAAGCAAAAAGTGTCGATGGCTCAGAATTTTATCCCTGGCACCTCCAATTATCAGCCTAGAATTTAAAACCCTTCACAGTTTGGCTCCCATCTACCTTTCCTTCAGAAATTAGCATGTATTTGTTCCTTGTTTCCCAAACTCGAAAGATTTCCCCCACCATTCAAGCCATCTTTTACATTACCCTGTGTGTTGTCAGGGTAGGCCCAGAGGAAGCTTCTGAGCACAAGTGTGGGGCCAGGGTGAGGGCAGATTTGGGCCTATGTTACAGTTATTCAGTAAAAACAAATAATTTTTTATGAAGGGAGGCACCCTCATTTCGGAGGATTTGGTGCTTTATTTGTTTTCTTGTATCCAAAAGAAAACAAATAAACCTAGTACCCGAGCCTGGAAACATTCCTCTTAGAGCAAAACCAGACCAAATCCCAGACATAAGCTGGAAAGATATTCTCTTCCCTTGTTCCCCCAAGGTCAAGAACAGAACTGAGAGGAAACTCAACCCTAGTTCAAAGGTTCTAGCTCCAATGCTGATATTGAGAGGACCTTAAAAATCTAATGTAAGGACACCTTCATGGTCTGTAGGAATTGATGATGCTTTCTCAAACTCCCACAGAACACTTTTTGACTCTCAGAATGAAAATCGTATTAGTTCCAGAGAGAAGAAAGGTTAAAGTACTGTCCAATGCTGCAAATTGGTACAAAAACAGAATAAACACGGATGGCAAAAATCAGCTCATGAGCTCATATGGTCTTTGATCAGAGACATAATTTCATTATGAAATTTTGAATCAGGCTGTTGTGAAGTCCTGCCAAGGAGTTTCATTTTCCCAGATGATATGGCGGGTTATTTCTCTCCTCTTTTGCACTCCACTTGGGCTTACCATATTAACTTTCTCTTCTATTTATAGTGCCTGGCCCTTTGCTATGGCCTCTTCTGAACTCCAGGAATTGTCATCAATTTTGAACCTGATTTAGCTATCAGCCATGATTAATGATGATCAGTTTGTGGTGTGGCTATGGCCTAGCCCTTTATTTTCCTCAATCAATTAATAAGTAAGCATTTATTAGGCATCAGCTCTATTCCTGGAGCTGTGCTTAGGACACAAAGCTAAAGATGAAGCCATCCCTGCCTTTAAGAAGTTTTCATTCTTTTGGGCCTGAACCACTTTTTTAGCTAAACACAATTAAAAAAAAATGTTGATAGTGTTTCTTGCTGTCTGAGTGTCCAAAGCATGGTTCTCAGTTGAAATCTAGACTCTTAATATTTTACTACATTGGTGAGTAATGGTCAAGTTCCTTCCCATCTCTGGGCTTCCATAGGGGGACAGGATACTCAGGTCCCTTTTAGTTGTAACTCTTGTGATCTTGTAGGCATGCTGTTGAGGAAGGAATCTACTAGCTGAGTGATACTGGGCAAGTCACTATCAGCCTCATTTTCCTCATCTGTAAAACGGGCATAATAGACTTGTTGAGAGAATCACATGAAATAATATGTGTAAAGTGCTTTGCAAACCTAAAAGTTCAGGTTCAGTCGTTTTTCAGTCACATCTGACTCCTCATGACCCCATTTGGAGTTTTCTTGGCAGAGATACTGGAGTGGTCTGCCATTTCCTTCTCCAACTAATTTTAAAGATGAGGAAGCTGAGGCAAACAGGGTTAAGAGACTTGCCTAAGGTCATATAGCTAGTAAGTGTGAGGCCAGATTTGAACAGACTCTAGACCCAGCATTCTACTCACTGCACCATTTAGCTGCCTTATACAAATGCTAGCTATTTATTTTCATCTTTTAATATGTTCTTGCCCTAAAGTCTTTCCTTTTGCCCTAAGGGCAATTCCTTGATTTCCTCTAAACTTGTCCCAAATGACTACAGTTTATATGTATATCTACATACACACATACAAACATATACATTCATATATGCACATACAACACACACATATATAAAATGTGTATTATGTAGTTTGTTTTCAAATTGCTTTAATTTCCTCCTGTATGTCTTCCTACAAAGAAGAGAGCCATCTCTTATGACAAATAATTCCTAAAAGGAAAAAGAGGAGAAGGGGAAAAAACCTAGCAAACCAGTCAACACATCACAAAAGTCTAATGTTATCTGTAATATTCCACACTTGTTAGACCCTCACCCAAGTTTGGCCTAGTGACCATATTTAATAGAATTCAAAAATTCTGGATGAAAAGACTTCAACTTTAACTAGATAGAAATACTACTTTTTTGAGGAAAACCAAAGCTAAAGGTTGATCAGAGCAAAACATGGGTTATTTCTACAGAGGCCACAGCACCATTTTCACCTTACTCAGTGTACCATAGTTCATTGAGCCCTGGAATTGGAACCAGATTCTCTCTCAGAGTTTTGTTGTGTGTTCCTGGGCAAGTTCTTTAACTTCTAAGGGCCTCAGTGTCCTCATCTCTAAAATGAGAATAATTATAGATTACCCCCATGGTTTGGGGGCAAGAAGGGGCCTTAGAGGCCACCCATTTCCCTCATTTTACAGATGAGAAAACTGAGGCCTACAAAACCCCAAACCTCTGACTGTGAATCCAGTACTCTTTCCCCTCTTTCAATAGTACCCACATTATGTTATGAGGATCTAATTAGTTCAGGTATCACATATGTAAGATCATGTAAGAGTTTGGAGCAAACTGCCTTTTAGATTTTTGCCAGTCCTCAAAAGGCCCCTTTGTAGCTTTGAGGCTGTCAGACTTTGAGTAATAATGTTTGCATATATAAGGGTGAAGAAATGTGGCTAATGGTTGGCAGAAACGAGATTTACAACCTGGTTATGGACTGACTTGGTTCCTTTTCTTTGCCTACTCCTCTATGTGGATAAATGGGAGAAGATGAGAGTTTAAAAACAGGGGAACCATGGGGCAGTTAGGTGACCCAGTGAATAGAGCACTGGCCCTGGAGTCAGGAGCACCTGAGTTCAAATCTGGCCTCAAACACTTAACACTTACTAGCTGTGTGACCTTGGGCAAGTCACTTAACCCTAATTGCCCTGCCCTCCCCGCTCCAAAAAGAACAAAACAAAACAAGGGAACCAACTCTAGCAGATGGATTTGAGAAGAGAGTTTGGTGTCTGGAGCTGGGATCCTGATGCTTGGGAGATGGCAAGTGTCAGCCTAAATTAAGCATGAGACAGCCAATTTTGGAAGAACTGAGTACTCACTCGTTAC
This sequence comes from Petaurus breviceps papuanus, assembly GCF_028583685.1. Lineage (NCBI taxonomy): Eukaryota > Metazoa > Chordata > Mammalia > Diprotodontia > Petauridae > Petaurus > Petaurus breviceps. The sequence continues at coordinate 5,173,631 of NW_027187338.1, forward strand.
CTTTTCTCTTGGACCTCTTGTGGAGTACAGGCCAAAGGGGAGAGGATTTCTCTCTTCTTCCCACTACTAACAATGGCATCTTGTAGCAGAAGCACCTGACCATAGTATAGATATGCTTGCATGTATGCAAGGTCATTACTTTCTGAATCCCAACCTTCTTTGTAGAGAATGAGAGAATCTTTATTCTTTAGACAGAATTATCCTGGAATCTAGCCTTCTAGCAAAGAAAGGAGATTTCTGAGGCAGTGCCAACTTTGAGAGTTGCCTTATGGCTAATTTTAATTTAAAGAGTTTCTAGGTTTGAGGATTTTAAGCCATTGAATCTTTTAGAGAAAGAAAATTTTCTGATGTTTCTTGTGATAGTCCTAATGGTTTTAGCACTTGTCCTACTTGGAGTACAAACCCACTGAGATTTTAGCTGAACCAGAAGATTGTAGGTGATGGAGAAAAACAACCAAGCAATGCCCAGCAGCAACCCATGGAGCAGCATCTAACAGTGAGATTCAGGGCTTGATTGGCCTTAGGCTGCAGGGTGATATGTATCCTTTCCTTACCCATGCCTGAACCATGCACATTTCCTATTTATGTGCTCTCTACTTATGACTTCTATATGTATCTACTCTCTCTGCCTGATGTGGGGTGAGTTTTGGGGGAGACTGCTCCCTAGGTTTTCAGGGAGTAACATCTTCTGATTATGTTGTTTCATTAAATGCCTTCGCATTGAAATAATTATGTCTTATGACTGATTCGTGAATGACAAATACATCAATGGGGGCTCTTGAGCTATAGTTGGAGGAATGTTGATGAATACGCATACCTTGAACCTGGAGTAGCTAAGCTCCAAGAAACAGATCTACAAGTGAGAGTCAGAATCAATGAGTTCCTGGAATGCTGTATATCTAAAGCACTTTGGAAACCTTTATGCTATGTAAATGTTATTATTGTTCAGTCATTTTGGTTGTACCCGACTCTTGGTGATTCCATTTGGGGTTTTCTTGGCAAAGTTACAGGAGTAGTTTGCCATTTCCTTCTCCAACTCATTTTACAGATGAGGCAAACAAGGTTAAGTGACTTGTCCAGGATCACACAGCTAGTATATGTCTGAGGCTGGATTTGAACTCAGGTCTTTCTGACTCCAAACCTGGCTCTCTATCCACTGTGCCACCTCACTGCCCCTATATAAATGATGGTTATCATTATTCTTATTATTACTTCTACTTTTATTCTCTCCCCAGCTAACATAGTGACCAAGGTCACTCTTCAGCAATAGCGGCAGTGGATGACAAGAATCTTTGGGTAGTTCTAATAATTTGAGTACCCAAAAGTAGAACACCAAAATAGGGAATTTAACAAATAAACTCCCCTTTCTTAGGAGAGTCTTGGAATCCTTGGAGAGGAAGACTACCGTGGTGGCTAATATATACATGCACACAACACACACATAAACACACATACACATATGTATAAACACACATACACATGCACATGTACACACATATGTACCAACTCTGGAAATACATGCCTTGGCTTTCAATGCCTTGATGTTTATGTTGCAGCTAGAGGGTTGTTATCCCCAGGCAGCGTTCCACTATCAGACCATTAGCCCTTAATTAGGGACAGCTTGTTGGTGTGCACATCTCCACTATAGCTGGGAGCTTAGACTCATACAGTCTATTCCCCTTATGGTTCTCCTTTAGCAATTGGATGATGAACTGACCCCTTCCTGCTGGGGCTTGGAGCCATGCCCCTGAGAAACTTTCCCAGACCCATGGCAGGAGACTTTGGGGCCCTTGCAGAGCTGAGAAGTTGACTCAGTATCCATTTTCAGGGATCTCTTTTTTCCCTCCCTTTTCTTTCTTATCCCTAGGAGGACAGAGGGGGAGAAACCTTTGTCAGGAAAGCTAAGTGCCAAGAGTTTACATTTGCAAGCAGATACAAGAATAACAAGGTGCCGGTAAATTGGGGCTTCATGGGCCAGAATCCCTTGGTTTTCTGTCAAGGACGCCTGAGTTTTTCCACGCCACTGGGGTGTTTGTGTACAAGGCTATGGTAGGCCACGGGGATGCTAATTTACTTCTTATGAAGAAGACATGCTAGAGAGTTCAAATCTGGACTGTTGAGACTTTTTTTTTTCCCATAGCTTATTATTTGGTCTGGTCAGGTTTGTGAAGTTGGGAGAAAAAAATAGTCTCTATTAGTCTTGGCCAGTTTCACAAGATGGCTAAGGAGCTCTTCAAAAAGATCCCTAAGATCAAGTTTTGACAAAATAACCAGCAGCACTTTCACTGACTATAAGATATCTCAGAATCCCTGTGGCCCTCCTGAGCACACTAAAATCCAACATGTGAGTTTTCCAAGGCGCTATTAGAGAGCTCTCTAATTTTGGGTCTGGTTTGTGTAAGCTAAGGTTCCTGGCTTGAGCCTGGGAAAATCAGTCCAGAACATACATTGATGTGAGAACTCAAAAAAGAGGTCCAAATTATAGGTAATTGTTTAAGCTTGTATTAGGGCTAGAGGCCAACTTGAAGCTGTCTTCCCCAGTATCAGTGTGTTTCCTATTACAATTGATATTAATCTGTCAAGCCATCCTTTTGATTTTTAAGCCTGTGAGACTAAATTGTTGTATATTTTTTTACCCCCTGGCACGCCTGCCCACCTCTCCCCACCCCTTTCCTTAGGAAAACACTTTTAAAAAATAGTTAACAAAATATCTTGGAGTGTTTCCAGAGAATAATGTGACTTTAAAGGACCTGGAAGTGAGCTCCAGAAACCAGATCTCGAAACATGCCCAGCAAGTGAGAGTCTTCTATTAGAAGGGTCAGTCCTGCCTTGGGGATAGATTCTATCTAGCAAGATGCCTATGTTTTAGAAAGGCCTTCTCCCTACCTTGTGCTCCTATGCTGGTTTAGGCTAAGGATGAAATCCCACCTAGACAAAGATTTTAGGTTGGGATGTGGTGGGTGGATAACCTATGTTCCCAAACAGCAGAGGGGTTACTGACTGACAATTTTGATTTACTTCATTTTACAGAAAGAAAAATCCACTGCTTTCCCTAGCTCAAGAAAAGTATCTTTTTACTTTTTTAAAAATTAAGATGTTATTGATGCATTTTACTTCCACAGTAATTTTGATTTTCAAGATATTTCTTGTTGTATCATGGAGTCTTTAACTACTTTTTGGTCCATTATAATTTTCTGTTGATCGGGTAAGGTTTCATACCTCTTGTATTACTCCATTAGTTAATTATTCCTTATAAGTATTTCCTCCAAATTTCTCATTTTTCTCCCCAAATTTTCCCCAGACTCCACTCATTTCATTTATAAAGTAATTTTAAAATTCTTGCTTTATTTATCCTAGGAATTCTAGTTGAACTTGTATCCATAAGTTGGGTTGTTTTTTGAAGTTTTGCTTGTAGACATTTTGGAATAAATCTTTTCTTCTGGGTTTATGTCTTGGGTGTCCCTGTCATCATCATAGTTCCTTATTTGTGAGAGTTTGTTTGTTTACTCATTCTTCCTACCTCACTTCCTGAATTGGGACTTTGTGTTGGGGTTAAACTCTGTACTTCTGGAAGGAATGTCTGGCTTTGTTTGGTCCTGATTTGTATTCTCTGAGGTCCTTCACTTGCTTTCTCCAGATATTAGGTGTTGCGTTCTTCAGAGATCTCAGAGGAGACAGGCTGGGTACCTGAAAACTTTCAGATATCTGGTGCAGGGCAAAGTCTGAATGATCCGCTTTAGATCTGAGCTTTGCAAGCTTCTTGACCTCAAATTGGGTCTGGGCAACACAACTGTAGGCTTGCCCTTGGTTGGAGCTCTAGTAGACTTATACTGGCTCCAGGCTCCTGTTAACTAGCTGTTAGACTTTCTAGGTTCAGAGTGACAGAGCTAGAGAGATAAAGAGAGACAGACAGACAGAGACAGAGAGAATGAGAAAGATACACACTCTTGAGAAGTAGATGCTATTATTGTTCCCATTTTATGGATGAGGACATTGAGGCAGACAAAGGATAAGTGACTTGTCCAGGATCATACAGCCAATAAATATCTGAGGCTGTATTTGAATTCAGGTCTGTCTTGCTCCAGGTCTAATGTTCTATCCACTGTGTCCCTGAGCTACAGACCATGTGGGTTCACCAAGTTATTTCAAGATTAGGGGGATTTAATCTATAGGTGATTTAATTATAATTCTTTCAGTCTTTATTACTTACAAAATATGCAGTAAGACAGTATGATAAATAAGCAAATAGTTTTGTAGACTGAATATTGTCTTACTTAAGCATATATTACTATTTTGCAAATGTATGTAGATACTGTTGTGATTATCATAGGATCAAAGATTTAGAACTGATAGGGACCTTAAAAGTCATTGAGTCCAGCCCCCTGATTTGATTTGATTTTAAGAAATTATCTTGGGGCCACTAGGTGGCGCAGTGAGAGAGCACCGGCCCTGGAGTCAGGAGGACCTGAGTTCAAATCCAGCCTCAGATACTTAGCACTTACTAGCCATGTGACCTTGGGCAAGTTACTTAACCCCAACTGCCCTGCCTTCTGCCCTCCAAAAACAACAACAAGAAATGATCTATTTTCTGTTTTACATGGTTGCACATATATAACCTATATCAAATTGCTTACTAGATTAGGAAGGAGTGAGAGGAGGTAGAGAGGAGTGAGGGGAGGGAGGGAAAAAATTTGGAAATCAAAACTTTTAAAAAATGAATATGAAAAATTTTCTTTACATGTAATTAGAAAAAAATAAAACGCTATTAAAAGTCACCTATCGTCTCAATCAGTAAAATTTGGCTCCTTTGTCTCCCCAATCCATTTATTTTACAGAGAAGAAACTGAGGGTGAGAGAGGTTAAGTAATTTGCCTAGGGTCACATATCGAGTAAGTGCTTGAGTCAGGATATGAACTCAGGTCTTCCTGATTCCAGTTCTAGTGCTCTATCAATCGAGCCACTTGGCTAAAGTGCAACTTCATTTAAAAGCATTATTAAATTCATAATTTCTTTTCACCATTATGTATTTTCTCAACTAATAACTACCAATAAGACAAGTACTATCATATGGAGGTTGGAGAAATGTTTTGACATTAAAAGGGATCCCCATACTTACAAAAACTAGGAAACTCTGAGTTTGAGGACATCTCCCAGTTGTAGATTATGGGATCCTAGGAGCCTGTGGGTGGAATACCCATGGGCTTTAGCAGCTCCTGATTCACCTGTTCTACCAGGAAAATGTCAACAGCAAAAGTTACAGGATTGTACATTCTGGGCTTTGGTTCCATGACCCTTGGGAATCCTTGATTCCTCCCCTCACCCTTAGGCACACCTCCACATGGCTACTGATGTGTCTTCTCCTCTGACTCTGCTGCCACCAAACTCTTTCTTTTCTCTCTTTAAAGAAATAAAAATGGGGAGAAAGTGGTAATAACAACTATGACCTCTAGAGGATATTGGAATGATAATTAGAGAAATCTGATATTCACACATCATTTTATCTGTAGTATTTGATTTTTACAACAGATTTTTACATTTGATTTTTAGAGGAGGTGGATGGTACCCCTGTTTTGTAGATGGGGAAACTGAGGTCCAGAGAGGATAAAGAGTTTGCTCAACATCACACAATTAGTAAATAGCAGATCCAAGATGCAGGACACATGAATGCTTGCCTCCAGGATGTCTTCTGGACTTGCTTCCTAACCTGGTATTTTGGGATGGCAGGAATACCACTGAGCATGAGTTCAGTTCAAGTCCCAAGCACCAAATCACCATAGTAATCATTTTCTGCTGCATGAGATTGAGAACTATTGGAGACCATGAACTTCAAGTCTCAAATTCAGGTAGCACCCACTCTACTATGAAATAATAAATACTGTTGTTGAGTCATTTTCCAGTCATGTCTGACTCTTCATGACCCCATTTGCTGTTTTCTTGGCAAAGGTACTGGAGCTGCTTTCCATTTCCTTCTCCAGCTCATTTTATTTTATATTTTTATTTTTTTCCTTTTTGGAGGGGAAGATGGGGTTAAGTGACTTGCCCAAGGTCACACAGCTAGTAAATGTTAAGTGTCTGAGGCCAGATTTGAACTCAGGTCCTCCTGACTCCAGGGCCAGTGTTCTATTCACTTTGCCACCTAGTCACCCCACCAGCTCATTTTATATATGAGGAAACGGAGGCAAACAAGGTTAAGTGACTTTCTCAGGGACACACAGCTGGTAAATGTCTCATGCCAGATTTGAACTCAGAAAGATGAGTCTTCCTAACTCCAGATCTGGCACTCTATCCACATAGCTGCCCCATAATATATAATAAATGTTAGCCATATCTATTTTCCAATGCTGTCCCATAGCAAAAGATTTTTAGAATCAGCTGGCCAAGATGTGTGAGTGCAAAACAGTGATCAAGATATGACTACAAAGAAAGAGTTTTAAAAGGAAAGAAAAAGCAGATCAATGGAATGATAAAACATGTATGTATCCATCTCCTGCTGGAGAAATGACAGACCTAAAATGCAGAATGGGACATCCATTTCTGGACATGATCAATGGGGGAATTTATTTCACTGGGTGATGCATATTTGTTGAGGCAGTTTCATTTCATTTATTGTTCAGTAGGTGGGTGAGTGGGAGACAGAAAATAAATTTTTCTTCATCAGAAGATAAAGATAGAAGTTTTCTTTTTTTTTAAGAAAGAACTGAGAATCATGCTCTTAAGGAAGAATAATCTCTGGCATAGCAGAAATGGAAGTCTGCAAATGTGTAGCAGAATCAGAATCAGAAGTCTACACCCTACACATTCTAGAGATAAGGAGGGAGAAAGAAGAGAAAGAGGAAACCAAAGAGATGTGGATTTGTATCTGAGAAATTGACAATTTCTTGTGGAAATGGTGTGTTGGGGGGGGGGTTAAGAGGAGTTGTAAATATCTTTAACACTTGGGGCTCTCCCTAACACATGCATATGTGCCCCCCAAATATGCTGCTTCAAGTTCAAGGTCTCTGTGGGCCTGTGTTCACTCAACTTCATAGCTCATGAACCTCCAACAACGTGTTTTCTCTTATCAGACAGTCAGCTTGATGAATTCAAAATAAGTAAGAGTATTTGGTGAAAAGTAGCAAGAAAACATTTATCCATTAGCCTTGAGCACACTTTCCCTCAAATAGACGCACCATCCTCAGGGAAAGGATATTTGTAGGAAACACGCATATAGGGCACTGTCCTAGAATATCCCTGCAAAGAATAGAAACTCGATTTGATGAGCAAAGACAGATCAGCTCACCTACGTTCACTTCCTTAATACATACCAATGTGAAGAGGAGATTTTGTGATTCTTGTGGGCAGAGCATTTCTGAGGCAGGAGGCCTGAGGTGAAAGAAAAGGACAGTGCTCAAGTATTACAAGTAACCCAAATTTCTCACCAGTGTCCTCTGTAGGATTTTACAAACAAGCTTATATATTCTAAACCAGTTGTCATCTCTCTGTATGGGACATTCGCCAAATTTACCTCTGCAAGTACACAGGATTCATTTCCCAAAGTAGTCAGGTACCACTCAACTTTTGATCAATGGATTCTTTTCTTGGGGACATGTTGGGAGCCCACCCTCTTTTGGTGGTCTTCTATTGCACAATATTAGCAGAAGGTAGTACTACTTTTTTTTTTTAATACGTTCTGCTGGTAATGTTGGTGTATCAAATGGTGACTTTTGACTCCCCAGTCTTCAAACGAAATTGGTTCTGTTCACTCTTCCATTTCTTATCCAGCCTTCACTGAGCTTTTTCCTTCATTCAGATATGGGCAGCCAGAGTGTTTCTATTACCTTGCTCCTGCCAGACAATGTCTTTGTGCCTCTTTGTCTTGTACCTCTCCCTCCTCTGTATTGTCTACCCAGTCCTTGAAACAGGCTGGTTATGCCCATCTGTTCTCCAGTCTCACAGGGCTCAGAAAGAGCATTTTCAGGTCATTCCAGATCCAGAAGCCCCTGAACCTTCATGGGGGTCCTTTCCATCTGAATTCATAGAGCCTTGTGCAGGAGTAACTGTGAAGGTTGAAAGTGTAGGGCATGGGACAGCTAGGTGGTACAGTGGATAGAGTACCGGCCCTGAAGTCAGGAGGGCCTGAGTTCAAACCTGGCTGCTGACCAGATACTTGACACTTACTAGCTGTGTGACCCTAGGCAAGTCATTTAACCCCAATTGCCTCACCAAAAAAAAAGTATAGGGCAGCCTCCTCTGGTGGATAGTTGATTAGTAGTGACCACTGTATTATGGTGATTATGGATTCTGGGTTTGGGAACTGAACTGGTCTCCACTTCTTCTTAGCTTTCTTGTTCTGTGGATGTTGCAACATCCCAGAGTGGGATTGTCCCAGCCAGTATAGACGTATGACTTGATCTTTTTCATTTTCATCTGTTGTCCTTTCAGTTATGGCCTTAAATGCCCTCGGGATGATATGATTTCATTTAATCTCTTAAATTTTCTATAAATATAATTTTCCCACCACTGCTTTTTGCTACTTTACAGATCAATTCTACTAAAAATTTCCCAGCAGCCTCCTTTGTTGGAGTTTACAAACAACTTTATAGTTTAAACTCTCTCCTCATGAGACATTTGTGATATTTATTTCTGCAGCCTATGCAAGGGGCCAGGGACTTTGTGAAGCCAGTGAAAAGGCCTGCCCACATAAGACTATAGCTCATGAGCCTTGACCAACGTGCTTACTTTTGTGAATGGCCCAGACTAGTTATCATATTCTCCTAACATGTACTGAGTGAAGAAAATACAAAGAGTCTACAAAGACATACAAAATAATTTCAGTAAGGGAAGAATACTAATGGCTAGGGAAGGGGGATCAGGAAAGACCTTGGATAGGTGCTGGCATCTCAGCTGTTTGATAAACCCAGGAATTTAAACCATGGGAGAAAGACTACCATTCAACAAGGATTTCTAGGAAAACAGGAAAGCAGCTTGAATAAAATGAGGTTAACGACCACGACAATAACCAGCATGGTAACAACAAACATTCAGAAGAGCCTCTTATGCCATATACATAAGTATATGCTTATGTTATGAGCTCCAAATGTACATGTGGCCTAAATATAAAAGGTCAAAGCCTAAAAAACCCATTTTTTTTAGAGCTGAATGGAATGAGGGACCTTTCAGGTCTTTGGATCTCCAGTGTTTAGCATAATGTCTGGCATATCGTTAGGCACTTCTTGGTTAACCAAACAAAGGATAAAGGAACAAAGGATAAAAGTGACCCTAAAAAGAAGTCTGAAACACCCTTTCTTTACAGGGACCCTAAGGAGTATAGGTCTGCTGGAAGGCTGCTCTCTTTTGTCTATGAATTGGTCCAACTCTCCAGTAAAACAATTGGAATTGTGTATGTGGGGGTGAAAGTCACTAAACTGTATCCTTTTACTCAGAGAACCTATTTGCTGGGCATATATTCCAAGGAGGTCAAAGATAGGAAGAAATATCCCATAAATACCATAATATTCATAGCAGATTTTTTTTGTAGCAGCAAAAATAAAAATGGAAAGAACGTGGGTGCATATTGTGGAAGAATTGAACAAATTGTAATAAGTGATCATAATATTCTGTAAGCAATAATGACTATGAAGAATTCAGAGAAACATGGAAAAATGTATCAACTGATGAGTGAAGTAAACAGAACCAGAAAAACAGTCTACACAATAATGTAAATAATAACAGTACTTCTGTGTGTGTGTGTGTGTGTGTGTGCGTGTGTGTGTGTTGGAGGGGGGAAGGGAGGGCAATTGGGGTTAAGTGACTTGCCAAAGGTCACACAGCTAGTAAGTGTTAAGTATCTAAAGTTGAATTTGAACTCAGATCTTCCTGACTCCAAGGCCAGTGCTCTATTCACTGTGCCACCTAGCTGCCCCAATAATAACAGTGCTAAAGGGACTCTGAATTAAGATTAATTGCAGTGAATAATATAGGGTACTCAGTGACAGAATTAAACACTCATCTATCATCTGGGAGGAGGGGAAGGGGGGAACTAAAGGTGGGGAATGCTAGGAATGTTGTATGTATTCACAGATTGTAGAGAGTAACACAATCCTCCCAGTCCCTCTGACTTGAAACTTAAGGGTCATCTTTGACTCTTCACTATCATTCATCCCTCCCCCCACCCTCCAATCCATTCTGTTGTCAGGTTCTGGTGATTTTGACTTTGCAACATCTCTCGAATAGGCCCCCCACTCTCCTCTGATACTTGCCACTACCTTGGTGCAAGACCCTCATCATCTCACACCTGAATTACTGCACTAGCTGCTGGTGGGTGTGCCTGTCTCAAGTCTCTCCCTACTCTAAGCCATCCTCCATTCAGACACTAAAGTGATTTTCCTTGGGTCTGACCAAGTCACTGGCCTGTTCAATACACACCAGTCACTCCCCATTGTCTTGGGGATCTAATAAAAAATTCTCTGTTTGGAATTTAAAGCCTTTCATGACTTAGCCTCCTCCTATCTTTCTTGCCTCCTGGTTGTTTGTCAAACAAGACCTTCCATCTTGGCTTCAGGGATTTTCATTGACTGTCCCCCATACCTGGAATACTCTCCCTCCCCATCTCAGCCTACTGGCCTCCCTGGATTCCTTTAAATCCGAACTAAAATCTTATTTTCTAGGAGACGTCTTTTCCAGCCCCTCTTAATTCTAGTGTCTCCCCTCTGTTTATTATTTCTTATTTATCCTGTATTATCATTTCTTTGTACTTCTTTGTTTACTTATTTTCTTCCCCATTAGATTGTAAACTCTTTGAGGGCAGGGAATGCCTTTTGCCTCTTTTTGTATCCCCAGAACCTAGCACAGCCCTTGGTATAGAGTAGGCATTCAATAAATGCTTATTGATTAATATGAATGCTTTTCTGTTCAATTTTGATTGCTTTTTTTCTTTATTGCAAGGGATTGGTCCAGTGTGAGACTGGGGAGTATGTGTGTGGCCAGACTACTAGACTTAGATTCAGGAATACCTGAGATTAAATTCTGCCTCAGACACTGGTTGAATGACACAAGTCATTTAACTTCTCTCAGACTCAATTAGAAGGTTATATTAAATAACTTAGGGGCAGCTAGGTAACAAAGTAGATAGATACCTGTCCTGAAGTCAAAAAGACCTGAGTTCAAATCTGGTCTCAGACACTTACTAGTTGTGTGACTCTGGGCAAGTCAGTTAATCCTGTTTGCCTCAGTTTCCTCATCTGCAAAATGAGCTGGAGGAGGAAATAGCAAACCACTCCAATATCTTTGCCAAGAAAACCCCAAATGAGTTCACAGACTCTGACACAACTGAAACAACAGAACAGCAAACAACATTATAACTTCCAAGTTCTTTCCAGGTCTAGATCGATGATCCTATGATTATATTAGAAAAAATGTATTTTATTATTTACAATTTAACATTTTATCTTTCCCCAGTTACATGTAAAACAATTTCTTAATTTATCCTTAAAAATTTTTGAGTTCCAAATTCTCTCCCTCCCTCTTCCCTCTTCCCCCTACCCCTTTTCCCATCTTCTCTTATTGAAAAGGCAAACAGTCCAATATAGGTTATCCAAAATACATATATTTTAAAACAAATAAAAAGTCACACACATTTTCTGACTCGATATGCTACATGTTTATTGTAGCTGATCTACAACACTGATCACATTTCTTTTCTCCTCAGGTCTCCTACAACCTTTCAGCAGAGGATTCCATTGCCTAATGTATTAAGAAAATAGAGACCATTTTTCTGGGTTCCCTTTTCTCCTCTATACCATACTGCAAAGCTCCTATGCAGCATCCCCCATTCTTTTTTGCTTTGCTTCAGTTTCTGAAGAAGAGACAACCCTTTTCTTTGCCGAAATTAATGCCCATAATTGTGCCCTGGATTCCCGTTTCTTCTTGTCTCCTCTGGAAGCTCGCTCCCCTTCTTCACCGTTGCCACATCCCCTCCATCCTTAGAATATGCTCACTTGACGCTGACATCCCTCTTCAGTTTTCTAACTTTCCCTTTTCATGGCCGCACTTTTAGAAAGCAATCTCCTACTCTTCTTGTCTCTATTCCTCAGCTCCCACTCACTTCTCAACTGCCCTTACAATCTGTTTTCTGACACCCCCTCTCGACTGCGCCTGCCTGCTGTCACTAATAATCTCCCCACTGCTAAGTCTAATGTCCTTTTTTCAGTTCTCATTCTGCTTCATGAAACTGGCAACCTCCTCCTGGAGGCTCTCTTTATCCTTGGCTTCTGGGACACGGTTGTCTCTTGGTTCTTTTCCTATCAATCTGACCATTCCTCAATGTCCTTTGTCGATTTTAATTCCCCAATCATCTATTAAGTGTTTACTCCATTCTGGAAAGTACAGGAGAGAAGAGGTATTAGACTGACCACCAAACTGAAGGTCTACAGAGCCGATGTGCGGGCCTCATTGTTGTATGCCTGTGAAACCTGGACAGTCTACCAGCACCATGCCAGGAAACTGAATCACTTCCATTTGAATTGTCTTAGGAAGATTCTGAAGATCACCTTGCAGCATAAGGTACCAGACACTGAAGTCCTTACTCCAACTAAACTGCCAAGCATTCAAACTCCAGAGAATACAAGCCTCAGTGGGCTAGCTACATTGTTCGAATGCAAAATGTACGTTTGCCAAAAAGACTATTTTATGGAGAACTCACACAGGGAAGCATTCACATGGTGGTCAGGAGAAGCGATACAAGGACACTCTCAAGGTCTCTCTCAAGAACTTTGAAATTCATTGTGTGACATGGGAGACACTGGCACAGGACTTCCCAGCATGGCATGCCCACATTAGAGAAGGTGCTGAGTCTATGAGCAAAGCAAAATTGAAACAGCTCAAAGGAAGTGCAGGATGGCCAAATTTAGAGTATCCACCCCAAATGTTCACAGGGTCTATTTGTGCCTGGACTGTGGTAGAGCCTTCCCAGCTCATATTGGTCTGGTCAGACACACTGAAACTTGACTTCAGCATTGTGATGTCATTTTGGTGCTCTTTGACAACAAAGGACCACAACCAACTTCATTCTGCTACATGCTGGGGATACAAAGACAAAAATTAGAGCAGTCCCTGCCCTTAGGAAGCTTATATTTTACTAAGGGAAGAAGGGCAAAATAGACAGAGAAAAGTAAACACAAAATAACTTGGCAGGCAGAGAACAATATTTGGGGAAATCAGGAAATGCTTTGAGTAGGAATTGGCTCTTGAGCTAAGTTTTGAATGAAGCTAGGGATTCCAAAAGGTGGAGGAGAAGAAGAGAGATCATTTTAGGCCAGGGCAACATTACTATCACCCATGTCCTACTCACTATGTATGGGTATTCCTCAAGGATCTATCCTGGACCTTCTTTTCTTTCTCTCTCTACTCTGGCTCTTGGGAATCTCAATCAACTTTCATTGGTTAAATGATCTTGATGATTCTCAGTTCTCTATATTCAGCTTTAATCTAAACTCCACCTGAACTCCACTACCTGTTAGTCCCATTGGCATCTCAAACTCAACACAACCAAAATGGAACTCATCATTTGCCTCCACATATGCCAACTTACCCCTCCTCTAAACTTCCTTATTTCTTTAGAGAGCTCCACCATCCTCACCCACTTACAAGTATCTCCTGACTCTCTCCTTCTTCTTCACTCCCTCCATCCAATCTATTGCCAAGTCTTGTGGATTTTACCTCCACAACATCCCTCCACTAATGTGGCCACCACCACCTCACTTCAGTCCTTCATCACTCTCTTGGATCATTGCAATAATCTATTATCGGCTAAGTAGTCTTCATGTAATCTATCTCTCCCCTCTCATCCTCCACTGAGCTGCCAAATAATATTTTAAGGAGCAAGTATGGAGATATATATATGTAAGAACCTCCAGTAACTCCCTTCTGCAACTAGGATATAAAATAAAAACTCTTCCTCCACACTCTGGCTCCCACCTACCTTTTCAAATTTCTCTCATATTCATCCCCTTCACACACCCTCTCCATCTAAACTGGTCTAGTAGAGGTTCTCACACATGGCATCCCATGTCCCTTCTTTACTTTTCTCAGTATATTTTGCCCTTCTTTCCCCCAGTAAAATATAAGCTTCTTGAAGGCAGGGACTGTTTTAATTTTTGTCTTTGTATCCACAGCATGTAGCAGAATAAAGTAGACACTTAACAGCCCCTTTGGGGCTGCCCCTAATGACTGAATTTGAACTCACCCTTCATTTTCATGCCTTAGAATCCCATAGCCTCCCTTCCCTCAAGGCTCAGCTCAGGAGTCACCTTCCTGGGGAGACTTTCATGATCCCTAATTGCCATCTTCTTATATCTCAGCCCAATAGATGTTCTCTCCCCCTGCCCCCGCCTCAAATTATAGGCAGCTACTTGGTATAGGGATAGAGGGCTGGACATGAAGTAAGTTCATATCTGATCTCAGATACCTACTATCTATGGAATCCTGGGGAAGTTACTTAATGTCTACTGGCCTCCATTTCCTCATCAGTCCCACAGGAGGGTTGAACTAAGGTTATCCTTCAGCTCTAAAATTTTACGACCCAGATCACTTAAGCTCTCTGAAGAGTCACAGGATGATGGTGAGAGTTGGCATTTACATAGTACTTTAAAGTTTGCAAAATGCTTTGCATATATTATTTTATTTCATCTTCATAAGATAAGGAGATAGGTGCTATTATTTTTCAATTTTCACAGAGGAGGAAACTGAGGCACAGAGAAATTAAGTGACTTGTCCAGGGTCACACAGCTAAGTAAGCATCTGAGGTGGGATTTGAACTCAGATCTCCTTGACTACAGGCCCAGTGCTCTATCCATTGTAGCCTCTAGCACCCTATATGGATTTGGGGATATTGCAGATTCTCTGCATCTAACTTTCCTTCTCTGTAATGGACCTAAGAGTACTTGTCCTACCTGACTGATCTCACAGAGTTGTTATAAGGAATATTGCAAATGCTGAAGAAATATGTAAATGGAAGCTATTATAATAAAAGAGGCAGTGTGGTTTAGTGGGTAGAGAGCTAGCCTTGAGGCTAAGAAGATTGGGATCCAAATTCGGCTTCTGACACTTTCTGACTGAGAGACCCTGGAAAAGTACTTAGGCAACAGACTATATGTTGCAGAGAATGAGTTGCATTGGTGGAAACAGTTTCCTTTCTAGCAGTGAAATCACAGTATATTCTCCTAATACCATAAAACTAGGTTGTGTTCAAGGTGAATATATATGCATATATGTAATACACTCACATACACACATGTGTATATGTGTGTATATGCATACATGTACACATACGCACACATACACACATGCATATTGGTCACAGCATTTCTTAAAGACTATTTACCAAGTCACAGAAGGGTTATCTGTACCAGTGGAAGGTGTATCCACACCAATGAAACTCTGACTCCTTAAAGTATCATCAATATTACTCTTTCCCAATATCTCTATTGACTAACAAAGATCTTTTCCATAGAGGGAGTAATTAATGAGCAGAGTCAGGATTCAAACCCAGATCCTCTGGTTAGCCACCCAGAGCTCATTCCATGTCATGCTGTTTATTGCCTTCTCCAGTACCTTGGACGTTGACAGGTTTCCTTGTTCTCCTCCATCCTCACCCACCCTGCAGTGGACAACTGGGGATCCTGTGATAGCCACTCCTCACATCATTGGCTGTTGTGAGACCACAAGATCTGGGCAACTCGGGGCAGCCAGGTGGCTCAGTGAGTAAGAGCACTGGCCCCAGTGTTGGGATGACCTGGGGATCAAATCTGGGCTCAGACACTTAGCAACACACCCAGAAATAACTGGCCGTGTAACCTTGAGCAAGTTACTTAACCCCAATTGCTTTAAAAAAAAAAAAAGATCTGGGCACCTCTGGACTCTCTTATAAGATGATCCACAATGGATTGAAGTCAAATCGCTGTGGAGGATGTAGGTCCCTCATTGCCGTGGGTGACACAACAAATAGCATAGTAAATAGTGGGGAAGGCCTGGACTGGTAATTTCATTAGTATAGGGAACTCTTTATGTTAGGTCAGCACCTTCTCCACTAAGTATCTTCTTAGTAAGTTGCCTAGACCACTGAAAGATGAAGCAGCATGTCTTGGGTCACATAGTCAATATGTGTCAGGGAGAGGATTCGAATTCATCGTCCTGAGGCTTTGAGGCTGGTTCTCTATCCCACTATGCCAAGGGAACAAGTCAGGAAGACGGGAGTTTCAATCTGGCTTAAGACACTTATCAGCTAGGGGAACCTGGGCTAATCACTTAAACTTTGTTTGCCTGGTCTTCATCTGTAAAATGGGGATATTAATAGCACCTTCCTACCAGAGTAAGCAGCTAGGTGGAGCCATAGTGTGCAAAACATCAGGTCTGGAGTCTGGAAGACTTCTTCCTGAGTTCAAATCTGACCTCAGACACTTACAAGCTGTGTGACCCTGGGCAAGTCACTTAACCCTGTTTGCCTCAGTTTCCTCATCTGTAAAATGAGCTGGAGAAGGAAATGGCAAAACACTCCGGTATCTTTGCCAAGAAACAACAAAAGGGGGTCATGAAGAATCAGAAAGCACTGAAAAATGACTGAACAACAACTTTCTGGGGCTGTTGTTAGGATCAAATGAGGAAATAATTGTAGAACACTTGGCCCAGTGCCCAGCACATAGTAGGTGCTGTGTAAATGTTAGTTATTGGTCATTATTTATTAAGTCAGGGAAATTGATATATATATAATGTCAGGGGAATTGATCTAGAGCTGGAAGGTCCTGCAGAGGCATCTCACCCAACCCAACCTCCTCATTTTACAAAGGAAGAAACTGAAGGAGTTTGAGTGCTTTGCCCAATGTAGTAAAGTATCAGAGCTAGGATTTGAACCTGGGTCCTCCTACTCCAAATACAGCACTCTTTTTTTTTTTTGCCTTTTTTTTTGGGAGGGCAGTTGGGGTTAAGTGACTTGCCCAAGGTCACACAGCTAGTTTTTGTGTTAAGTGTCTGAGGTTGGATTTGAACTCAGGTCCTCCTGATTCCAGGGACAGTGCCCTATTCACTGCGCCACCTAGCTGCCCCCCCTACAGCACTCTTTCTACTACTTCCTGTAGATGAAAATCAGAGCTCCTCCACACATTCTGGCCATGCCAGCTAACCTAAATTCTAATAGGACAGGTCTCTGAATCAAAACGCCAGAGCTCAGAAGTGAAGCCATCTTATTTTTTCTTGAGGTTTTTCTTTTCTTATTTTTTCCCTATTTCCCCTTGCTTGAGTCCTAGGACCTCAGCATTCACAGACCCAAGGCCGGCTTAACGGAGACGAGGAACCTTGACTTGGCGGCATTATTAGCATGTGCATAAAGCTGACCCGGGCTCAGCAGAAGAATGTTTCTGGGCCTCTGATCCATCTCCCATTTGGGCGCCTCCATAGAGTCAGGGGCCACCCCACCGGGGAGAATCACTGCCAGGATGACAATAACAACGGGGATGCGTGTAGTGTTTTAAGTTTTGAAAAGTGCCTTCCGTGCATCATCTCATTTTGATCCCCATGTCTTTGTAAGGTAGATGAAGCTATCATCCCCATTTTACAGATGAGGAAACTGAGACTCAGAGGGTGACTCTCCCGTGGACAAACAGCTAGTAAACTCGAGGGTGTATTTGAATCTGGGTCTTCCTTACTCCAAGACCAGCAGTGTATCCACTGTGCCTTAATGTCAGTCATGGGAGACACAGGCAGATAGTCAAGTGGCCTAAAGGATTTCCATGGATTCAGCAATCATCTTTAGGCAAATGACTCCCAGACTTGCTTATCTTTTCCTGGGACTTCAGTCCTGTACCTCCAACCTGGATGTCCCCCACACATCTCAAATACAGCCTGTCCAAACCCACAGATTCTTCTGTCCTCCTAACCTCCCCTTTTTCTCACCAGGGGATTGTCATTCTTCCAGTGACTCAGTTGTGCCATGTGGAGGTTACTCTTAACTCCTCCCTTCCCTGACCCGCATATCAACCTGTCCAGGGCTGTAGTTTTAGCCTCTTCAATATCTCCAGCATCTGTACCCTTCTCTCCATTCCCATCACACCCACCCTACATCAGATCCTCATTGCTTCTTGCCCAGACTCTTTCTCCAGATTTGGCTGCTTGCATCCAGCCCTTCCTCAGCTCCAATTCATTCTCCACTTGGCTACCAAAGAGTTATCCATACAGTGCAAGGCTGAACACATCACTCCCCTGCTCAAGAAGTCCCAGTAGCTCCCTGTTGCTTCTAGGATTAAAAAAAAAAAATAACAACCAAAAGACAAAAAACAACCCAACACAAAACAATTTCATCTGTTTGGCATTAAAAGCCCTTCACAGTCTGGCTCCAGCCTATCATTCCAGGCTAATCACATATTGCTCCCCTTACACGTTCTAAATTCCGGCCAAGATGGCCTACTTGCAGCTCTCTCTATATAACTTTCCATCTCCCATCTTCACAGCCTTTGCCTTCTGTTCTCCTATGCCTGGAAAACTCTCCCCCCTCATCTCCACCTCCTACAACTCTTAGCCTACTTCAAGGCTCCACTCAAGCGCCACCTACTTTAAGAGTCTTTTTCTGATCCCCCAAATTGTAAGTGCCCCCCAATCACTTTGTATTTATTGTGTAGATATCCCATGTTTGCATAACTATAAACATACAGGTCATCATGGTGTAGGGGAGAAGGGGGAGACTTTGGAATCAGAGGACCTGGGTTCAAATCTAAGCTCTGCCATTTAGAGGACTACCTATATGACGTCATCTCTCTGGCTATTCTTGATCTGGCATTGGACTGGATGGTATCGTTTGTGCCTTCTGTCTCTAAACCTATGACCATTGCAGGGACCAAGCAGGTTGTGGTAGGCTCCTTGAAATCAGGAACCATCTCCCTTTTATCTCCATATCCTTAGCCCTGACCCTAGTGATTGGCACAAAGTAGATCCTTGTTGAATGATTGACTGGTAGACTTACAAAAAGATCAGGTGAGACATTTCCTTGTCATCCCCTTTACCACCAGCCCCTCTGCTCCCAGTTCTCTCTCCTCCTTCCATTCCCCTGCCTTGAAGGGATGTGGGTTTATTCCTTTTGGGGATGAGCACATTGTTGACTTTAACTGTCTTCTATGTTTCCCAGGAAAGTGTGATGGCATGCATCCCACAGCCACTCCTTGAAGAAGAGAGGTCGGCATGTGCCAGGACAGGGTGCCAGGAGCTTCACAAGTTGCCAAAATGCCTCCCATTTTATGGACAGGCCTGGCTCCACCTGGCCATGTTCCAAGTATTTAATCAGCAACTTGTGGTACAGATTGGATTGTAGTTTGAGCCCCTCGGAAGTTGACTCTTAAAAAAAATAATCTTGAACAACGAATAAGAGCTGACAGTCCAGACTTCTTTCCTCTGGGCCTTGATGACCCTCGCTTAGGAGCAAGCTCGTGCTGATAACAATAATCACTAACCAGAGGTTGGCTGCTGCTGTGACCTGAGGGCCCTAAGGGCCTTGGCTGTGCCCTCCTCCCCACACAGGTCTGGCTCCAGTCAAGAATTCATCTCACCCACCTCTGTGCACCAGGCCCCAGGAGGATGAGGGAGGAACCATTTTTCACATACTTTCTCTTTTCAAAAAGTAGATGTGTTTTGCAATTTCCTATTTAAGCTCTTGAAAGGCTTTAGGGCAGAATCTGACCCACCTTTTCCTCACCAGCACCTCCTCCTTGTCCCCCCAACAATTGGCTCTCATCTCAATGTTCTAAGTACCACCAAGGAAGGACAGCTGGAGGTGCCCTGAAGCCCTCAGGGATGGAGAAGGAGAGGTCCTAACTGTCTATCCTTAGCATACCCCCTCTGCTCTTCTCCCCTGTCCTCTGGGAGGACATCTAAGACCCCATCAATGTGGTTTAAAAAAAAAAAAAAGCTAACTACTGGGTCCCCAGGCTTGAAGTTGAAGGAGGTTGGGAGTGCTCAGCAAACTTCACTGGTTCCCTAGTACCTTCAGAATTAAATATCAAAATCCTATTCGGCTTTTAAAACCCTTCACAACCTGGTCACTTTCCTACCTTTCTAGTCTTCTCACTCCCTTCCATATACTCTATGATCTAGACACTGATCTTTTTTTTTTTGGAGGGGGGAAGGCAAGGCAATTGGGGTTAAGTGACTTGCCCAAGGTCACACAGTTAGTAAGTGTGCCAAGTATCTGATGTCAGATTTAAACTCAGGTCTTCCTGATACCAGGGCCCATGATCTATTTACTGTGCTACCTAGCTGCCCCGACACTGACCTTTTTAAAAAAAATTACACACACACTAACACACATATATTTTTCAATCAGCGAAAATTTGCCTTCTCTCCCTTCCGCCTACCTGGTAACTGAGAACAAAATAAAAACTAAACCTCAGTTACCACTGTGTATATTGCAGCAAGACAAACCATACTTCCCCACTGGATACTGGTCTCCCTGTCATTTCTTGTGCACGACACCGGGTCCAGGCTCCATGCTTTTGCATTATCGGTCCTCCCATGCTTGGGATGGTTTCTCTCCCCATCTCTGCCTCCTGGTTTCCTTCAAGACTCAACTCAAATCCTATGTTTTTTTCCAGAAGTCTGTCCCGGTCCCTTTCTCCTCCTCACCCTGTCCCTGTCCTTCACTAATGCCTCTCCTCTGAAATTTTCTCCAATTTATCATATGTTTTCTACGTACACAGCAATACTAACAGCTAACATTTATAAAACACCTACTATGTGCCAGGCACTGTATAACACTGTATACACGTTACAATTATTATCTCATTTGGTTCTCACAACAACCCTGGGAGGTGGGTGTTATCATTAGCCTCATTTTACAGATGACAAAACTAAGGCTAACAACAATTAAGTGACTTGCCCAGGGTCACACGGATACAAGTGGCTGATGCTGAATTTGAACTCAGGTCTTCCTGACTCTAGCCCTGGTACTCTATCCACTGCACCCCCTAGCTGGCCCCCAACATTAATATTGTCTCCACCATTAAAATGTAAACTCCTTGAGGTCAGGGACTGCTTTGAGTTTTCTTTGTATTCCCAGTGCCAGGCACATGGTGAGCCCCTCATAAATACTTGTTGATTTGATCTGAGGCCTAAGCCTTCAGCACCCTGTAGCATTTCTTTCCCTGGGGAGGGCCAGGAGGTCTATAGACCATGAATCCAGTCCCCCCTCCCCTCCCCCTCCCAGCAGGTGCTTGCTGTGTGCTCTGTAAGCCCAGAGTTTTGTCCCAAGAGCATGGTCTTTCAGATATGGCTGTTCTTTCCTTTTGGCTGAGTGTTCAGGGCCAGGCAAATTTGGTCCCTTTACAATTAATCCACTTGGGCAGTAAAAATGGAAACTATTGTTTTTGCCTGGGCTTTGTTTTCTTCTGCTTCCCCACACCCTCTCTGGGATCCCTGGATATGCCCCATCAAAATGGACCCATGGCCAGTAGCTGCAGAGACAACAAAGACGTCCCTGGCCATTGACCTTCATTATGGAAATGTATGGGGGGGAGGCAGAGAGCTGATGTCTGTCCTAAACTTTCTCCTTGTCCATTCTCTCCAGAAGTTTAAAAAAAAAAAACAAACAAAAGCAACAAATCCAACAAAAGCAAACCCAGAACACAAAAAATTCCCATCTCCTGAAAGACTGAAATGGAAAACAAGTCCACTCGCTGGGGACTTGGTCTGGAACATACCAGAGCCGGGTAAGGTAGCCAGAAACGCCAGCATCCTGATGTGGTGCAATCCGCTGGGCCCATGGAAGAAAAAGCTAACATTTTCCAAATAACACTGTGGGCAGATAACAGCCACTTCCAAACCATGCGTTATTGTTGCCGAAAACCTGGGGGAAGGGGAAGGAATCTATGACACAGATTCCCTCTTCCTAGTACTTGCTGGGACTGGAAAACACATCAAGGTATGGGCTTCTGAGCCAGGCAGGGGGCCTTGTCCTTGGACCATCCTCAATGCCTTCTGTTTCTGGCCTCAAATAGAAAGGCACTTGATGCCTTGGCCAGGTGTTCAGATCCCTCAGTACCTCATCCCCCCTCCCCACCCTATCCTCAGACTCGACCCCTATTGTAGAAAACTCCTTGACTCAGGATGACAAAGTGAGAATGGACTCACAGGAAAGACATGAGATCCAACCTGGGTGACCAATAGTATTCAGCCTCCTCTCATAGCACCACTGAGCCAGGATGAAACATCTTCCGACCTTGCAGATGAGGATCTGAGGCTTAGGATTGGAGAACATGAACGTATCCTGAGCTAGAAGGGACCTGAGGTCACATAGCCTATCCCCTCTCCTCTCCCCTCCCCATTTTACAAATAAGGAAACTGTGGCTCAGAAGGAGAAATAGCTTGCCTAAGGTTTCATAGGCAGTAAGTAGAATGGTAAGACTTGGACCCAGGTCTTCAGACTCCAAATCCAGTGCTATTTTCCCTCCATCACCCCATCTCCCAATGGATCCAGGAATCCCAGAAGTTCAATTTATTACATTAAGCTGCAATTGTATGTCTCCACTCATTAGTCACCCACAGTTTTAGTGTTCAGGATGCTTGAAAGTGGAGGGAGGAGAGAGAGGGAGACAGTAGAGGGAGGGAGAGAGAGAGAGAGAGAGAGAGAGAGAGAGAGAGAGAGAGACGGAGAGAGAGAGATTGACAGAGAGACAGAAAGAAAGAGAGAAGTGGAGAGACAGACACACAGAAACAGAGAAAGAGAGATAGAGACAGAGAGAAAAAGAGAGAGAGAAAGAAAGAGATGGAGAGAAACAGAGAAAGAGAGAGGA
Organism: Petaurus breviceps papuanus; assembly: GCF_028583685.1. Taxonomy (NCBI): domain Eukaryota; kingdom Metazoa; phylum Chordata; class Mammalia; order Diprotodontia; family Petauridae; genus Petaurus; species Petaurus breviceps. The sequence continues at coordinate 5,196,433 of NW_027187338.1, forward strand.
AGAGAGAGTGAGACTAAGAGATAGAGAAAGAGACAAAGAGAGGAGAAAGTTAATTAGAACTGGTTATTCCTTGAACTTTTTTCCTCAGGTCATTTTTTTGTAATTTAGGAAACATAGAGAAAGGCAGCTTGACATAGTCAACAGAGATCCAGTCTCAGACCCAATGAGACCTGAGTTCAAGTCCTATCTCTACCAGGTATTTATTCCTTTAGTGCCCTCGGGCAATTCTCTAAAACTAAGTAGCATTGAAGGGAGCAACTTGCACTGGTAGAGGAAGGTAGTTCCTTATACTGGTGGAATAATTACAAGACCCAGGTTTTCCCTCCTTCCCTCTAATCCCTTCCTACCTTCCCCCCCACCCCCCCACAAAAAAAGGAACATACAGACAGAGGAAATAGCCAGAAACAGAGAGATGTTGGAAAGTGAGAAAGGCAGAAAAGAAAAAATAAGAGAAACAAGGGGATCTAAGACAGCATAGAATTTATAATTAGTAACAACTTACAGATCATTTGATTAAATAGAATCACTGAGTTGCAGGGAACAACCTAGACCAGGGGTGGGAAACCAGCAGCCTTGTTCTGTGAAGTTTGGATTCAATCAAAGGGCTGCACTTGAGGACCTAGAGGGCCATGTGTGGCCACAAGGCTGAAGGTTCTCCATCCCTGATTTAGACCAAAATGTATTTGACCAGAAATCCATTCCACCCCATCTCTGAAAAGTGACCACCCGGTTTTTGCTTGAAGACCTCTAGTAAGAGGAACCTATTATTTCCTGACCCCATTCCCTCTAGGATAGTTCTAATACTTAGGAAGTTTCCCCTCTAATAAAAGGGGAGTTGAACAGGGTATGGAAAGAGATAACTTGCCTACTGCCAGCTGACCATATGTGACAGCTCCATGCTTGGGAGCTGTGGAGATGGTGAGGAAACTTTTATTGGCCACTGAGCAGGAAGAGCAGATGACTTACTGGATCTTTAAAAGGGGAGTGACTCTGGCCCTTTCAGTCTCTGACTCTTCCAGATGAGAAGAGGTGATGGAGAGGAAGAACCTAAAGTGCACATCCTGCCTAGGCAAGCCTGAGACTGGATCTGTCTCGTGCTTCTTTCCTGAGTATAGATGACTAAGCATTAATTCTGAGATGGATTTGTCCAGGCTTGGGGGAGACCTTGTGATTTTGAGAAGTTTGCCTGTCCTGTGGCCATTATGTAGAACTGACTAGCAGAAAGGGAAGTTTCTACAGCCAATAAGATGACCACCAACAAGAAGAGTAACTGAAGCCCTGGCCTGGCTGGTTTTGAGGGGACAGTGCAGAGTTGAGGTGAAATTTAACAATGTCTGTTCCATGTCCTCACAAACTACTTTATGCTGTAATGAGGTTGAAATCTCAGACTCTTAGAAAAGTAGACCAGTAGTTATAAGTTAAGTTACTGAATCCAGTTTTAAGCCTTTCTATCATTATGTACTCGAGTGCTTTGTGTTTAGCATATAGGAAATAAATACCTGGCTCCTGCCTGATTCATATTATGTACTGAGAACCTTTCTATTCCCTTCTTTGGGGGAGACTCTAGAGAGCAGTCAAACTTCATCCTTAAGTAATATTCCTTCAGGGGTCTGGGTTAAACAGTCAAAGGATGTGAGAAAAGGAATGTAAACCTTCTCACTATAATCCAGATTACAGCAGGATTGAACCCAGTCTGAGCACATGTGTGAGTCCCCCTCAGTGGAGGGGTAGAGAGTGCAGTGCACCAATAATCCCTTGGGCCCACCGATAATTTTTTATATTAGATTGGCATGTTCAAATCTGAATTTATACAGTTCTAGTTTGGTCCTTTGGGGCTAAATAAAACAAAGTAAACACAAAATATTTGAAGACTGTGAGAGAGGTGATTAATGATTTGGGGAGATTCAGAGTTCCCCCTTTTTCTATTTTCAAGACCTCAGTTTCTAAAGGTTGAGTTAACCTTCTCTAATCTGACCCAACCCAACCTTACTAGGTGAATTCCATTCAATCAAGCTTGGGTGGAGACAGACCCTTTTGTCTAAATTGCCCAAGGCTGGGGGTGTTCTGGGTCTAGAGATAGTTTCTCTGTCCAAGAATGTCTGAGATGTCACTTTCAGCCCATCATTGTAATATTCATTCTCTCCTTAATTGTTAACCAATCGGGACTCCCACTCTGGGGAACACCTACTCTCAAGAGGGTATCTAAATTGTGAACTGACTGCCATAATTGTCTTTGGTCTAAGAGAGACGGCTAAATGACCATCTTTTATTAATAAACTTTCTGGCCTTATTAATAAAATGATTAAATTACCCAGAAACTATATCTGCTGAACCTTTTAATTGCCATAACCGCTAGCATCTCTCCTCAAACCTTCTCTAATGTGAACTAAACATTCCCAGTTCTTTCACTTGGTCTTAGTAATGGCCCTGTAATTCTAATCTTCCTAGCCATTTTCTTGGAGACAAGCTCCTATCTGTCAATATCATTCTGAAAATGCAGTTCCTTGAACTGGCCACAGTACTCTACATATGGGGGTCTGACCTGGGCAGATTACAGGCAGACCATCACCTCCACAACTCTGAACACTGTGTCTGACTTAATGTAACAAGAATGCATTCACTTTTTTGGCTAACGTGACATTCTGTTGACTAATATTGAGCTTACTGCCCACTAAAATCCCTAGAAATGACTTCCTTGCCAAGTCCTTAGTCCCAGAAGCCCAAAGCTTTCATTTTACAGATGGGGAAATGGCAACCCAGAGTTCAAAGTCATATAGTAAATTGATGATAGAGCCTGGACTAGGACCTATATCTATGTCAAGCGTGTGATGAATGATGTTGTTTGGTTGTTTCTCACTCTTCATAACCCCATTTGGGGTTTCCTTGGCAAAGATACTGGAGTGGTTTGCCATTTCCTTCTTCAGCTCATTTGACAGGTGAAGAAACTGAGGCAAAAAAGGTTAAGTGACTTGCTGAGGGTCACACAGCTAGTAAATGTATGAAGCCAGATATGAACACAGGAAGATGAATTCATCAGTGTATTGCATTTAAGGATGAGTCCATCATCATGAACTTATTAGGAAGATGAGATTGACATTATCCACTGTTCCACCTAGTTGCCCTATGATGAATAATATCTAGTAATAATAATATTAACTAGCATTTATTTATCACTTTAAGGTTTGCAAAGTACTTTACAATTATTATCTCATTTGATCCTCACAACAACCTGGGAGGTAGGTGTTATTATTAGTTCCATTTAACAGATGAGGAAACCAAGGCACATAGAGATGAAATGACTTACCCAGGGTCACACAGCTGTAAAGTATTTGAGTCTGGATTTGAACTTCTTCAAGTCTTCCTGACTTGAGGGCCAGTGCTTTACCACCTAATTGCCCTCTTACCCCCAGTCACCTCTCAGTTGCCTGTGGATAGACCAGACCAAGTTCTAGCCTACAGTCCAAGCTCTAGTCAGTAGCCAAGGGGCTTATAGAGCAAAGAAGTAGGTAAGATAGGAAATTCAGGATGAAGTTGAAATTGTTATTTCTTCCTTATGTCTGCCTCTAGCAGAATGTGCTGTACCCAGCTTCATGAGGAGGCCCAGGAGTTTAACCTCTTTAAGATCTTTACAACCCTTCTGCCCCCCAACTATTCTACATTCAAGGGGACTCCAAGTCCTGCCATAAAGGGATTGGTTGAAAGGTTTAAAGATACTTAATTATAATTGTCCAAAGTGAGGATGAATGAGTTGCCTCTGCAGGGAGAGTGAGCTTCCCAGCACTGGAGGTCTTCAAGGAGAGGCTGGATGATATTCTAAGGATGATCAAAGGGAGCACATAGGCTCTGGATTCAGATGATAAGTTAAAATCACACCTCTGATACTTTTATCTGTGTGACCTTGGGCAAATCATTTGCCCTTTTTGAGCTGCTATTTCCTCATCTGTGAAATGAAAGGATTGGACCAGATACCCTCTGAGTTTTTTCTCAGCTCTAAGGTCAAGGGATCATAGATTTAAAGTCAGAAAATCTCTGACCATACAATTCCTGACCGGGTCCAGGTTGGATTAGATGCCCCCTGAGATTCTTTGCAATTCTCTGATCCATTCAGCAAAGGGAAGATTTGAGAAGGGAATAGCTCCAATAAAGAAAAGAAGGACAGACAATGGGGGAGGGGGAGAAGCTGTGGAGAGAAAGACTTGGTCTCTGTGGAAAGGAAAGCTTCTTTTTTTTTTCCTTTTGGAGGGCAATTGGGGTTAAGTAACTTGCCCAAGGTTACATGGCTAGTATTTTTTGTGTGGTTGTTAAGTGTCTGAGGCCGGAACCAAACTCAGGTCTTCCTGACTCTGGGGCCGGAGCTTTACTCACTGTGCCACCTAGCCACCCGCAAGGGAAAGCTTCTTAACAAACAGCTGAACAAAAGTGGAATTGACTGCCTTAGTTGGTAATGAGTTTCTGACCCCTAGAAATCTTCCAGGGAAGACTGGATGAACCCTTGTCAAGCGCTGTTATAATGGAAAGAAGGAAAGAAACAAGCATGTATTTTGTTAAGCACCCACTACATACCAGGTGCTATGCTAAACACTTTATAATGACTATCTTGTTTGAACGTCACACCAATCATAGAAGGTAGGTGATGTTTTTATTGCCACTTTGCATTTGAGGCAATTGAGGCAGACAGAGGTTAATGATTTGCCTAGGGTCCCTAGGGTTCTCAGCCCCTCAGAGTGTCTGAGGTCACATTTGAACTCAGGTCTTCCTGACTTCAGACCCAGGACTTGAGAGAGGGAAGGAACAGGAATTTATTAAGCACCTACTATGTGCCAGGTACTAAGTACTTTCCAAATATTATCTCATTGACCCTACCCACTGTACCACCTATCTGCTTCTAATGGGGAAACCTGTTCAACTATTGGTTCAACTAGAGGCCTGAAGTCCCTTCCTCCTTTCATACCCTAGGATTTTCATAGTCAAGAACTTTTTCCTTCTAACTCATGTCAAGTCCTCTTTCCTTTTTTCAGAAGGGTAGGTAGTGTGGTGGTGTGCAATATCCCGGACTTAACCTTGGTTCAAAACCTGCCCCCTATACTTAATGGCTATGTGACTATGGATTAGTCACTTAACCTAAGTCTCAGTTTCCCCATCTGTAAAATGGGGATGAGAATATCATTATACCTGCCTCAGCATTATTGTGTGGCTTAAATGAAATAATACAAGCTAAGCATTTTATAAACATTAAAGCACTATATAAATATTAATTAATCCAGTTCCTAAGAGGGTACGGAGAGAAGCTAGATGTTGTCCTCCAGCTTTCAATAGGATTCCTTTCCTTTCTTCTTTCCTTCTCTAAGGATCTGTCCAAAGCTCCTTGCCTCCAGTCAGTATGCCTTGCTCAGCCCACCCCTGTCCTTACCCTTGAAAAGGAACATGGCTGGTAGTTTTCATTTTTTAATTTGAAATAGATTTTTAAGCAGTTTTCAGGGTCTGGTCTCCCCTGACATCATACCATGGACATTTAACATAAATTCTTCCAAGAGAAAGTCTTACATCCAGTAACATGGGACAGGGGAGGGAGAAGGCGAGCCTTTCCTGGGCCAACCTCTAGGGAGCCTCAGCTTCGACCTGGCAGGCAAGCCCGGCCCCGTCTGTCTTTTCAGCCAACATCGCTGCCTGCACACTTCAGGCTGGCTGACAGGTCACAACCAAGGAAAGTTCTCCAAAAAAAAAATTGCTTTTGAAGAACCTTCTCAGATGAGTGTTCTCAGCTCAGCTTCTACTGGAGCCAATGGGGCGTCCCTCTGCCCTCCTCACCTCTGCGTGTAGCCAAGTCCAAGGGTCTGCAGTGGCTCTGGAAGTTTTCCCTTCTCCTGCTTTTAGAAGCATGTGCTCCACAGTCTGGTAGTATGTGTGTGGGTACAATGTGGGTCTGAGGTCTGTGGATACATGTACATGTCTGTCTGAATGTCTGGTCATGCGTGTACCTAACACACATGGAGGGGTATATGGATGCGTGTCTGTCCAGTGCAGACACCTGGATGCCAGCTTGTCCGTGTTTACGCCTGCATATACATATGCCTTCCTTTTTACGAGTGTATGTGTGTACATATGTGCATGTCTGGGAGTTATGTCTGCACATACATGGCCCGTTCGAATGAGAATGGGTTTGTGAATGCACGCTTGCCTTTTCTAGGTGGGTGGTGGGATGCACACATGTGCATGGTGGAGTTATGTCTGTATGTACATGGTATGTTTGTAGAAACAGGTGGGTATGCGGCTGCCTTTTATAGGTGTTGTAATGTATCTGGTCTGCATACATGTACATGCCTCATGAGTGCACAGATGTGTACATGTGTGTGAATATGCATTGCAGCAGTCCTCCAGTTCAGTAAAGCTCTCATATACATAGCAGCATTGACTTCGTGTTTCCAGGGCCCAGGGCCTAGAGTTGCCCCTAGGCTGCAGGTGTGATGGGACCTTCAGTCCCTCGGTGCTGTGCTGGAGGTGGCTGCTGCTGCTGTCCCTTCCGCCTTCGAGGAGAGCCCAGGCGGACTTCCTTGCTCTCTTTCCTGCTTAGGTTCCCATTGGCATTCTCCCTTCGGCCCTGCCCATCCTTCCGTCTCTTCTGTCCTAGAATCGGAACATCAAGAAAAATTACCCAAGAGGCCTTGCCCAGGGCTCTCTGGCAGGTGATGAGGCTCAGGGGCTGGGGGAGGGCAAGCAGGAATGGCCCTGGACCAAGACAAGGAAAAGAGGAGGAGAGGAGGGAGGAAAGAGAGAAAGAAGGGAGGATGGCAAGGAAACTCAGAGAGGTAGGCAGGCAGCAGGGATGGCCCTAGACACAGACAAGAAGGGAAGGAAAGAAGGAGGGAGGGAGGAGAGGAAAGAGAGAGGCCATCAAGGAAGTTCAGGAAGGGCAGGCAGAAGGGGGCCTGATCTGGGTAACCCTCCAAGGCCACCAAGGAGAAGCTGAGGACTGTTTAGCTAAGAGAAGAGAAAAGGGGAGGAAGGGAGGAGGGAGGGGTGAGAAGTCAGCATTATCTCTAAGTGTCTGAAGGGCTGTGGAACAGATTGCTCTGTATTCTAAGGGGGAGCAGAGGCAAGGGGTAGAGTGGTACAAGTTAGCATCTTTTAGGCTTGTCTGAAGAAAAGCTTCCACTATTAGATAGCTGATGCCCTCATTCCTGTGTGGGGTGGTAGGTAGAACTCCAAAAATAAATGTATGCAGGACACTCCTTTTTTTTTTTTTTTTGCTTTTTGGAGGGCAATTGGGGTTAAGTGACTTGCCCAAGGTCACACAGCTAGTTTTTGTGTTAAGTGTCTGAGGTCACATTTGAACTCAGGTCCTCCTGACTCCAGGGACAGTGCTCTATTCACTGTGCCACCTAGCCGCCCCTCAGGATACTCTTTAAAGTGTAATCTGCATTGCTAACACTTTCCCCATCACTTTCTTAAGTAAAGACAACTAACAAAACAATAGAATAATCCTTGGATGGTATAACATTAGCTCATTTTCCAAAGTCTAGTGCTTAAATTGAAAGTTTAGCGATCAGCTGGTTAGAGCTGGCTCCAGCACACCTCTGGTCTGATAGATGTCCCTTTCAACTTTTATTCATTCAACAATTATTGATTAGGCATCTACTAAGTTCCAGACACTAAGACAGGTGCTCAGAAGACAAATAAAAAGAAGTCCTTCCTTTCAAGGAGCTTAGTATAGTTCCTGGCATATAGTAAGAAGCACTTATGTAGACATAACCCTTACACACTTACATGGTGACTGACTGATGGATACATATAAGCATACACAAAATTTATACAAAATGATTTCAGCAGCTACAGGGGGAGGGAGGAGAGGGTACTAGCACCTAGAAAGATCAAGATGGGCCTTGTGTAGGAAGGAAAATTTGAGTGGGGCCTTAGAGGAAATCAGTGAATCTGAAAGGCAGCAGTAAAAAGGGACACCATTCCAGGCCTGGGTTCTCTCCAGCTTCACTGCACATTACTCTTCCTCCTGACTTCGCAATCCAGCCCAACTGGTCTTCCTTCTCTTCCTCGCCCATGGCTTTCCATCTTCTATCTCAGTGACTTCACTTTAGCTATTCCCCATACCTGGGCAATGCCTATGCTCCTCTTATCTACCCCTTATATAATCCCTTTCTCTGTCTCCCTGCTCATCTGTCTGTCTCTGTCTCTCTCTGCATAACTCATGAACTACCTTCTGGGTGAAGTTTTTACTGATTTTCCTTACTCCTGGTACCTTCTGCCTTCTCTTTTCCCCTATGAAGGAATTAGGTAGCCCGGTAGATAGAGTGCTGGACCGAGTTAGGAAGACCCAAGTTCACAGTTGACCTTAGACACTTACTAGCTGTGTAACCTTGGGTAATTTCTCTTAGCCTTGATTTCCTTAGCTGTAAAATGGGGATAATAATACTGGCTCTCTCCATGGTTGTTGTGAGCTTTAAATGAGATATTACCTGTATTTAGTTCAGTCCCTGGCATAGAGTAGGTGCTTAATAAATGCTTGTTTCCTTCCTTCCAAACAACATTTTTAAGCAACTCTGCATTTATTCTTTTTATTCAGTGTATATTTATACATGACCTTTTTTCTCTGTTTAGAATGTGAGAATTTGGGGAGTCAGGATTGTTTCATTCTTTGTATTTACACCTCCCTTGTAGCTAGCATAGGAGATGGAGGGCTGTGCATAGGAAACAGCAAGGCCAGTCTGCCTGGAATGTAGAATATGTGGAGAGTCATGTGTGGTAAGTCTTGTGTTCTTGGGTCCTCTAGCAAAGCTCTACCTTGTTGTTCAGTAGTTTTGGTTGTATCCAATTCTTCATGACCCCACTTGGAGTTTTCTTTGGCAGAGAAACTGAAGTGGTTTATCTTTTCCTTCTCTAGCTCATTTTACAGATGAGGAAACTGAGGCAAATAAGGTTAAGTGACTTGCCCAGGGTCACACAGTTAGTAAGTGTCTGAGGTCAGATTTGAACTCAGATCTTGCTGACTCCAGGCCCATTGCTCTATCCACTGTCCATCTCTTACACGGGGCTCTCAAAAGACTTCAGAGCCTCTTCATTCTCCCCTCTTTCCCCATACATCCACAAATACTACCTTCTTCCTTGTCCCTTTAGCATAACATGGATCTAAACATCTTAGTAATGCTCCCTGATGGGGCAATCTGCAATGTCCGTATGCAGCCTTAGGGCCTGGCAGGGAGAGCCTGCCTTGACTTGGACCAGGTTCTCTTTCTGGGCTCTGAGAATGAGAAGTGAGGGCCCAGAGGCCAACTGGCCCATCTGGGCTCCATAGTCAGCCCAGGGGAAGCAGGCTTTCCAGCCAGGCAGGGGGTGGCCTACGAAGAAGCATGAAGACACAAAGCATCTCTATTCCAAGAATTATCTGGCCTCCAGCTAAGCCAGGGTCACAGAATCACAAAATTTCAGAGCTGGAAGGGACCTCAGAGGACCTCTAGACCAACTCACACTTGAAGAAGAATTCTTCTTATGGCCTCTTGACAAGTGGTCATCCAGCCTCGGTGTGAAGATCTACTGAGGCAGGCCATTCCACCCTGGGAGAGCTCCAACTGTTAGGAATGTCTTCTTGAAGTGAGCCCAAATCTGCCTCCCTGCAACTCCCACCCATTGCTCCTAGTTCTGGGGCTAAGTACAATGTCTGATCTCTCTTCTCCATGACAGCCGTTCAGATACTTACAGGCAGCAGCCATGTTTCCCTGCCCCCCATCCCTAAGTCTTCATTTCCCAATTCCTTTGATCTTTCATTGTGTGACATAATTTCCCTATAGCTCTAGGAAAATCCAAAGAATTATGAATTTTTTTAATTGCAGGGGACCCACGAATGGCCATCTAGTTCAGCCCATCCCTGTAAAAGAATTCTCTGTGCAATGTCCTCAATAAGTGGTTGCCCAACTTTTGCTTGAATACTTCCAGTGATGGGGAACTCATTATCTACCAAGGCATCCCATTCTGCTTTTGTACTATTCCAATTGTTGGGAAGTTTCCTTATAGTGAATCATAATCTATCTCTCTGCAGCTTCCATTACAATGCTAGGCCTGGAATCAGGAAGACCTGAGTTCAAATATGTCCTCAGACACGTATTAGGCAAGTCATTTAACCTGTTTGCCTCAGTTTCTTCAACTAGATAATGGTGATAATCTTCCAGGGTTGTTGTAAGGATCAAATGAGATTCTATTTGTAAGGCATTTAGAATAAGTACTTAAATCTTTTCATCTTTGCTTTCCTTCCTTTCTTCCATTTTCCTTCCTTCTTTCTTCTATCTTCCTTCCATCCTTCTTTATTTCCTTCAATTTTCTTTCCTTTCTTCCTTCTTTCCTTCCTTCCTTCCTTCCCTCCCTCCTTCCCTCCTGTTTCAGTCTTCTATAGCTAAAGAAAACAAATCTAATCTCTTTTTAATTGACAGACCTTCAGATGCTTTAAGATGGCCATCATGTTTCCTCTAAGTCCTCTCTTCCCCAGGCTAAACATCTCCAGTTCCTTCAAATGATGAAACTCCTCTTCCCTAGCACCCATTCTCACCCCATCTCTCCAACATATTGGAACACACCTTTATCAGGACAAACTTCTAGATGAAAGCTTCCCTCTTCCAGAATCCCAGGGTCCTGGGTTGGGGTCATCCTTCCTCAATAATGTCATCTTTTTATCCCTGAACCCAGCCCAAGTCTTCATGGACCCTCATGTATAAGGCTGGGGGACCTGTCTGAAGGATGAGGGATTCTGAGAAGAGACTACAAATAGCACTGCCTTGCTCTCATGGAGATTATATAGGCTATGTAGGATTCTTATGCCACCTTCCTCCCCCTTAACCCTAGAGGAGATAATGTTTGCCCACCATTACATGTGTAAAGCATTCTGAAAAATATAAGCCTACAAAAAACTTTTATCTATGATATCTCATTTTATCCTAAGAACAGTAGGTGCTATTATGATCCCCATTTTACAGATGAGGAAACTGAGGCTAAGAGAGGTTAAGCTACTAGCTCAGGGTCATACAGCCAGTAAGTATCTGATTTGGCAGGATTTGAACTCATCTCCTTGACTCCAAGGCCAGCACTCTATGCACCATGCCTACAATGCACTAGCTACAAGTAAATACAAATATTGGCTGTTATTTTTCATAGTCAGGTTGATATCATGGAACCTCTTTTTTAGTTTCCAGGACTTTGTACTGGCTGTCCCCATGCCTAGAATGCAGTCCTTCCTCACCTTTCTTCTTAGAACTCACCTTCAAGAGACTTTGCTCAAGTACCACATTTTCCATGAGGTCTTTCTTGATCCCCTCAACTCCTAATCACTTTGTATCTATATATGTGCACATATGTGCCCACATAGGCATATGTGCCTATATATGTGCAGCTAGGTAGTACAGTGGATGGAACACTGTGCCCCATGCACATACATAGTCAAGGAGACCCAAGGTCAAATCCAAGCTTGGATATTTACTAGCAGTGTGATCCCGGGCAAGTCATTTGATCCTGTTTGACTCAGTTCCCTCATCTGTCAATTGAGCTGGAGAAGGAAATGGCAAACCATTCCAATACCTTTGCCAAGAAAACCCCAAATGGGGTCACAAAGAGTAGGACATGACTGAAACGACTGAACAGCAACAATATATATTCATGTTATTTCCTCCAATGAAACATAAATTTCTCGAGAATAAGGGCTGTTTCATTTTTTGTAACTGTATCCCTAGCACCTGACATATAGCAGGAGCTTAATAAAGACTTGTTGATTCATTGGTTTGTTGGCACTTTTCTGGTGTATTTATTATGTAACATTATATATCTTCTTAAAATTTTTAAAAATATTTTTGGTCTTTATTAATTTGTTTACTTTTAGTTTACAAGATTCAATTCTACAATTCCTTGAGTTTCAAATTTTCTCCCCTTCCCTCCCCTCTGCCCCGCCCCCCATGGCGGTATACATTCAAGTATAGGATCTGCAAATACTTTCACATTAGACATTAGTCAGGTTGTAAAGAAGGATTGTATCGGATGGAATGAACAATGGGAAAGAGGAGATAAAACCAAACAAAAAGACAGAGAGCAGGTAGTTTGCTTCAATCTGCATTCAAACTCTGTTCTTTCTAGTGTAACATTATATAACATTATCTGTGGAGGTGTCTTACTTCCCTACTGGACAGTAGGCTTCATGAGGACAAGATCGTGTCTTATCTAAACTTTATCTTTCCTCCAGTGCCTAGAATGGAGGAGGCAAAGAAGAACCAAACAGGCAGAAGGCAGACATAGGGAGGGGCCATGTTTCGCGTAAGGCAGATTGTCTATAAAGATACAGAGCTGTGAAAAGGGAGGATGAAATTGAGGCTGAGTTTATAGAGCAGGCTTGCACATAGCGTCTAATGATGGAACTTGGTTGCTATCTTAAAGTATTTGCAAAGTGCTTTGCACACAAGTAATGTGCAAACTTTAATGAAAAGTTATTAGATGAATGACACACGAGGAGACTGAAGCAACATGGGAAGCATAGACAATGTCTCCAGGACTGGCCATGATGATCGGGAGCACACAAGAGGACTTGGCTTCCTCTGAAGAGAGCCTGACAACCCAAAATGGAGAACTGGGATGCACAGGGACCAAGGAAAAGAAGGGGGTCTTGGGTATATAGATGGGGATCTTGGGGAAGTAGATGGGGATTGTGGGGAAATAGAAGGGGATTGAGGCAGCTAAGTGGCACAGTAGATAGAGCACTGAACCTGGAGTCAAATCTAGCCTCAGACACTTGACACTTACTAGCTGTGTGACCCTGGGCAAGTCACTTAGCCCCAACTGCCTAGCCAAAAAAAAAAAAAAAAAAAAAAAGGGAAATGGAGGAATATATTAGAGGGGGATCTTGGGGAAAAGAGGGGGATCTTGGAGGCAGAGGCTCACCATCAGGACACGGAATTTTCTGCACTGTACACCTCCTGGTCTCCTTAGTGCTGGGACAGACCGAACGGTCCCCAGAGGGAGCCTGTAGCACAAGCCGTGTCCGTTCTTCTGAACCCCGCCGGAAACCACAGAGTTTCTTCTTCTTGGAGCATGGCCCCCATGGAGACCACTCACTCATTTCACATTGTGCTAGGGACAAGGACAGGAGCAAAATTGAGAAGAGCATTGCTCCTGGTTCCTGGTACCCTGTGAAATATAGCTCTCCCTGCTTTTCCATACCCCTGCTTCCCATCCTCAAAGCCCATGGGGCCAGAGCTATGGTTTCTGGATCCAGGCTTCCAGATTCTGCCCCCCACCATATACACATTTAGTATGACAGCTCTCCCAGTACCCTCACCAGGACTGCTGCATTCCATGGTACTGTTGGCTGCTGAGGAGCCCTCAGGACAGGCTGGGTAACAGCGGCCCTTGTGAAGGTATAAGCCCTCCTTACATTTTGTGCAAAAATTGTGGCTGAAGCAGGCCTCACAGTTCTCAATCTTGCATTCTGTGGGGAGAAACAGAGCAGGGATCCCGTCAGTTCAAGTCTCTTTATACCTTGGACACGAATACACCCTCTATCATGCCTTATAACCTTATCTGGCTCCAAACATTTCTCCAAACAGCCTATAGGCATTTATTAAGCACTGACTGTATGCCAGGCACAGTGCCAAGTGCTAGAGATACAAAAAAGGCAAACAGCACTTCTTGTTCTCGAAGAGACTAATGAGGGAGAAAAAACTTCCCCTGCCAGTGGAGATCAGGGCCTTTTCTGCTACTTACGGTCTTAGAGAGCTGACTAGGCACTGAGAAGTAAAATGACCTTCTCAGGGTCCTATAGCCCATATGTGTCAGAGATGCAACTTAAACCCAGATCTTTCTGACTCTAAGACTGGCTCTCTCTCTACTTCACCATATTGCCTTTAATTACACTGATGACCTTGTGCCTTATAATCTAACACTGCCCCCTTCCCAATCCAGAAACCAGGCAATACCATGGTCAGTGCTTATACATGCTTAGTGATGGATGGGAGGAATGTTTGGAGCCAGAGAAGATTATAAGGGAAGGGGGTGAGAGAGTGGGAGCAGTTGGGATTTAAGGCTTTAAGAAGGAGACTCTGGAAGGGGTTAAAGAGTCAAGGTCCCCTATCCCCATGCTCCTGAGGGGGTGGAGGGGGGACAGGCAAACCCTCTGGGTATTCTAGCTGCACAAATTCACTTAACTTCTTTGGGGAAAGGAAAGCCTTACACTTCTCACATTTCTCACCCCCTTTCCTCACAACATCTCCTGGCACAGTGGGACAGAGATAAAAGCACTGGATTTGGACATTAGGAGAACCACCATGGATAGAGTGCTGGGCCTAGAGTCAAGAAGACTCATCTTTGTGAGTTCAAAGTCACTTAACCCTGTTTGCCTCAATTTCCTCATCTGTAAAATGAGCTGAAGAAGGAAATGGAAAAAGAAGAGTCAGACATGATTGAGTGACTGAGCAACAAGGTTCAAGCAACTAAGTCCTGGTTCCATCACTTATCACCCTTCCCCCCTCTGAGTCTGCTTCCTCACCTTTAAATTCAGGAGAGGGGGTTGGATTTGATGGGCTCCAGGATCCCTTCCTATAAATCCTTCAGTTAACTGCTTTCTTTTGGCAGGGCCTAACCCTGGGGACTAGCATTTAAACACTCCCAAAGCCCTGGGGACAGTCTCCTCTGCGCCAGTTCTCCCTCCCTAGTTTCCTAGAAACCTTGGAGTATTGGGCAGTTAACAAGGCTGGACTTGGCTGGAAGTACAGGCAGGGTCTCTCACAACCTTCTTCTTCCCAACAGGGCTGGGGGTCAGGGACTTCCTCCAGTCCTGCCCTGGACCACCAGTTTGTTAGGAATAGTCAAGGTCAAGGATCTCCAGTCCCTCTCCCAGGCAGAAAGCCTAGGGTTCACCTCTTCAATGTCCTGGTGAGACATCACTCAGTCTCATATCCTGCTTTCCAGCAGGTGATTCCCAATCTCAATCACTCCAACACATCTGGGTTCCTTGGTAGGAGGCTAGGGGTATAGTAGGAACAGTGGGAGATCAGGAATGGGGAGAAGGGAATAGGCACGTCAAGCCTTTTTGGAGATCGTCCTCATTTATCCCTCTTGCCTTGCAGTCACATTATCTCTACCTCTCTCAGCCTCTGGATGCTTCCTGTTTCCTCACTTCCTCCCTCCCTAGACTTGAGAGCTACACACAGAGATGGTCGCTCCCATCTAAATCCCAGTCTGGGGCCCATTCTCCCCACCTCTCCATCTGGTTACTATTGAATGAGATGTTCCAGGTCTGTTCTGGTTATAGGAAGGGTTGGTACAGTGACATAGCCCAGGAAGACACACACATATATACACACACACACACACACACACACACACACACACACACAAATACACACCTACACCCCTACACTCCTCCTCCCCCACTCACCAGTAAAGTGTGAGCTTTTTGAGGGCAGGGGCTGGCTTTCATTCTGTTTATATCCCCAGTGCCTCACACATAATAGGCACTTAATAAATGCTTGTTGGATTAGATTTGCTTGTATTTTAAAAAATTTTTATTCTGAATTTAAGAAATAAACAAGCATTTCCACAACAAAGTGGAATAGAAATAAGATTGCACCTTAAACTGCAGATCTATTATGTCCAGCTTGCTGTTCCTTTTAAATATACAACAGCTATCATGTTTCCATGAAGTGGAAATTTATTGTTTTATACTAAATTTTCTCTTATGTTCTGCTGTGTACATGGAAATATTTCTTTTTTTAATCTTTTCCTGTTTTGTGTTTAAGCTCAAAATGAACGAAAGATTAAACAAAATAAATGTTTGTTGACCGAATGAACAATTGGCTTGGAGAAATGAGGGCCATAATCACAAATGGCTCTCAGTTATCACCATGGAAGTGAAGACAGGCATGGCCTAGAGCAGGGGTTCTTAACCTGGGGTCCACAGAGCACCCAAAGGGCCTCTGGATAGATTTCAGGGGGGTCCATGAATATTTTAAAATATTTTGATAATTGTACTTCAATATAATTGGTTCCTTTTGTGATTGTATGCATTTCATTTTATGTATTTGAAAACATTATTCTGAGAAGGGTTCCATAGGCTTCACCAGCCTGCCAGAGAAATCCATGACATGAAACAGATTAAGAACCCTGGGGTTAGAGAATCCTCAAATCACTACTTATAATCATTCCCTTTGGAGAGTGTGAGAACAGCAGTTACCTTCCTCATGCTAAGCCTACATTCCTGGCATTTAGAAGACTGCCTTTGCTCAGAGGCCTAGAAGGGTACTCACACAAAAGAGGAGAGAGTTAGCAAGACATTAAGTATCTGCTGCAAAGAATTCACAAAAAGTGCAAAACTAAATATTATCTTTTCTTTTTTCTTGCTTGCTTAGTCCTCAGCATCTACTTCTAATAATATATCCAGAGATACTCCTCCAGAGGGGAAGTAAGCCTCACGTTCAAAGACTCTGGAGTTGAGAGGGACCCTAGAACATAAGTGCTAGAAGAAACTTGAGAAGACATAATGTCAGAGCTGGGAGGAACCTTAGAACACAGAATGTCATGGCTGGAAGGGACCTTAGGAATACAGAATATGAGAGCTGAGAGTGACCTTAGAACACAGAATGTCATGGATGGATGGGATCTTAGAATACAATGTCATGGCTGGAAGGCACCTTAGAACATAGAATGTCAGAGCTGGAAGGGACCTTAGAATAGGATATCAGAGCTAGGAAGGACCTTAGAACAGAGAATCTTAGAAGTGAGAATGACCTCAGAACATACAATGTCAGAGCTAGAAGGAATCTCAGAACAGAGAATGTCATCTGCGCTAACACTTCATCAAATTGTGACCATTCCTAATAAGTGTTCTCTAACTTCTACCTTAGAACTTATAATTTCAAAGCTGAGAGGGACTTTAGAATACAGAATGCCAGAGCTGGAAGAGACCTTAGAATCTAGAATGTCAGATCTAGAAGAAGAGATCTTAGAACAAAGAATGTCTGCAAGGGTCCTTAGGGATCATCTAGTTCAAACACTAGACAGTTAGATGGCCCAGTGGATAGAGCACTGGGCCTGGAGTCAGGAAGACCCAAGTTCAAATCCAGCCTCAGACACTTATTAGCTATGTACCCTGGGCAAGTTACTGAGTTAACAAGTCTTAATCTCCTAGAGAAAGAAATGGCAAAACACTCTAGTATCTTTGCCAAGAAAATTCCATGGACAGTATAGTCCATGGGGTCACAACTGAATGACTGAACAAGTTCAAATCCTGAACTTTGCAGATGGAGAAACTGAGGCCCAGAGAGTCAAGTGACCCAAAGTAATAAATGTAGTAAGTAGCAGAGCCAGGATTCACAGCCAAGGTCTCTAAATCGAAATCCAAGGTTTTTTTTTTTTTTTCCATGATGCCATGTTGCCTTTAATCACCCACCTCAGTAAGGATGAGACTGGACCTGTTGACTTAGCCATGAGATAGCAGGTCATGGAAATGTCCAGGGACTCAAGCCACCCAGATCTGGCTTGGAGCCATTCCCAGCCGCCCACCTGACCTCCCCACTCACTGATACACTTGTTCATATCAGGGTTGCGGGCATCATAGTATCCAGGCGGGCAGGATGGCAGGCAGATTCCAACCTGCCGGATGTCATTCCTCTCCAACAGGATGAAGAGCTTAGGGGAGCATTTAAGGCAACCGTTGACCTCCGAGCATAGCTCACAGCCCTTGGCGCAGGCCTGACTTCCCTCTGTGCTGACTGTAGGGGAAGGGGAAGAGAAGAGATAAGGGCAAAGATAAAGGTAAACAGGCATTGTAATAACCCCCTTATCTCTGGCCAGAGAAGCACCCCCAGCTTCCTAGCCCCATAACGGAAAGGGGAACAGGAAAATCTAATCAACATTCTGCCCCTCCCCCTCCCCACCCCTGCTACTGTTAGGAGTTCTCTCTGGGCCAGTAGCTATCTGCAAGCCTGCATTAAAACTCAGCCCCAATCTTATCCCTTTTCTCGTCTTTGGACATTTGAATAGGCTGTACCTTCCTTTTCATCTCCTTATTGAAATCCCCTCTTCTGTCAAGGCCCAGGTCAGTTACTACCTCCATGTAGCTTTTCTTTCTAAATTCCTTCCCTTCAACTGAAAGCATTCTCCTCAAAGTTTTCTAGAGCACTTTGCCAAGAGGTCTCCTTTTCCTTTATCACACTTTGCCTTATATTACATTTGTAATGGGGGAATTGCAAAATCCTCAAAGGACATTCATTCATGGAGCTGGACTGAGCTCTGCACATGCTCCTTGGAGCTTGAGCATGTCGTAGTAGTAGGAACTTGTTGATTACCCCCATTACATTATTATTTCTGTATGTGCAACATTCCCTCTATTAGATCATAAGCTTGAGGAAGGCAATGGCTGTTAAATTTATCTTCCCATCCCCAGCCCTGAACACAGGCCTTGGCACTTATTAGGAAGGGCCATAATTAGCAATTTTTGCACTCAGGACCAGTGGCAAGAAATACCCTTAAAGTACTATGGGGGAGATTGCGGATGAGGGAGGCATGGAAGAGATACCACCTGTACCTTCCTAGGTTGAGTAAAGATTCTTGCTAATTAGATTCTAAACTCCATTGTTTCTAGGCTGCAAAAGGACCAAAAATAGGGTCAGTGGTCTTTAAATTTTTTTTTGCGTTGCGCTAGAGCCCTGGTGTCTGCTCTGGTAGCCTCATTAATGTTGGTGGGAGGTGGTGCTCTCTCTCCGACCCCCAATGAACAAGTATAATAGATCATAGGAAAGGGACTCCTCATCCCATTGTTCTCCCACCCTCACCAATAAAGATCACATATTTCTCTTCTCTGCTCCATCTGCTCTCATACCCAGGCACTTGGTCACCTAAAGAAGTCTAGCTTTAGGGGTAGCTAGGTGGCACAGTGAATAGAGCACTGAATCAGGAGGACACGAGTTCAAATTTAGCCTCAGACACCTTCTAGCTGTGTGACCCTGGGCAAGTCACTTAACCTTGATTGCCTCTTAACAAAGGCGGGGAGAAAAAAAGTCTAGTTTTACAGGTGCCTCTAGGATCTTCTCACTGACTTTTACTCTTCCCCTTCCCTCCCCCTCCTCCCTACCTCCATTCCATTAGGAGAAATGAAATCTTTTAGAAGCATCTAATTTCATATCTGGAAGGGACCTCCAATGTCATTTAAGCCAACTCCTCACCAAATCATGACCACTGAAAGCTACAAAGGATGGGGAACTTAGTGTAAAATGTGGCCCTGGAAGCCTAAACAGAGTTAACAGTTTTCTACTTCCTAAAGACCCTCTCCTTAAAACTTATTTCCCTTGTACCATAATTTAAAAATTCTTTTTCCTTCACTATGGTCCTTACCCTATGAGAGACAAAGACACTATACCACAAAATTAGGTAGAAACCTAATCCACAGACAGGGTGGCATCACTGTGTAATAGAAAAAAATGGCTTTGTAACCAAAAGATCTGGGTTTGAATTGGGTCATTGAAATTTGAATGACCTTTGTGACCAAGTCACTTAAATTCTCTGGTCCTCAGTTTCCTCTGCTGCAAGATGGGTGGGGGGCAGTATAGACTAGATGACCTCTAAGGTCCTTTGCAGCCCTAAATAAATATATGCTTCTCCTTTCACCATGATAAAAAGGTAGTGAAAGATGGGGTGGTAGGGAGAGAGAGAACCTGGGCCCTTCTATCAGCTGGAGTTTTTGAGCAGGGGGACCATGGGGTTAAAACCCTTAAGAAAGTGGGAATCTCCTTTTTCCAGTCCTAAAAGATCTGGTTCCCTTCCCTCTTTCCAAAATCTACTTGGTGCTGTTTTTGGGATCAGTCAGAGGAATGCTCCTTCCAGTGCAGAGGAGTTAAGGCCAGGCCAGATTCTCAGAGAAGGGTGAATGCTTTGGAGATAGATCGCCCTGGAATGAGGGAGGCCATAGCCAAGACCCAGCCCCTCCCTTCCATTCATTCCTCCTCTGAACTCCTAAAACCTGGTATTCAGACTTCTGCTAGGTCCAGGATTTCCAACCTGCTGGTATTTTCCCTGGCTTGGTCAGTATTTTTTTTCTTATCACAGAAGACAGTGATACATGTTGGGTATGTTAGTTATAGCACTCAGAGAGGGAGATCAGTGTAGTGGACAGAGGGCTGGCTGAAGTCAGGAGGCTCTGGGTGCAAATCCTGACCTCTGCTACATTCTGGCTGTGTGACCAGGGGCAAGCTGCTTTACTTCTGAGTTATTGGAGTATGTATTTGTAGCTGGAAGGAGACTTAAAAGTTAAAGTCCAGCCTCCTCATTTTATGGGTGAGATCTCTGAGATACAGAGAAGTCAAGTGATTTGTTCAATTAACCAATCAATCCAGAAATATTTATTTAGCACCTACTGTGCTCTGGACACTGTGTTTAAGCGCTGGGGCTACAAAAAGAGGCAAAAGGCATCCCTTGCCCTCAAGAAGCTGACAATCTAATTGTTCAGGGTCACATACCTATTAAATATCTGAGGCAGGATTTGATCCCAGGGTTTCCTAGCACCATTCAGGGCTTGGTTCACTACAACAAGGCTCTTTCAGGTTTCCTGATCTGTAAAGTGAGGGGGTTGGAGTCATCTAGACCTCTAAAGTCCATTTCAGTAAATTATAGTCAAGTCACCAATCTGCATCTGTGAAAGGAATTCCCACACTGGGAATTATCACTGATCTAGTCTCTCCTTCTCCCTCATTCTGATAATGTATAATTTTTTTACATATATATTTAATCTGCCTCCTCCTGCCCCTCAATAAACTGGGGACAGAGACTGTTTATCATTTATCTCAAGAGAGACTACACAGTATAATGGAAAGGTTTCTGGCCCTATAGTCAGAGAAACCTGGGTTTCAATCCTACTGCTGACACTTAGATGTTTGATTTGGATAAGTCAATAACCCTCCCTCAGTCTCAGTTTCCTCATCTGTAAAATGGAGTTAATGATATCTGTAGTGCAGTGGAGAGTCTATAAAACTGACCATGGAGTCACAAAGACTGGATTCAAGTCCTTTTCTGGACACACTCTAACTGTGTGAATATAGGCAAATCTCTTGACCTCTCAGGGCAACTGTCTTAAGACTATACATTGCAGACAGTTGCCAAGATCAGTGGAGGAAAATTCCCACATTGGGAGTTTTTTTACCTCTCTAGTGAAAATGACAAGTCCAAATGTCATGATGGTTTCTCATAATAAATTGCATCTTATATAGTGCTTTAAGGTTTAACAACCATTTGATATACATTGTCTCATTTGCTACTCACAACGTCCCCCTGAGGTAGGTACTATTATTATCATTGTTATCCCCATTTTATAGATTTGGAAACTGAGATGGCAGAGGTTAAGCCACACGTGCAGGGTCACAAAGCTAGTTGCTATGATCGGATTCAAACACATATCTTCTTGATTCCAAGTTCTGTGCTCAATCCTTCCTACAGGAAGGCCAAAGAAAGCTTTTGTGGGCATTGGAAAGAGATGTCACTATATACCAATTCTTATCCACTTGCCAAGTCCTTTCCTTTAGGTGCCTGGAAGGTCATGGTCACTGGAGCACCAGGGCAGAAGGAAGACAAGGGTCTCTCCTACCTCCCCCTGGACTCCCATAGTTCTTGCCCACCAGTCTCACATGAACTCACCCCTTATCCCCATCACAAAGTCCCAGCTCCTCTCAACTTTCATGTCTAGGATCCTAGGACAGCAGAGACCTCTATTGGGCCTGGGGGAAAGGAGAAGGTAGTACCCCACTGATCCAGGGCTGGAGGCCAGATGATCTTCGGTCCTGGCAAAGGTAGCAAGGCAATGCCACTGGCTCTTATCTAGAGGTCTGGAAGTTTGAATCACAAAGGTGGAGGGAAAAGCTGAAGGGACCCTCCTCCTTCCCATTATAACCTGGTAGGTATATAAGACATAGATTTGGGAAACCAGCCTACTGGCAACTGTCTAGGGATCAAACTCCAGCTGCTTCCTCCCCCAAGTCCCTTGAAAGAGCCAAAAAATTTCTACCAGATGTGTTCTTTCACCCCCTAAAAAAATCCACTCCCTTGGCTGGGCACCCTTCTTAATGCTTTTAAGAGCACTGGCCTGGGAGTCAGGAGGCCTGGGTTCTCATATGAGTTCTGTCATGGACTCCTGTGACCTACCTTCCTCTCTCCTTCCCTTCTTCCCTTCATTCCTTCTTTCCTTCCCTCTCTTTCTCTCTTCCTTCCTTCCTTCCTTCCTTCCTTCCTTCCTTCCTCTCCTCCCCTTTTTTCTTTCTCTCCTCCATTAGAATGTGAGCTTCTAGAGGTCAGGGACTAGCTTTTGATTTTCTTTCTATCTCCAACACTTAGCACAGTGCTTGGCACATAGCAGGTTCCTGATACATATTTCTTGACTTGAGCTTGAACACTTTTCTTTCCACATCTGTAAATGGTCTATGTACTAGATGGTCTGTAAGGGGCCATTCAAATTTCTTTTCTAGGATCTGTATTCTAAGGTCCCTTATACTTCTGACATTCTGTATTCTATGTTAATAGTAATAACAATTGACATTTATATGGCACTTTAAGGTTTATAAAACCACTTAGTATCTCCTTTGAAGCTCATGATACCCTGTAGTCAAGTGCTATTATTGTTATTCCCATTTTGCAGGTGAGGAAACTGAGGCAGAAAGCAGTTAAGTGACTTGCCCAGGGCAATATAGCTATTAAATATCTCAAGTGGGATTCAAACCCGTTTCCTACTGACTCTAAGTCCAGCACACTGTCCATTATACCAATGTGCCTCTTAGGTTCCTTTCATTTGTAATTGTCTATTTTAAGGTCCCTTCCCTCTCTGACATTTTATGTCCTGCATTCTCTCCCAGCTTTCATATTCTTTGTGCTTAGGTCCTTTCCAGAGCTGACATTCTATGTCCTAAGGTCCGTCCCAGCTCTGAACTTCTCCGTTCTAATGTTCTCTCCAGCTCTGACAATCTATAAAACCACAAAGTAGGGATGCTAGTAATCCTTGCTTTGCCCTGCCCTGCCTTCTCTCACAGGGTCACTGTGAGAATACATGAGAGAATGGGAATGAAAGCTTTTCTTAATCTGCAGATCACCACACATACACACAAATGGAGGCATGCTTATTTTCCAAGTGTACTTGGGTCTCTGGGCTAACGTCAATTACCAAGGCCAGGTGAATGAAACTATCAGCAGGTTGGATGCTATTCAGGGGCAGTGCCTTGCCCTGAGCTAGCCCCCTCCTTCCTCGCTTCCCTTCTCTCCCCTAGCTGATGCAGAAAGCATCAGACAACAAATAAGGCCTCTCTAGCCAAGTCTTGCTTATGCATGCACACCCGGAGGAGAACATCAATGGGCATAATTTTAAAAGTATGTCTCAAAAGCTTTTCTCTCAAACTTGGAATTTCGCTGTAGTCTTTTTCTGTCAACAGATGGGATTCCCTTATGATGCTTTACTTCAGCTGATATTAAAAGCAACATACATGTCCCAAGTATTCTGATGACAACTAGTTGGGGAGGACTCCCCAAGGGACTGGGTAACAGAGGGAATCTGACCCAGCACTGGACCCTTGCCACAGACAAAAGCAGAAAATAATAACGGTTCCCATTTCTACAGTACTTTGCAGTTCACAGAACACAGTCTCCATAATAACCCTGTGAGACAGATAGGGGAAATGTTTTTGATCCCATTTTACAAATGTAGAAACTGAGGCTCAGACAATCCACAGAGGATTTTGTTCAGGTTTGGCTGTTCCACCTCACTCTGCCTGACAACAGAGAGCTTAACTAGGACCAAATGGAGAAAAACAATTAGCAGCTAGAGTTTACACAACACTCTGAGGTCTGCAAAGGGCTTTGCACATAGTAACTCATTTGATTCTCACATCAATGTTATTAGTTAGGTGTTATTATTGCCCCTGTTTTACAGATGAGGAAACTGAGGGTCAGAGAAGTTAAGTGGGTTGACAGAGTAAAAAATTAATGAGCATCAGAGATAGGATTTGGACCTATGTCTTTTTGGATGCCAAGTCTAGCTCTATCCTCTAAGCCATGCTTCCTTGACAGGAGGGGTTCTAAATCTAGGGTCTATGAACATTTTCTTTTAAAGCAATTGGGGTTAAGTAACTTGGTTACACAGCCAGTTATTCCTGGGTGTGGTGGTAAGTATCAGAGCCCAGATTCAATCCCAGGTCATCCTGACTCTGGGGCCAGTGCTCTTACTCACTGAGCCACCTGGCCACCCCTAAGCAATTGGGGTTAAGTAACTTGCTCAAGGTTACATGGCCAGGTGTTTCTAGGTGGGTGCTAAGTGTCTGAGCCCAGATTCTATCCCAGGTCATCCCGACTCTGGGGTCAGTGCTCTTACTCGCTGTGCTACCTGGCTGCCCCAACATTTTTTAAAAATATGTATTTCAACATAATTGGTTTTCTTTGTAATTCTATGTGTTTTATTTTGTGCCCTTAAAACCACAATTCTGAAAAGGGTCCATAGGTTTCACAAAGGTTAAGAAAAGAGAGATGGGCAGCCAGGTGCTACAGTTAATAGAGTACCAACCCTGGAATTAGGAGGACCTGAGTTCAAATCTGACCTCAGACACTTAATACTTACTAGCTGTGTGACCTTGGGCAAGTCACTTAACCCCAATTGCCCTGCATTCCCCCCTCCAAAAAGCAAGAGAGAGAGAGAGAGAGAGAGAGAGAGAGAGAGAGAGAGAGAGA